>NC_056567.1:731237-823340 GCF_013358625.1 Macadamia integrifolia | reverse complement strand
AAGACCATGGCATGGTGGGGTCCCGTTGGCCATCTATTAAATTCCAGGCACTATCTCAACCAGAACCTTCAGCATTTTTATTTTCGGCTGTCGTGATCTTCTGGGATCAAAACAGCCTCAAAGCAGAGGCTTACTTTAGTGACGTCCATTTGGATTGAAATCTGAACCATTTGGTATTTTCCCATCATAGGTGACGGTATAGTTGATACTCTTTGTTCATTTCCTCCCCTCCCCTCCCCTCCCTCCCTCCCCTTTCCTCGCGGGTTGCTAATTTCTATGGGAAATACAGCAATTCCTCCTGGATTTTTAGACGTATTTTAGTTTGGATTGAGTTTCTCTTCATCCATGGCAAAGGATGAATTTCTTCCTCAATGGTTATCACTTATCAGTGCCTTGAGATGGACATCAGAAACAGTAGGAAGGGTATTTTCAATCCAGTCTTGTAGGGGTAAGGGGGAGTAATCAAGAACCTAAGATGGTGGGTAAACCCTGCTCAGCAGCTGATGGAAAACTTATCCCCTTTAATTTTTAATTAAAAGAATAACTCTGAAATGCAACTTTTAGGCTTTAGCATTTGAAAAAACAATCTTTTAACTTTTCTCAATGTGGATGTGTACCCATCAAGTTACCCGAGATGGGATCCGTTGTCCATACGATTATTTGATTGTATAAGTCAGTATTCAACACCTGTTCCACTCTCTGTCATTACAAGGGTGAGAAGGAATAGATTTAGAAGCAAAGAACATGTGTAGAATGCTGACTTTTGTGCAATCAAGTGATCATACAAGCAACTGATCCTTTCTCAAGTTACCCGAACTCGACCCGAAACTTTTAATGGATGATTAAACATGATTTCTGATCTGAACCTGGTTTTGATGGGGTTTATCTTAGATCGGATGAAATGGGTCTTCAGGCATCCTTGAGGACTTTGTAAACTTTTCTATTTTATGATATGATATACCATTATGAAGAAAGTTTTCCATCTCACGGGGAGGAGGGGGGTTCACCCATCCATATGAAATGCAATGCTTTATGCTTTAGAGGTAACAAAGAATGCAGCGTCACCAATTTTATTCATCATCTTTATCATTTACTTGTCGTGCTGTTATCATTGTTTCAGCTAATGGACTTAGACGCATTATTAAATATTGACTTAAAAGTTGGCTAATGGGGCTGTAAGGTGTTGTAGTCCTAGACTCATCCCCATCTCTCCATATTTGGATTATTTTTTTTAGGTGAAAAGTTTCACACATGGTATGTATTATGAGAAAAAAGTTCCTCTTCCCTGCATGTAACCTCTCCATCTCATATCACACCATCAATGGATGGTGGTCCCCACACCCAATAGATGGTGTGAGATGAGATGGGTGATTACCAACAAGGGAGGTGATTTGGACTGTCGTTCAATTAAAATATCTGATCTTTTCAAGTGTTAACTATTCACGATACATGATTGTGAATTATATAAAAAGGAAAAAAAGGGTTTTAGGTTGTGGGGCATCTGCATCCAGACATAGGAAGGGCAACATGACTGTCCCAATCCCGTGAAATGAAAAATTTTACCCTAGTTGAATGTCCCTGCACGTGCTGGTGCAAGGATCATGCTATTCGGCAACGATCCCCCCCCCCTCCCAACCCAACCCAACCCAACCCAACCCAATCCAATCCAATCCAACCCAACCCAACCCTGACATAAAAACTGGCCCTTTAGAATGGAGAAAAAAAAATTAGGATTAAGTTAACATTCAACTGTAGAGAAAGGGATAATATGACCACATGATTAGATTCATGTGTTATCATCAACTCTCACCCTCTACCATATAAAGTCTAAACTATCACTCTCTATGTTAAGGGTATCCCTCTTTTAGCTGTGAATTTTTTGTGAAAGCAATCGATCTTACATCAGATGTAAGTAATTGAATGTGAAAACTTGGGAGAATTTATGCACCTTTTACGTAGCACAAGCTTTAAAGGGTGAAATCTATGGGGGAAGGAAAATTCAGTCCCAACTGTATATTTGCTGATGTCTTGTAGTCTTGATCACAAAGGACTTGGAAACAGTTGTGACAAAAATCATAAAATAATGTCTCACCTATTGGATGACAAATGCCTTTGCCCTTGGAGGACACGTGCTAACAATAGGGACATGAAACAATGAAACATCTTTAAAGGTAGTGAAGAAGAAGAGCAAGTGTGGGTCATGTGCCTTTTGCTCTTGCAACCTGGGCAGACAAGTTATAAAGAGAGCTTGGAACAAGAGAAAAAGATTGCAGGCTTTTATGTGAATAATGAGCCATGCCTGATGCCCCCACCATGTCCTGTATTGTCGTCCATCATCCTCAAACCCCTCCTCACACTCTACGTAGTCCAATTAATATCATAACCCAGATCTCATCTAGTCATTTTTCCTGTCCTAAATAAGCCTTTTCCTCTCTCTCTCTCTCTCTCTCTCTCTCTACAGGGTCCCCTTCCAAGAAACCATCAATAACAATTGCTTTTACTTTTGCCATCATATAATATGGGGAGGGATTATGGAAGTGGACTTGGCTTTACAGTAACTCCAAGTCTAATGGGAAGTTGGGGACCAGACTTCTCCATCCAATATCAGAGAAGGTCAAGAAAAAACTATCTATCTATTTTATTCATTTGGACGTTACTGTTACCCAATCTTTCTTTCTAGTTTGAGTTCCCAAATCCCATTTTTTAGGCTCATAAGATTTTAGGATTGGAGGGGAGCTAGGGGTGGTTAGGTGAAGGTCATTACTGATCACCTCCTCAAAGGTCCAAAGCCGCCCCACTGTGTTGTGCTTCAGCGCAGCATGTATTGTGTGCCTATTTTATAACCAATTTGCTTTATAATTAATGGGTCTAAGCTATTGTATCTTGGATTTGATGATTACCACACCTGTATCATGCCCACCAAAAATTAAGGCATAAATTAAGGCTAATTACATGGGTTGTTTCAAATATTTTTTGGATTATTCATTTGGAAAAGGAAACTATATATTATTGTAACATACCACCACGTTTCTCTATCTGGCGGCTGGTAGTTCTTTCCTAGTAGTTTCATTTTGGCATCAAGTCGTCTTTTTTGTTCGAGGGGTTGGGACCAGTGATTTGTTGTTCTGCTATCACTGATATGAAGTGATTTATAGATGAGAGAATCCAAGACCATATCAACCCACATTATCAAAACCCTTTTGTAACCAATGTAAGATCAGCCCCAATATGATTGATATGATCACTCTCTCTCTCTCTCTCAATGATGATGATTTATTTGTTTTGGAACTAGAATTCCTAGTGGAAAAACTTGAGGGATTAAGATTCAAGGTTGAAAAGGGAGGGTGATATAATGGCATACTGTATCTAAGCATGGATTATAGAGGGAGGGAAACATGGAAATGTATTTGAGTGTTATAGTACGAACAAATTGACAAGGAGCATCAATGGGGGAGCACAAGCAATATTGGTCGTTTTCCATCCTTATTGTAGAGGCACTCACATCCCTATCCATGTTTGTCCTTCGCCTTTTTGCTGATTTTTTTTTAGGATTATAAAGCTAGATTTTTAATACTTAATTCTTTTTTCAAGGTAGTGAAGACTTGCTTTCATTTCTACCAACAGAAAAGGAAGACTTACTTTCATTTCTATTAAAGAAAAAGAAGATGCAATGGATGCAAAGAGGGAATCAACTTACCAAATGGCTTAAAAAAAAAAAAAAAAAACAGAAAGTGGCTAGGTTAATGATAAAGCATCAATTATTGAAGTTAAATTAATCACCACTTAATTAGCCCTTTATATAGCCAATAAAAGATATCAAAGGTGTAATAGGAAAAGGAAGGCTTGGGTGTAAAAGAGTTTAATGCCAAAGCTCAATTACTAATTTAGCATTAAAAAACCTATCAAAATGTAGTGTGGGGAGGAGGAAAGAACCTGAATATGTAGTTGTTTGCCAGAAAGGAAGAAGCCCAAGAGGAAGTTGGAAGATTGGGAAACAAGGGTTGTGAGTGTCGGGATAAACATGACAAGCACTTAATTTAATCATTAATTATATTTTAATACCTTAA
Source organism: Macadamia integrifolia (assembly GCF_013358625.1). Taxonomy (NCBI): domain Eukaryota; kingdom Viridiplantae; phylum Streptophyta; class Magnoliopsida; order Proteales; family Proteaceae; genus Macadamia; species Macadamia integrifolia. The sequence goes on along the minus strand of NC_056567.1, from coordinate 819,273 downwards.
TCAAAATCCAATGATCAAATTATAGTGGGGGATTAAATCTATAAAGTAAAGTTAAGGCATGTGCAGATGGTGGGGGGAATCCCAACCTCCTCTCTTAAGCCATGCGTATCTCCTTCAAATCCTCTTCTCTAAGACTTTACTGTTTCTAAGATTAAACTATTAAGATGATGTAGGACATACTCAACCTAAGCTTCCAGTTACCCATTAATTAATTTTTAATGGAATCTCTCCTCCTCACACTCTCATGTCATCCTTATCCCTTGTAACCACCTTCCTCTTAACCTTACACCTTTCTTAGTCCACAAAGTAAACAAAACCCATCTAAGTTTTGATAAAATAATTATACTTCCAATCAAGGGCCATAGACTTGAAATAGAAACTAACCCTTCTTGGCGAAGTAGGTGGTTCCCTTATCTTAGAGAATTTATTCTATTGAAGGAAAAATGGAAGACTTTAAAGCCTCTCTATAGTGCTGAGGGTAATAGGCAATAGGGAAATGTCAACTCAACAACAAATCACTGCTCTTTGTTTGCATACACCGACAACCCTATAGTCCCTCTCTACAGGTCAGATTCAGTGAATGTTCATGGTTTGGGTGGGAATGGATCCACGTGTCATTTTATTACCAAACAACCCCTTGCCTTCCTTTGGGTTTTTCATTGGCTGTTGACACACGTCAAGCCCTCCTTAATCCACCCTGTAAGAGAGAGAGAGAGAGAGAGAAAGAGAGAGAGAGAGAGAGGTTTCTGCAATAGAGGTTCCTTATTTGCAGAAATGGGCAATTGGAGAAAGTTTCTAACCTGTAAGAAAGTAAAAAGATATGCCCATTACTACATTTGCCTCAAAAGCAGCTACCGATTGGCTTCTGACGTCCCAAGGCAGAAGATTAGGGAGCTAGGGTTCAAAGAACCTCAAAAATGCAATGGGTACACTTTGTTCATTTCCTTATAAATTATGTGCCTCCTTATCCCTTAAACCCTAGTTACTTAGCACAAAATTATGGTTTAAGTGGAATCAGCATCCGGATTGGTCTCTGGCATTCCTGATTCTAATTTGGGATCAGCCTAAACTCTAAAAATCCAATATGAATTGACCTATTTGAGTCAAATTCGTGGGATCTAGTTCCAATTCCTTGGACTAAGGACGTCAAAATGCAAACGAAATCAGTTATCAATCCTTATTAAATTGGCTTTGGATTAGGATACTACAAAATCAAAATCAAATCGAATGTAAAATGTCAGACTGAAGTTGAAATCAAACCAATAAAAAACCAATTACAACCCAAATTCATGATCGATTGACAACTTTTTTTTTTTTTTTGTGAGGGAAGGGGGGTGGTTGTTGCGTAGATGACATCCCTGCCTCAGACCATGCACACAAAGGGTCCAATATTACTGCTCTGTTTTTTTGGGTTGGGGGCGTTTGGGGTTGGATAGATGACACTACTACCTCATACCATTCACATAAAGGGTCCAATATTACTGCTCCCATCTTTAGTTTGGTTTCACCGTCACGTTATGTGCTTCTCGCCTTCTATGAATTATGAATCCTGAAAGGGGAAAAAGCTGCAAAAGCCATTGGAGAGTAAAAGTAATTGAAGTCCCTTAAATATAAGTAAAGCTAATGTGGAGGGTGGCGGCTCTACTGCTAACCTGTCTCAGGCTGTCTTTGATTGGTGGCTGACAGTGTGATGAGGCGAGCCCAACCATGGGATGGCACGTTTGGGCCTCTAAGGACAGTGGTCCCTCCCTCCACCCCAAACTGGTTGGACTGTTGACGCGCATAATTACAAAGCTTTTTAGGGTTTTGGGATCCCAAATTTCCAAAACCAAGTGCTTTTCCTAGATTTATTTTAAAGTTTGAAGAACCCCAAATTACCTCAGCTTGGAAGAACTTGGCTGTGTGGCTATCCCTTTCTCATTGGTTGGTTCTATTGAAATATCAAACTTTTCTGCCCAAAAGGAAGAAATTGACCCGTTTGGGAGACTCAGTATTACTTGATTGGTGCAATTTTTAATGGAAATGGGTCCACATGTTGCATGGTCTGGATTACATTATGCTTCCACTTCAATTGGGATCTTCCTTGACCCCTTAATTTTAGGGGGTACCATCATAGTAAACACCAATCACTAGTCAAGCTTTTCTATTGAGAATGAAGTGGAAAGGTCCTTGTTTGATCAGTGATGACATAAAGTTTGGAGCTGGTAAATCTATTTTTGATTGAAGGACAAGAAAAGGTTAAGCTCCTTTGGTGGTCAGCCAGGTGGTTAATTATACACATTGGGTCCTATCTCTCAAGAAAATATCTTTACCAGGCTAAAACACTATCTTATTGGGGCTTTCTTAATATATATATATATATATATATATATATTAACCTAATATATTCTTGTCCATGATTAAGGTCCTTCAATCCCTAATTCTCGAGCCCCCCACACACAAAAGAGCTAGGCAGATAGGGTTCAAAACAAAGATCTCTCTAGAAGACACGAGATAAACACTAAGAAGAAAGAAAGAAAACCCAAATCAAATTTAATCTGGATAAGAGCAAGGAGCAAGATCTTGGTTTTGAACCTAGTTTCCAAGAGCCCGAAACTGAGATATACCATATCTTGTTTGAGATTTCGACACTTGATTTTGACCCTAGACTTTCTTAGATCAACAATGGGCGAGCCTGTGGTACAATGGTTAAGTTGCACTATTGTAATTTACTGGTCACAAGTTCAAAACTTAAAAACAACCTTTTCTACGTAGCAGGAGGTAAAACTACGTATACTTTACCCATCCCAGACCTTGACCTTGCAGTAGCAGGAACCTCATGCACTGGATTGCAAAAAAAAAAGACTTTCTTAGATCAAAACTTAGGCTCAATCATAGATTTCATTTCATCTATATTTCAAATCTTAAAACCCATTAGTTTTCATCAAAATTTAGTTTCATGGATAAGAGAGACACATGTCAAGTCATCAACATGAATTGCTGTAATTGGATTAGGAAACCCAAATCTTGAGAGACTCATTTCCTACGTCATTATTTGATACTTCCAAGATGGTTTAAGGGATTTTTTAATTGGGTTTTTTTTTGGGATCCTAACTCTTAACTTAATTTAAGGCTTTATTATAAAATTCCATGGTTCTTTCTAGCCCACGCGAAAGAAAAGCTTTACTCACTAAAAAAGCCAATTGGGTGTGGGTCAATAAAGAAAGGTGCAACTGCAGTCCCCTCCTCTCCTGTATTAAAAACCCTTTTTTTAATCCATTTCCCCACTCTCTTTTCTCTCTCATCACTTCCCATATTCCCCTCACTACGTCAACACCCACGTCATCCTAGATTTTATCCCCATTCTACCCCTCAAGGAATAGTCCTCTGCTAGGTGAATAAAATGACCAAAACATCCTTCTAAGTTCTATCCCTTATTTCGTGGGGTCCCCTATCTTCTTGCATTACAAAGAGTCCTACTGTCCTAGAGCTCATCTCCAAGCTTCACAGGCTTTTTTTCCACTTTGACTGATAGAAGTTGATTCAGTTTCGTTATCATCATCTAAAAGGGTCCCAACATGGAAAAGCAACAGTATGGATAAATACACAAAAACCAAGGGTGATTTCGTAACTCAGACCTTTATAAATAAGACTCTCTCAATGTCCTCTCTCCCTCGACATATCCACTTCTTCTCCTTGTCCCAGTCCTTCCCATAAGGAAAAAACAGAGCAAAAAGAAAAACCCACCAAGAGAGAAGACAATGATAAGAAACCCAACTCATCAAGGAGGAGATCAAATGCTTCTCCTCCCTCGTCCATTCTACTCTGAAGGTTTCTTGTACAAGCCAGTGGCTGCTCCACCTGAAGGTGGTTACTTGGTTACTTGGTTACTTAGTTACTTAGTTACTTAGGTCTAGTCACAATTAACCATTAATGACTAATCTTTGATCTTTACTTGGTTTTTGATGTGTATATTTTATGGGTTTTTATGTGTAGGGGAGAAGAAACCACGTCGAAGGAGAAAGAGGAGCAGAGGAGGAGAAGCTGCAGATATGGCTGCAAGGAAGAGGAAGTTAAGTGCTGAGCAAGTTAATCTTTTAGAGATGAACTTTGGGAATGAACACAAGTTAGAGTCTGGAAAGAAGGATCGTTTGGCTTCAGAGCTTGGTCTAGACCCAAGACAGGTTGCTGTTTGGTTCCAAAACCGCAGGGCTAGATGGAAGAACAAGAAACTTGAAGAAGAGTACTCTAAACTCAAGACTGCTCATGAGACTATTCTCATGGAGAAATGTAGCCTTGAAGCTGAGGTCTCTCTCTCTCTCTCTCTCTCTCTCTCTCTCTAAACTTGCATGTCCTTCTTACTCTACTGTTGGGTCTGAAGCCAGACAAAGCGTGGGATGGGTCTGGTCCCCAATTAGGCACTTGGGACATGTGTCTCTCATGGGTTTTAGATATGGTTTAGAAAACAGGAAAAAAACTGGCTTGGGTATTAGTCTTATTAGTCTCTAATGTGGGCTAGTTGCACCCAATGGTAGGTTTGATTTCCCTTATCATGACACGTGGCTGGTTATTATAGGGCCCATATAGTGTTCTAATAGCTAAGCTTAGGAGGTATTTGTGATAAGAGATTATCACAAAACAATCATATTAATTATTAAATGGTATACAATGGTGCACTTGTTTCCTAGTATATGTGCATGATCATATATATGATAATGGTTGCTAAAGTCCATGTAGGTTGAGAGGATAGAGAAGGGTTAAAGGGATGTGGGGTTGGGCACTTGTGCTTGGCTTTGGGGGGCATATTAATTAAGGAAACACTAAAGAAAAGGAAATGTTTAAGAAATTAAAAAAGAGGCCCATTACTAAGTTGGGAAGCAAAGTTGATTAGTGACAACTAATCCATAGATGTCCATACAAAATTGCTTGAGGTGTCAAAAGTTTGGGTCATTGGATATACTTAGATTCCTCTATTGATGTATTTAGTTCATTGTTTAATTATAAAATTTGGCACTTAGCTTCTTATTATCATATTAATACACCGCATTAACACGTCGTAAGCATGCATGTGGACATTGTCAATTGGTGGTCCTATCTATAAGATTCCTCATTCTAAAAGATGTTAAAAGAAATGAATTTCTTAGTTAACAAAACGTGAGTTAATTAAACTAATAAATTTGATGAGTTGGATCTACTTTGGCCTCTTTATCTAATAAGAAATTAACAAAAACGGCTTGTTGGGTTGCAGGTGCTGAAGCTCAAAGTGAATATGTCAGAGGCAGAGAAAGAAATTAGGAGGCTTTCAGAGCGTTCTGATGGGGTATCTAGTGGCAGCCCTGCAAGTTCTTCTTTCTCCATGGATGCTGATCCACAGTTTCTTGGTGGATTTGGGGTAGAGGGATTTGATAATCTGTTTTATGGACCTGAAAACTACTTATATGCATGGGATTGACTGAGTGAATTGTATGATTTGTGATTATTATATATTTTTTTTTCTTCTAATTAATCATGTAAATATATATCTGACTTTTTAGTGTAAAGCATCATCTAGTAGTTCCCTATAATATGTTTGGTAAGATGTAATTGTTACTACTAATTAATTTAAGTGTCATCTCCCACTCATGCTTCTGCCCTTCTATTAAAAATTTAAATACAAATCCCAAAAAAAAAAAAAAAAAAAAGAAGAAGATTAAAGGTATAGGGTCCTCTGAGAAAATGGTTTTATACATAGATGACAGATATATAGAGAGGACATTTCAGAAGGGAGAGAAAGCAAACCCTTCACGGTGGGATCTGAGAATCTTTTTAGATCAAAAAATAAATATTAATAAGGGGAGATATTAAATGACACATCTATATAAGTGTATTTAGAAATTGTAACTTTTTTTTGATTTCTCTTAATAAAATGCTAATTGGTCGTTCTGTTCTAACTGAAACCAGTCAATCGGCCACAAGGTTCAAAAATGAATAATTGAACCGGTCCAAATCATGATTAATTAGGCTCAATCACATGCTCTCTTACTAATGGAGTACGTGGGGTTCTTTGACACCTAACATGAACAGGCCATGGAATAGTGACACTTATATCACAGTTTAACAGACTAGAGAGAGAGAGAGAGAGAGAGAGAGAGAGGAACTTATTAGAAGCAATATTAACTTTTGGTTATAAAGGCTTCATTTAGTGAGTTCTCTTCCACAGTTGTACTAAGAAGCAGGAGTCTTATCTTGCAAAACAGTATATCCACAGTTCTAAAGGATTCCAGGATTAAATGATGGGTGAAGAGTGGATGATGGATGTGCAAGGACACTGATGAGTAAGACTTTTTCATTTTGTTATTTGGCAGGGAGCATGCTTGTTTTAACTCTTACGACTTACCTTTTTTCCCATTTGTGTATATAGAAGTTCATGTGCCCCTCTGGTTCATTCATCTTCTTCTTTTCGTACCTTACTTTAAGGGTAGAAGATAAGGTTCTGGCTTTGATTAGCTGTGCCTCCATTCCTGTTTCAGTCACAGCTAGATGAAAGAATAAAACCCAACTGCTTTTAAGTCTATAGAAAAAATATCATCTTAGTGCATTGAAAATGCATTTTGCACACCTCGGTTGTAGCCCCGCTGCTTTAAAGGAGTTGTGTTAAAGGACATCTTCAATTCGAGTTTTCTGGTGATTTGAGTTATTACACAGATTAGGTGTGGCTGCATGGCTTTGTAAATCTGAAGGATGGGTAACAGATAAAATAAAAATAAATAAATAAATAAACAAACAAATGTTTTTTTCCAAATTCAAGATGGAAATTCATCATAGAAAGAAGAGCATTTGGGGAAAGAAGGTTTTTAGTCGTAGAAACAATTAAGACGATGCTTCATCTTTACTATTGGGACTTCGGTAGAACTCATCCTTAAAACATATCCATGAGAGGGTGCCCAATAGTCTCAAAAAGTGGTATTAGGGTTGTGACGTGGTAACTTCGGTGTTTCCGATGATGAAAAAGATCCTTGGGGAATATCTCAATTCCTAAGTGTACTTTTACGTGAAGCGAGAGATTGTTAAATTCCCATGAATACAATTATCTCATATTGAATGTGGATAGCTTCATATGAAAATTTATAAGGATTTGAACACCTATTCTTAATGGTTAGTTTTTAAGAGCAAGTTCTACTCTAGTCCAAGACTTACCACTTATAAAAAGCATGACTGAGGTATCTATGTCGATACATGGCTTGTATTTACCATTGGATGCCTTGTGAAGCTGTAAGTACCTCACAGTTAAAATAAACAGAAAGCATTTGCTGTGCTGTGCTTTACTGATCACAACATATCAGACTTCTACATGCATGCGATGCCCTAATTGCATGGGCGCCAGTCCCTCCTCTAAACAATAGGACAATACCTAGAAACTTTGAAAAAGGAAAACAAGTGGTCTTTGACTCTCAAGAACCAAGGCATGTCAGGGCGGGTTGAAATCGTCTGCAATTCCGTTTTTCCTATCAGGGCAGAAGAACCTATTTAATACAGAAGTACCTGAACATTAGCTTAGCATAGTGGTGTCTGTTTTGATTTGAAGAAAGTCCATGCTTAGAGGAAGTTGTAGGTTGAATTTTGTCATATTCGGATGTGTGAAGATGAATATGTGTAAGAGTATGTGGTTATTGATCTTACTATTACCTAATAAACTAGCCATTAAGTACAGAAGTACGAAGATATGTACCAAGTGGTCCATACATTACATTTTTTGTTTAAGGTTAGCAAGAGATTATATTAGAAAAAATAAAAGGAATACAAAAGAAGCCCAAAAAGAATACCTTCGACATTGCCATCAATGGAGAAAGACACTAAGGATCACATATACCAACATCCACAAAAGACCAAGGATTTATACAAACCAAAACCAAGGCCTCATCAAAGCATCCCATTTTATATCATTACTTGAGAATTGCAGAAGGGAGACCCACAAAGATCAGCAGCATGTTTCGCCAGACCGTCCACCATGGTGTTAACTTCTCAGAAACAATGATAGATACTCCATTGGGTTTCGTTCAAGTATTCAGCATAAAATAGCCACTTTTGTCTAAATGCCCTCGGAATTGACTTATTCTTGATACATCACACCACTACTTTAGAGTCACATTCTATTTTGATCCATTTTAACTCCAAACTCATTGCCACTTTAAGAGCTTCAAAGAAACCATCCATTTCCACACAAAAATTGATGGAGACACCTATGAAGCTAGTACATACATTACATTTTTCTATTTTATCTTTTGATACCCAGGGTGTTCAGATCTTTGACCCGACTAGTCTCTGGGGTCATTGTGATATCGCTTACACAGGACCGGGTCAATCCGAGACGGATACTCTTGTATGGTAGCCCCAAGAAGATACATTACATATTAATATTGTATGGCATATATATATATATAAGGGAACCTTGTCCGTCTAGCATTTCCACTCCCAGACACTATACACAGTATTCTTTTCTCTGTGATGAATTAAAAGAAAAAAAAAAATCCATCAAATCAAAACAAAACAAAAACCAAATTTTTCAAGGGAAAATCTATGTGTAACCAAGGGTGAGGGTAATAAGTCTGTCAATGTCTCATGTGGCACATAAGAGACAACTTTTTCTAAATAAGGCAAATCTCATTAATGATGGTAACTTTTTTGTTACTTAAAATACCCCTTATTGTACGAAGTTTTGAACCAAAAGACAAAACTATCTGGGTGTCAAGCTTAGTATAACCAACCATGATTACACAAATATCAAGCAAGACCCCTTAACTTAATACTATGGTTGGCAATGGGTCTACCATGTCATGTTTGGGTTATGTCAATTTGTCACCATGTCAAATTATTTCACCCCTAACAATCATTAGTGTCAACCCATGAAACATCTCATGCCAATGATAAGTTGGTTTTGGTTCAATGGTCATATTAGATCATGTTACTATGTCATCATGTGTCTTATTTTACTTGATTAGAATCAAAACTTATTTAAAAAAATGAAAAAATAAAAACATTTATTAATCATATATAAAGAATGATATGTTTTCCATACTCTAGAAAGTCATTGTGTCAAATGGGTTGAACAGGCCAAGAAAATTAAATCCATTCAGTAATGATGTCATATGGTCTTGTGTCAAATTTCCTCAATTCTCATCAAATAATTAAATTGTCATGTTTGTGTCATTTCGTGTTGAAAATTAATTTCCAAATCCCTAAATTTGAGATTCAAGTTCATGACTCACAAGTTAGAGTTAGCTTCATATCGTTTGAAGAGGCATACATGATGCTTTGTTACTCTTCTTGGTAGTGTTAGAAACTTAGAACCTACTTAAGTTTGAGTTTAAAATATGAATTTATGATGTGATTGATTTTAATATATATATATATATATATACACACTCTTTTAGGTGCCTATATAAAGTGATTATTATTTTGGACTGATTTGAGTATTTGAGATTTTGGGAATTTTCACAATAACCCAAAACATTTTAGTTAGAGTTTGGCTATTTTGACTATTTGATATCTAGATTGGCCGTATGTTAAATTATAGACTCAAATTCAAGGAAACAAATGTCCCATATATTGACAAGCAAATGCACCATCTTGATAATCCTGAATTTTTTGATGCTTTTGTCTAACACATGGTCAACTCAGTTCAAGCTTAAACTTGAACAGCGAGCAAGGAGCCTCGTGGTCTACTCATTAACACAACTTCAGCTCCATCTAACATGCCATGTGATACAACTAAGTGTGCAAGGCATATATAGGTTTCAATGACCATGGGAGTACTGCTCCCTTTCTATGCACTTTATAGTATTCAATATAAAAATAATTACTAAAATAAATGTGGCACTGGTTGAGCCAAAGATGAATTCCAATATAGCCTGGCAATGCATAACCGAAAAAATAAGAAACTCTGAGTATAGGTCCACCTTTACTGGCCCACATATGTCAAAGTCATGGATCTCTAAGGGAATGCTTTCCCTATACATATTATGCTAGGGAAGAAGATTTCCATGATCTCCTATGCCCTTTCACAGGGAATTTTTTTCCCCCTTCTCCTTGGTAATTATTATGGGTCTTCTATTGACAATATCATTTCACGTGTTGTTATTAGTGTAGAGTGAAAGATTCCTCGAACACCAACAGTGTTGGAAACTCTCTATCTTTATAAAAATAGGGGTAGAAAAGAAAAATATGCACACCACTTATCATTATCATTTGTTTTTTGACCGAGTTTTCCGTCACCCATGGTGAAGATATTTTTCTTCACTGTCCAGCTTGAGAGTGCTTGGATGGGACCCTAGAGACATTTTGAACCCCTAGTAGAGTAAGGAGAGTAATTACAACCCTACAATGGTGGTGAACCCTCTTCCAGGTGGAAGAAAACTTTCCCCTTTGTTTTTGAGCTTCACCCTTTCTGGAAAGAAAGGTCAGTCAGAGCTATACTTAGTAGAGCACATAGGAATCAACATAGTATTGAAAGATGGAGGGTGTGTTACTTTAGCCAGCAATGTCAGTGGCAATGCATGAATTCCGGAAAAACAGGTCCTTTGTTGCCCAACAGCATGGTCTGAGCTTATAGTTAGAAAATTAGCATATAATTTCCTAAGTTTTGGAAAAAACTTTTATTTCGGGTATCAAACAGTTGGGTTTAATCGGTCTCTACCATTTTAAGGCTTTGCACTTCCTTCGTCAATTATCAATCTATATATGGGTTATAAACGATTGGTCTCAGTCGATTACTAGTATCGGTATGTCACGATTGGGCACCCATTAGCTATAACCAAGAACCATGAATACTCAAATAATAATCAGTCCAAGTCCGGCACCAAGCCATTTGCTAAACAATCACTCCAGTTTCAGACTTTAACCGATCGATTCCAGTCGGACCTACAGGAGAGAACTAGCTTTTGACATGTTTGGGTGGGGGGAAATGGGGAGCATAATTTTTTGTTTGGCCATATTTTCCATAGTATCAACCACGTTCCCATTTAATAATTACACTGATAGGAAGCTGCAGGCAAAAAATGGCTTATATTGTTTGCACTATATTTTCCATTTGCAGTTGGTTGATATTCAAACATTCATTCATGTCCACATCACCCCACCCATGTTTTTATTATTTATTTTATTCAAACATGCATTCATGGCCACATCCTGATTGTCTTGTTTTTTTAAGTCTTTTGCGAATTCCCTTTGCTTCTAGCTTCAGTGCACTCCCAATAAATCCAAAATCCAAAGTAGCAATCACAAACTTTTTGTCAAAATCCATTTTAAATGAACGCAATGGTTAAGTTATATTATTGCAATTTGTTGATTACAGATTTCAAAACTCGAGAACATCTCTTGGAAAGTAAGGGGTTAAGGCTACGTAGTCTTAACCTTCCAAACCCTGCAATTGCAAGAGCCTCGTGCACTAATTGCTCTTTTTCTATCCCGGTAAGAGCAGTTCACAGGGACACAGGAAAATGACCACCCTACCCATTTGGTTAGATCCGTACATGCCTCCCCTAGATGGTCCGCGCGTTGGCACAATGGCTACGCAACCCAACCCATATACATATACTCCCCCTTGTATTTCCATGCAACTTCTTCGTAGTACTGAATTTTTTAATATTTTATTTTACAACTTGACAAACTTTAGTCTGAAACTTGACACGAGAATAAGCCTTTAGGATCTACCAGTCCACAAAAAATTTCAACCCCTCTAACCTGCCAATGTGGCAGCATTTTGAGAGTTCCAACTAGCTTAACTTAGAAAACCTGTTACCATAAAAAATAATGTCTTTTTTATAATTATTTTTTGAGAAGTGGTTCTCTGTCCGGAAGCATGGCCTACGCCTGCACTCCCTGTGTCTATCTCTCTCCTCCCTCGAAAAAAGGGCTGAGCTATCTTTTTACATATAAGGAAAGAGATAGACATATGGATGATGGCATAGGCCACACTCCAGGAAGTTCTTTTTCCCTTCTGTTTTTAATCTTCTTACTTCCCCCATTTTACAGTAAAAGAAACACAGCCCAGGGAACAAAGGAAACACGTCAATTCTGCTAACTAATGAGGAAATAAGACTAACTAGCTCTCCTCATGACTCCTAATAACACAGATCACAGTGCTGCAATGGCAATGCAAATCGCTCCACAAATTTAGGATAAGGCAGTAGTAACAAAGAGGACCAATTTCTAGTATTGAAATACAAAACATCATTCATCCTTTTCAAATGTTCTTCAACCTCGAGGAGCCTGGGCACCACACTGACTGACAGAAAGCCCTGGAAACTCCTAACAATTTCTTACAGGAAAGATGGTCGACAATCCTTTTCAGCTGCGGGATTCGAGAGAATGCTTCCTCACCTTTCTTTCAATGAGTTGTTGTTGGACCTTCTCAATTCCCATGATGGAAGGCACCCTCTGAAGGGCGATGGTATAAACAATGAACATGCTGATAATTGCTTCTGCCGCATTGAGATTGAAGACAAGCAACTAAAGGCACTTCTTAGTCTCCTCTTCTCACTGTCATATCCTTCATAACTGGGGTCATGATGTACAGCAGATACCTTAAGGGCCTCAGGGAGTATGCAGTTGCAGAGTGATCCTAGAGAAACACAAATGCAATCTGAATTAATTGGGAGGCATTCGTAGGGCAATGAGAATTATGACAAACAGTAAAGACAGTCTTTAACAATGAGTAGTGATTGGGTCATCCCACCATATCACAACATAAGAAAAAGCATCTAGCGGCATTTATGACAATACGAGGGGTGGGTAGGCATTATTACAGGAAATGGCCTCAGATACTACTCTCACTCATCAAGTTGGGTGGGTAACCTCGCTAAGTCCCCTAGCAGGGGATGCAACCATTTTCCATATAGCAGGGACAGCATTGGGAACATTTTAATGTTCAGTCCCCTGCAACAACCAACCACTGCACTAGATATATATATATATATATATATATCCACAACAATCTGTTTTATTTATTTAATTATTTTGGAGAGTAATAGATCAGCTGGAAAGAATCATTCAAGATCGCATTTGTTTATGAAAGCTTCTAGACACCAGAAATTTTCCTGTGCTGATACAAGAAGCCACCAGGTTCCTAATATTTTACTAAGAACGGATAATGGCATTAAAGCACAACAGCACCTAGCTGTGCTACCCTGATGGGGTCCTTGTTACTGGGCACATTATTGTATGAATGAATTAATGAGCTAACAAAGGAAAGTCAAAATTCATGAACAAAAGCAGGCCACAGGTCAAACAGAAGAAACTTGATCTAAATGGAGCCTCAATTTGAAAGCAATAATAAAAGTATCACCCTTCTCACCCTCTCAACCCATGCATAAGTTTCAAGGCAGATGCATTTCACTGTGGCAAAAAAAAGTGTGGGTGGGGGGGCCAAAAAATGTTTGGAACCAAATTCAATATTCTAAAAACTAATTTAACAGATGAAAATACGAGGGGGAAGCAAATATACAGTTGGACATTGAGTTGAACCATCAAATTTTGACATGCAGTCAATGCAATGGGTCTCCTATCCCTCCAACAGCCAGAATGGTCACATCAGTTCCTCATGTGAGGCACACATATATTCCAAAACTAACAGTTATCCTTTGTTTTCCAATTGATCCATGTCTACAACCAATTTTTAACGCTTGCAGCTGCCCTCTTCACCCTCTCTGGGCCGGGCTGGGCCAGGCGGGGGGGAACAGAAACAGAAATGAAAACAGATAATATAAGCTCACTTGAGCTAAACCCTACAACATCAATCAATGTTGATCATTTGAACTGGGCTTTGATCCCACCAGAAACTGAGCAGATGATGGTCCCTAAATACACATGGGATCTTGTACAAACAATTTTAGACACTAAAAAGTTGATGTACACCAATTTCAGCTTGATTGAGGAGAAAAGGAGTGGTTAAGTATTTCCTTTCCTGGTTCCCCCTACACATGCACTTCAAATGCTCCCATGGAAGGATACGAAAGACTTGCATCTTGACTAAGAATATTGATGTCAAAAGTAAGTTCCAAAAAGTACCGATAGAAATGCAATACAGTTTTGGTGACCATAGGTCTAAACTGACACCAGAGTGCAAACCAAAGTAAATCAAGAATCCCAAATCTACTTCAAGGTCGAGCGATGCAATTACAATCACCTAATGGTGAGTGTAGTGGAAATCTATCAATACATACCTATTCTTGCAAGTCGATTTACCCATTTGGGAATTTTGTTCCCTGTCAGCTTGTAACAGATGTCTTTGCAAAAGTGGTTGCAGTTCTTAACAATCAAGTGATACGTGTCACCATTGTAGTCTGCTGAGTGCTTCTCCATGAACTCCCTAACCTGAATGGGATCCAAGCATGTTGTACCAATGAATATTGACTTCCTAAACTTGAAGCCAGGACACTGCCGAGGCTCAACCTCAAAGACACCACTTGTTGAGTAGTCGTGGGCTCCAAAGGCATATTCTACACCATGAACTGTAAACAAGAATGGCCATTAGGAAATCTCTATGTCATCCTGCTGAAATTGTATACTACAAAAGACGATGGATATAGAAAAAATGTAAAGGTTACATGTGAATGACTGCCTAATCCACTTAATATAAAACTGTTTCAATCTAATTCAAAACCACACACACCTCTGCACCATTAGTGTATTTTGTATTAACTTTAGCAAAAGATACCCAATAGTGCTCTACATGGAAAGGATTCTTTTTAAATAAGAAGCTAGCCAAATGAAAAAGAAATAAACAAGCAAATTAAAAAAGTATTGGAAAAGAATAAGTCAAAAAGAATAATTAAATAATGACCTAAACTTTCAAAAACTACAAAATAAGTGTGGATACCGGTTATCTTGCTAGCCAATTGTAAGGAAGAATCAGAGACACACGGCACCTCACCCATGGCAGTTGAGGTAGCAGCCCAACGAAGTTCCATGTGTTTTCCACCACAACATTTCATTCTATTGGAAGTTTCAGTTTCATCATTTCTCACCTTTCTATTTGAAAATTCACCTTGTTGCTCATTGAGGTAAACATTAGACACATGAGTAGCATAGGCAAGGATTAAAGTATCGGTATCGGTCACCGTATCGGTCGACCAAAATTAAGATACATATCGGAGGGTATCGTATCGGAGATACATTAAGATACGCTAAAGATACACACATAAATGGATATGAAACATTTTTTTAAACACTTTTGCATAAAGAATTTGTTAAAAAAAGCTATTGATAACATGTATTATCCATAAACACTAAATTGAGGGTATCGCACTAAGAATTCAATGTTTGTAATTGTCCCATAAATGTAAAATCCTTGTTCCCAACATTGATTTCCACTTTAGTTAGAGAGAAATATGGCTAGCAGCAACTTTGGAACAAAAACCCCTCAAAAAATCGTGTTTTTCTGAAAAATTATCCATCTTGACCATTATATGACCGTAGCGCATTGTATCGGTACATACCGATACGTACTGATCGATATATACCGATACGTACTGTTCGATAGATACCGATACTCACTGATACATACCGAAACGTACATTTCACCTCAATTTTATATTTTCAATAGAGTCGTATCGGTGCATAATGTACCATATCGATGTGTATGATACTACCTATTGAATAGAAGTGGGGTAGACGAGTACCAAGATGCTTCTAGTATGACACGTGATAGATGCATGTTGTAAAAAAGTACAGAAGAATTTTCTACACTAACAATCACAAAAGAATACAAACTCAGAATGAGTATAACTGAGGATGTTGAGACGATTCAATAGAAATACCAGAAAGTTAGCACCAATAGCTGGCAGGAAGAGGGAAATCAATGGAAATCGTCCCTTCATATCCAAAAGCCCATTTAATATCAGCAAGGGGTGCTGCAGTACAAGAAGAGGGAAAAATGACAAGGGAAGGTCAAAAGGACAAGGATCGAGGCAGTCCAAAGAAAATGAGACTTGCAATACTAACAAAAGATATGCACAAGATAAGGCAGAACAACAGAAGAGGATTCTTAGCCTGCCCAACAAAGGCTTTCTTCAGACGAATTTGGTAAATGAGGTATTTTATTATTAAGGACTTCGGTTTCCTGCATGGTCCACCTAGGAAGGCTTTCCTAAGTGGCCCTAATATGTGTCACATGCAGGGTTTCAAGTATCAGTAGGTATTGAACCATATCAGCCAATACGTATTGTATAGTCCGATACATATCGATGGGTATCGATACGATACTTACTGATATGGTACTCATTTAAAAAAAAAGTTTGTATCAACCGATACAGGATGATATGGTCCAATATATGGAAGTGATACGGTTCGATATAGTAAAGATACACTTGATACGCCTCCTTTAATTTGCAAAACAGAATCCATGAGTAAGATCCAAAACTGAGAGCAACTGAAGGCCTTGGAAACTTGTTTTCCTCTTCGATATGAGTCGGAGGAAATCATTGAACATAAAAAAAGACCCTAATCTTCACCATTTCAACAAGTTTTGGGGACTTGCGGTGCTCAAATCATGGATCGAAACAGATTTGAGAGACAGTGGTAAAAGTTGCATATCCTTTTTTTTCTCTTCTCCAACACTAGATAAGGTAAAAACGACTCAAATCCTTGCATCAAGCTGATATATATTTACATATTGAAAAATAAGGTTTATAGAGTTATCTAGCCACCTTGGGTACCAATTACAAATTTTGGCCCTTGGAATCAATCCCAAGAGACCTTTTGTATGTCTCAAGAAGTGAAACCGATTTTTCTTACAGGACCAAAATAAGAATGATGATCATAGAATGGAAAATGCAAGGTTTATAGAGTTATCTAAGACATTTTGGCACTTAATCAGGGACCAGGAAGCAATTTTTTCCAAGGGAAATTCTCCGTTCCAACTATCAAAGACATGAACACTGTACGATTTCAATTTCTGGGTCTGGAAGGGAAGAACCAACACCATCTCCTTGCATCCTTGAATTACATGATATTAAAGGCTACATGGTTGTATTCATAGACATCACATCTCCAATCCATAGCTGGCAGCCAAAGGGGAAGACCTTTATTGAACTTACTAGTTCCCTCCAATGCAAGAGCAGGTGTTAAAATCAGACATGGATACAAGGTTTCAGACTCAGCAAGGATGCATTGACGCAAGGAATTAAATATTTTTAACTTACAATGAATTATTTTATTACAAAAGCGATTCTACAGCCAATTTTTTACATAAAAAATAATTCTATAACAAATATAAGAGCGCCGAAATTAAATATAAACATAATTAAATCCAAACAATAAAATATATCATCACTTCTCCTGTTGGGAGAAGAATATTGCAAAATAGAAGTTCTTAATTAGGTCATATTCCTCAGTGATGCAGTACTAAACCCAAAACAGGAGAATTCCAGAGGAGATTTGCTTGCGCAACAACTCGCAGGGAAAAGGAACAAGAGCCAGAATTAGAGAAAATTCAATAATCTGAACAAAACCAATCTGATTGGCCCGAAACATTAACTGCAGTTCTGTTTAATAGTTAGAGAGGGCTTGCAAAATCTTCTTCAATTCTCATGGCTGGATTAAGTTATAAAGAAAACCTTCAGCTAGGAAACCCAAAAAAGTGCAGAATATAAAGTGTGATAGAACTCGAACAGAAAATCGATTAGGAATTCAAGTTGAAGATTTAGCAGTAAAACTGTATCTACAAATTTGATTTTGTGACTCAACCCGGCTACATGTCCTTTGGACCTTTGCCCGCCCACCACCAATGGAAGAAAGCTACCCTAGAATAAAAAAACCAGAACTCGTTTAGGGTGGGTCATAGATCAGCAGAAAGAAAACGTCTTACAAGCAAACAAGTATTTTCGCCCCTAGGAGAGTCAGGCACGCATGCCCAGCAATCAAACCAAAACTCTAAAGGGTGGTTGTAGATCAGCCTTTTAGAGGCAACGGATGAGTGCTAGCTGATCTACGACCAGAGAAGCAACATCTCTCCCACCATTGTATGTCAGCATGCTTTGACGCGGTAGCGCAGCAAAGAAGCAACAGCTGGGCTAGCTGATCTTCAGCAAGCAAAATAGATTTTGAAAATGAGTAGAAGTTGAGTTGAACTAGTAAAATCAGATTTTCAACTAGAATTTGAGAATACAGAAGAATTGTAATCACTAATCAAGCTTTAAGACATTAACCAGTCATGATGTTGAAGCAAGACAGAACAATAAGAAGTTAAGATATTCAGACCTGAATTCGATATAATGATAAAGGAGGGAATGTGGGATAGAATAAAGATAGACAGAAGACTATAGGCCACTACATCCATATCAAACCGACCCTCTCACAGTCCTCAACTGACTTCAATTTCAAACTACTACTTCGAATAGTCAACATAGATTAGCAATCTAACATCCCTACTTAAACTATGGCACTAGAAACAGAACATAGACTCAGAATGTAATTTGTACTCAAATTCCTAATAATTCTAGGACTTGACTTGATAAAGAAAAAAATAATCAAAACAGGACTGGACTTCTAGAATCCTCATCCAGCCTGAACTAGGACAACTAACCATAGTCAAAACATGTAAAGAAACAGAACTCAAATCAGACTAGAGAGAATAGGATTCTAGTCTAGCCTATTACGGACTTGCCTTCTTCCTTTTTTGGTACTGTCGCTTGTATCTAGCAGCTAAATCAATTCTTCCCCGGCTTGAAAAAACTCATGGGTGAGTTTTAAAGTGACAAGGGTCTACTAGTCTTTTGTTTTAATAAAAGGTCTTCAATTAGGATCCATAGCCTTGGCTGTGGACCCTGGGCCCTTATCACTTAGGTCATCCCTAGGATTTGGCTTACAGATGTCAGCAAAGGTGAGAAGGATGTGGAAACATGATGGAGCCTCTTGAAGACATAGAAGTCATGAAACTAGGTACACCACCACATTCTATCTCCTCTAGAGACCCCTATTTCTGTTGCATCTCTGAGCTTTTTATTTTCCCACAAAGAAAGAGAGAAAAAAAATAGGAAGTGGAAGAGGACGATCCCATCCAAATCGATTCCATGCCAGTGGCCAAATCTGTGTCCACACATATGGATATTACAATTTGGCATGGGGTGTCATCTGGGTAGCATAAAGTGCAACAAGATTTCTTTTCAGGACACGGCGAAGAGTGTCTCAAGTATCCTGCAAAACACCTATCTTTGCTCATTTATTGCCCTCCGAATTTAAGGGTTTAACATAAAGCACTGAAACAAGACAGGAGGGAACTCATTGTGATGGTTCGTAATTCACATATCATATAGCATTGTATATGCTATTCCTTTGCTTGTGATTCATTTATTATTGAGAGGATGCAGTCATTTAATATTGGATTTCATCCCTTTCACACTACTACAAGCTACCTCACCCATCAAAGAAAGAAAAGAAACAAAAAAGGAGAAACAACACAGGGAGCAACCTGAGAGAGAAAGAGTCAGACAGACAGACACAGAACAGCCATCTATGATGTAAAAAGAAGAAATCGATCACATCAAAGTCCAGATTCACAAACAGCGTGTGATGCACTTCTCAAACAAGTTAAAGTCCAGATTCATAAACAGAATGTGAGCACTTCTCAAACAAGTTTCAGCCTCCACCAAAATCAGTCCAAAACCCCAACAAGGCCCACATAAAGCAACTAAACCCATTTAAATATAAATCCACTCAACAGCATCTGAGAAACCGGATGAATATATTACATATCTATGTCCGTTACCCTCTTCTGAATGATGATAAAATAGATCATCAGTAAAAAGGCAAAAAGGCTTTAACCTTCAGGACTAATAGAAGAACTTTTCGAAATCTAATAGAAAACCTTGCATTCTCATTTCCATCTTCCAAAATCTCAACCAGGCTGATACGAATCCGGGGTTCAATAACCCTAAATTGCATCACTATGGGCCCACCAAAGAATAATAATTCAAGTCTAAAAGGTCAGTGGCAATTTTTTGTAATTGCAGAAGCAAATATTTACTTTGTGTAAAATAATAGGTGAGGGGGCCAAACTGGAATATAAAATTAGAAGAGGAGGGCTTGACTGCAATCCCAAAAGAGATATAGAAACTATGAAGTAAAACCTAATAAGGATTTATTTGAAAATACCAGAGCAGTAGGTCTTTAATATTGAATAGAAGAAGAATCCTTCTTCCTCACAGTGAAGCAATAAACCAGCGCTGTAGAACTCCTTGCAATTGACCCATCTTCTCGACTAGGAACCCAAATCACAGGAAGACTTTAAGAGCAGGTTCGTAACTCTAATCTTTTAACAAACCCAAATCAGTAGCACCCCAAGGAGTGATGCCGAAAAAGTTATGCTGGTAGTAGGAATCAGCAGTAGTTTCTGGCTTCAAACTCACAGCCCCTTCTGTAGTTTGGTCTTGAAATCAGATGGGTAACAGGGTAAGCCACCCTACGGTGTAGGACCGTTGCTCCTAATTTCAGGTAGAACCGTTGAAGGATGGTCGGAGTCGATTCAGATCTGGTTGGTTGCAGGTACCACTGGAAAACAGGGTACAGCAGGTAAAGCTTCAGGGAACTTGAGGGGTAGGACAGATTGTGGAGAAAAAGGAATAAACAGATTTGGGCACCACAGCAGTGTTAAACAAAATTCTATCAGTCTCCAAATTCCATCCCAAATCGTTAGGCACAAGTTGCTTCATATAGAATTAAGCAAAACAAATCATAATCCTAATTTGAAACTGAAACAGACTTTAACTCTAAAACAGAGGGCAAATTCAAATAAAACTGGACTCAAACTCTACTTTCTATTAATGACTCTCAAGATAAAAGGCAAATAAAAAATTTGCATACCATCCCTCGTTAATACTCCTATGCCTAACTGCATCACTGGCATCCAATGCATTCCTGTTTTTTGTTTCACCATGTCTCAGAACGGGTAAACAGCACTTTGTGGTTCATAATTCACATAAAAATTTTTAAGTATTTTCAAGAAGGGAGTACTTTCAAGTTTGCCTAAAACACATAGATAGTCCTATTATTTAACAGATTGTGATCTTAAATCTTCCATATAATATGAATTCTTTTTCCTTGATGAATAAATAATTTTATTAGAAAGAAAAAGAAAAGATTAAACCCCCCTGGGGGTGAAGGCAGCAGCCCCACAACTGGCAAGGAAAAAAAAAAAACCAACCAGGGACCTCTCCATGTACAGTAGCCCACTCACTGATCAGGAATCTGTCATGGTATCTTCTAGATTTTGTAGAAAGAATTCACATTTGTTCAGGAAGTTGTCATTATGCATAAAGAATAAGATTTTGATATTCTATCTTTATATCATTATCTTCCATAGATGTGGACAAAAGGTGGCATGCTTATTAATATAGAATCATATATCTTATTTTCATTATTGCCATTTTCTGTACATAAATGAAAAAACAATAAATTAGAATCCCAGGATATCAGCACATTGAAACTAAATTAGAACAAGTATTGAAAATATCAAACAGAAGTATGCCCTCTTCCCAAAAACTAGAATAGAAGATCTAAGATACATGAAGTTGGCAAAGGATACCTTCCACGCCAGAGTGAAAGATCCCAAAGCCTGCCCAATAGACATATCCATTCATGGTTGTCAAGTCATACACATTGAGATAAACAGGGGTGTTGCCTGGACCAAAGCTTGCTGACTTCACTTTTGAGAACATGCAAAAACGAGTGGCTGCTTTCCCTTTCAGACGAAGAGGCATGATGGATTTCCAGCCCTTTTTGGATCCTGATTTCATGTTTCTTTTAATAGGGAAACCAGGAATTGGTCAATGCCCAATTCCAACCTGCATAGATTTGGATAAAGACAAGCATTAGCCATCCTTTGTGCACACAAACAAAGAAAATGGGAAATTTTGGAGAAAAATGCAACACCAAGAGAAAGAACACATACAGTCAACTTCAAGGACACAATTTTAGTCTGAACACCAGAAGTACAATATTGTCCTCACGATTAATTAATAACTACTAAATGAATCCTGATTTTCTGAGAAACCACGCAATTTAGAAGCCAATAATATTTCCCTAAATCCCTGCATGTTACACAAATATTGATACAAGCAACATAAGTTGAAGCAGATATGGAATTTCAGACTTAACAAATCCCAATTTTATGAATGCTCTTCGGGAAACCAAGGTTCCTCTGTCATTGGAGGTCATTCATTAGAAAGAGCAGTGAGAACAGTTCTTCTCTAATAGGGCCCTATCGTCCTGGGTAATCTTCACAAAAATCTTGAACCTCGCATTTTTCCCTTAGGGCTCTTGGAATCTCTTAAATGCATCTAGTGGTTGAGAGTGACTCTTCCACAGTGATCGGAAAATTGACTTCTAGGCCCGATGCCCATCACCTCTCTTTCTCTATCTCTCAGATCCTATTAGGACTAGAAACAAATGTTCACTCTTTGAAAAATCACATTTTATGATCTGGAAATTTAATTTTAAAACCACAAGACCATACCCTAGTCCCTATTGTAAAAAGTTTTCTAAACATGTAGAAAACTAGATGACAAGAATTTTGCTACACTAGATGACTATTTAGATACTGCACTTTCTAAGGAAATAATACAAATTTGGAAACATGCAATGTACTGCACTCTACAAACACAGAAAGGAGGGGCAAAAGAAAAAAAAATAAGCCCATCAAACGAATGACCACATTTCAGCATTTTGCCAAAATCAGGGGAAAAAAAGAGAGCAAGAAGGGGTTATTACACGCATTACATTAATAATAAGAAAATTAGAGGACAGAATGGGGAAGGGGGAAGGAAAAGTAGCACCACTACCAAATTTGCGCAGGGAATTCACGTGCATAAAATTATTTAGGAAGAAGAATGATCATCTAACATAACAAATCAAGCAGATCTGAAAACACACAATCAAAGGGCGCACAGAAAAGCAACTCGTCCCAACCAATTACAAGAACAAAATAGAGAAAATCAATGAAAACAACACTGAAAGAAGGGAAAAGGAGAAGTAGTAATACAATGATTCTCCATGAATAGGAAAAGAACAAATAAATGAACACAGACTTTCAAAAACAACTATAACCCACTGAATAAAATTGAAAACCAAAGAAACCCACTCACCTGCTAGGAAAAAACCTCCATCAGAGTCCAATAAAAACTATTCAACCACCACGCAAACCCACCACCTTCCACCTTGGAAACCCATCTGTGAGAGGTGAAGCTTTGCCGGGAACCCCCTCATTTCTACATAAAACCGAAAAATGAATTCAGAAATCACATCCCCTAAAAACCCAGAAAAAGAGGAAGTAAATGCCAAGATTCTCTCCCTCACAAGTTCTATGTTGGTGTTGCTCTTCTTTTCCTTTCCTTTCCTTTCCTTTCCTTTCCCAACCTTTTCTTCTACAGTAAAATATTTTATTCTTTTATCTACACTGCTTAATCGCAGAAACAAGCTTTTCCGTTTTTGGAAGAGCTCAGTTTTCGTTTAAATCTACAAAATTTTATATTTAATAATTCAAAGCAGAAAAAAAAAAATGGTATTTATTAAATCTTTGGTAGGTGATAAACCCATTTCTTTAATCAACAAAAAAACATATATGAATTTCAAGAATCTCACCTGCAAGCTACAACCAGCTCAGAATTAATCCCTTTGTCACCTACATTTGCCCTTCTTTCCCTGAAACTCACGGGCACTTTCCCTTTCCCTGACTCTCTCTCTCTCTCTCTCTTCTTTATTCTTTTTATCTTTTTTCTGGTGCTTCCAGCCTGGTTTAGGGGCCTCCGGCCAGGGTCTCAGGGAGGGTGAATTGCAGAATTTGGATAAGATTTTGCTTTCTTGAATCCATTTACCTTCACAAATTAAGGCTCCATGATTTTGGTGTATTAATAGTTAGACTCAATGATCTCAGATGCCAAATCATCGCCAGCAAGGTTTTTAGATTCCATATCGGGATCTGGATTCCGATTTTCATTGATTCTGATTCCGATTCAGCTGGAACCAACCAGGAATCGAACTGAACCGTAAAACAGTAAAAACCCATCATGGACTGATCACTCTGGAGCAGGGTTCTAAGTACTGGTATCAGATTGGCTGGATTGGACGATATAAATACCTATCTGATCCTTGGTCAGGTGTCGGTATCAGGGGGAAAATCATAAAAATTTATTTTTTTAATGAAAAGTAAAGATAAAATCAATCAATCCAGGCCAATATGAGCCAATCCTTGCTTCAAAGTGGCTGGAATCAAGATTAGACTATCTCCATTTTGCATGGATCAATGGATTTCTATATCTCCAGTGAGAAGAGAGATAGGATTCAGTTGGATTTCGATTCATGAATGATTTGGATCCCTTGGTGCTCTAAAGGTAGCAGTGAGAGTTTTGTATCAGTCGTTCTCTTAATTTCACTCTGTTTGTTTTGTGTATTCTCTCAATATAAAGATGGATTAGCCAAACACAAAATAGAAGAGAAAAAAATAAAACCCATGATTTTCTCTCTCTTATTTCACTTTAAATCGAATATATTGTATTCACCGTTCAAATTGTACAGTAAACCTACACTTTCATTTACTATGAACAAATATTATATAATAAATTATCTCTCCTGAATTGAGGTAAGGTGGGTTATATCTCTTTGTTTTTTTTATTATAAGGTTCATCTAAAATTGGCTTCCGATATTGGTTTGGTTCCTTGCAAAATTTTGATTTGACCAAACCAGTCAATGGGACAAGTTTTTGACTACAGGAGTAAATATCCTGGTTAACGGGGGTCAAACCTAACCGGACCATTGGGTGGATTCGGTTCTGTGCCCGGACTGGTTCTAGAAAATATGACTAATGACTGTGCCATAGACTGGTATGGTTTATTAAGAGAAATAATAATGGATGATACGACGTGTCCATGTCACCCCAGATCGAAGTCGGAAGACTCGGAGTCGGAATTTGATTTTTGCCCAACCAAAGTCGGAACTTGGAACTTGGTCCTTTTTCCATAAAAATAATTTTATATTTATAGTAATTTATTTATTTATTTAATAATAATTGAGCGTGAATGGCTTGATGAGAGGGAAAAACAAAAGGCTGTCATCCGCAACAGATGAATCATAAAGAAGGTATCCCAGATTCCAGATCATGTGTGTGGACCTTGTGGTCCCCACTTTACCATATATGAAGATGCTTATAAGCATATTAGTGATAAGGGTATTTCGGTTTTTTTATTTTTAATTTTTGTTAACGTGCATCTCGATTAATCTTTAGATAGACTAGCACAGTAATTCATAACCATGGTCTCCATTTAAATCATAGATGCACATATGAGTATTTTGACTTGTTATCTATAACTAGGGCTTGGCTTAAGATGTTGGATACCCAAGAGGGATATCAAGTGAACACATCCATTATCAATTTCAGATAATTATTTGGAGGACCCAACTTCTCTTTCCCCATGGTGACCTGGAAATTTCTCTTCACCCATTGGTGAAGGAAAACTTATTCGTAAAAAAAGTGGGAGAGAAGAAAATGAAGACACACACACTCACACACATTAATATAGGCTGATTCCATATATGGGTAAGGGGGTAAACCATGGACACCTACGGACACCCTTTCACATATATAATACAGATTGACTTAGTAAGGCACTTGAAGTTTTAATGGTTTGTTCTATAACATAGACAACTCCATAGGAGACCATGAAGTCTCCTCCAAAAAAAAAAAATAAGAGCAACCCAGTGCACAAGGCTCCCATCTATTGTCGTGTCCGGGAGGGGCAAGTTTTACGTAGCCTTATATTTGCTTTGCAGAATAGGCTGTGTCCAAGTTTTGAACATGTGACCAATATGTTGCAATAGTGCAACTTAATCACGGAGTCTTTTCATACATCAAATTTTAATTCATTCAAGTTGTTATTACCAAGCATGTTAAAGCACGCCATTACATATAAAAGAAAAAATATAATTAAATTTAAGGTTAAAATTTAATATTTAACTAATCAATAACATTTTATAGATATTCAATAGTCAAATTTGTCGACTCTTTAATCAATAATATTTTATAGATATCGTGAAGCTAATTTTGCTGCCAACTCTTTAGCTTCTCATGGCTGTAATTCTGGTACTTCTGTTGTCTGGGAATCCTCCCCTCCCCCTTTTGTATCCCCCTTTTTGACAGCTGACTTACAACCAGTTGCTTGCTCACGTTTTTGTAGATAACCCTTCTCTAATATAAGTTGTTTTCTCTTAAGAAAAAAAAAAAGAAGAAGAAAGGGTCAAATTTGTCATATTACTCTTTCTGATATTTCATGTATCAGAAGAATAGCAACCATGATTATGCATTTGTCACCATTTGTGGTAACAATTAGATTTTTCTATATTAAATAAAGATTGTCATCGTTTTTTTCTCTCCATTGGAGTATTGCACCTACCATGTCCTCTTTTTTTAATGCCTATATACACCTTATAGAAAGGGAGAGCTATTTTGCTCAGACAAAAAGAAAATCTCCAGATTGTACTGTACTGTAGCAAGAGAGAGAGAGAGAGACCTGACCACCTGAGGAGGCCAATGAGTGAGAGAATGGGGTCTTTGTGCTGGGATACAGCCTAAGGTTTGTTGTTATTTGCTTCTCAAATAATCAAAACTAAGGGACTACAAGGGACAACTGGGGCCTAAGGCCTGAGGCTATTTCTCCACACACTATTGTTACTTTGTTGCTGTCTCTTTTGGTGTTTTACCTCTTGCTCTCGCTCTTGCTCTTGCTCTTGCTTTTGCTTTTGCTTTTGCTTTGGGTAAATGGAGTCTTCCTACCAACCTTTTGTGATCCACCCAAGAGTCCCAGACCCACAAATACACACTTTAACTTAAGGTTTTCAAGTCAGACCTTAATGTGTACTTTTTGACCATGGATCCAAGCATGCCTTAGAGGATGGAGACCCTTGGGTTTGATATGGGTTAAATGTCCATGGAGCCAACAATTAGTTATCCTGTTTCAAAGTCTGGAGGCTAATCAAACTCAAAATTAGTTCCAAGTTTTGAGATTCTTGTGGCACAATTTGATGGAAAAAATTTGGATGTGACCAAGTTTCTGTTATCCCTAGTAGCAGTCAGGGAATTGGAATCCCAAAGGTACGGGTGGAAAATACATTCCTAAGATGGAATTTTCCTATCTATCACTGAGATTCTATTTCCCTTGCTGCTATTGGGGGTAGCAAGAACTTGACTTCTACCTTGCAAATTTTCGTTCCAATTTGACTTGATTATTTAAGTTTAATTTTAGAGAAAAGAATTATACACCAACGTGCAAATTCTTATTTATTCCACCCATGAATCACACACTCTCTCTCCTCAAAAAATGCTTCCGATTGGATAATTCGTCATCCTTCCCCCTGTTGGTGCAAAATGCACCAAGTGTCGTATGAAACCCTCTCCTTTAATTTTAAATAGATTTGTTTGTTTATTTTTGTCATATATATTCTTCTTAAAAATAATAATTATTTATAATTTTGTTTTATATTTATTGCCATTTTATTTTTACTTAACAATAAAGCATGTTTGTTTGAGCATGACATTAGAAAAAGAATCCGGCCATGTGACTGATGTGGAGTAGGAGTCCTTCACAAAAACCAATTATCAAGTGTAACATTATCAAACCACTATCATTTTGTTTTTGTTTTTTATTTGTCTAAGAAAATCCCAAAATTTAAATAATGTTTTATGTCATCATCGTTAATTATTTTCTCAGCTTTAACTTTCTATGATAGCTGTAATAATTTTGTATCAAATTACATAAAATATTTTACATTGAAATAAACAAAAATTAAACCCATCTAATTATGAAATGAGAAAACCCACCAAGGCTAATTGGATGGGTATAAGATTTAGTGATTTTTCTTTTTCTTTTCTTAAAAGAAAAAAAAGAACCTCTTGAACCTATTTGATTTTATGGTTCAAGTTCAAGGATAAACTCTAATTATACAAAGTTACATTTAACCTTTATAATAGATCACTCGCAAAAAGACTCAAGCTGAAGACATCTATTAACATACGTCGTCTTTAGATCACGATAGTGACACCTCATCCGAGGTGTAGATCACGATGAGGTGTGGATTTTGTCATCCGTAAATTTTTAAAATTAAATTCAATCAAATAACCCATTGTATATTGAACATTATTGGTGTACGATGTCTTGTATTTCATCACAGTTTAATCGAGGGAGTGCTGGTGTATGTGCTTCGATAGAAAAAACGACGAAGTTTGGTATATTCCGAATTAAGGTTTTTCACTATATATTCGTAGTTATTTTTTATTTTTTTTTAACACAAACAATTTGCGAGAGTATGAGGACGAACGTTATAATCCTATTATCCATTAACAGTGAAACATGGTCTCATCGCATCGAGAACATAACAATCTTACTAAACCTTATAAACCTATATACATTGTTTATTTTTATTTTTTTATTATCTTCTGTATCGCTTTAAAATTACGTTTTAGTTAACATTTCACTAAGTTTTTACCTAATTGTTCATAGAATATGAGAGACACCAAATTTCATCTAGCTTTTTCACCATCACCTCATACTTTCTAGCTGTTTTGTTGTTTGAGATTGTGAGAAAAATAATTTTTCCAACTACCCACCTCTTTTTCTACATAAAGCGATAGTGAATCCCACCCAATCGTTGGAACTATGGGAGAGAGTTTTCATGTGCAGTGGTCGGTAAAAACTGAACACCATGGGATGATGGGACAGATCAATCAAACAAAATCATGTGAGAAAAGCAATGGGTCCCACTTTTTTTCTTCCCACTTCACTTTATCTTTTTCATTATCTCCTAAAATTTGACCTTTATTTTCTTGATAGCAATCATAGCCTTAATCATCTGTACTCTTAATTTATCAAAATAGATCTGCTGAAGTGCTGAGTTTTCAGGAAAAGGAACCAAATCCTTAACAACCAAACAGTGGAAATCACTCATAGTAACTAGTTTTTCACTTTTGTTGTTTGAGATAAACCTAAATAGAGGAAAATGCCAAGGCGATAAAACAAAGAGACCCCATGCCATTTCCTTGTACGACAAAGACATGCCATTATGGAACGACATTAAATTTTAAAGTTTAACCTTTAGTTGCACTCTTGATATTAGATGCCAATGATTAAGTACTCTTGATATTAGGATCCAATGATTAAGTCAATAAGTAAAAGTTGACTGGTCAATCAAAAGAAAAAGAAAAAGAAAAGAAAAGAGGAAAAAAAATTTAAAAGAAAAGAATTGGGAATTAGGATCAACCCTCACCGATTTATGAAATATGGTGATCAAGCATTCTGTCTGATTGTGATAAGGGACCAGTTGGATAGGTTTGAATTTAGGGGTGCAACAGGCCGGGGTTGGGATGGGCTTTTTAAAATTCTAGTTCAATCCTAAATTCTTTTAATTGGGTTTAAATCCACTCTATTCTTAATTCAGGGCTATAAAACTTCCACTCAGGTTCAACCCTGGTTTGCCATCAAGGGTCAAGATGACTCTAATTGACCTTAACCTTGGTTTGCTATCAAGGGCCGAGACGATTCTAATTGACCCTGATCCTGGTTTACCAGTAAGGGCCGAGTATACCCTATATTTTTTTTTGATAAAAAAAGCAAGAGAGATCGGTGAGAAGATATATTAGGGGTATTGAAGTGTCAATAACTCAATGTCAAACAATATCTAAAATTAGGTTGAAATCAAGGTCAACATTAGGGGGCCAAAAGTTAGGGTAAAAAAATCAAGGCTGGGTTCAGGGCGGGTTGGGTGGTCCAAAGACATCAACCCTTATCCACCCTGACCCTGACTGAGTGTCAGAATTTTTAGGGTTGGGCAGGCCCTCAGGGCCAAAATTTTTGGGTTGGTACTTGTTAGAGATCAAGGCGGGCCAAAGGCTGGTTCGGGCCTTCTGGGCCAAACTTGCACCCCTAGGTTAGATGAGCCTAATATTAAATGGTTAGGATCAAAACCTTAAGCTATAAAGTAGAGAGAGTTTTTTTTTTTTTTAGTAAATGAATGAACCATGGATCAAAACAAATCGACATGAGATTATAATTCCATAATGCTTAGTATTTCAACATCCCTCGCGTGGGACTTAGGCTTTCATACCATGTTAGAGTGTTAACCCAAAAAACTTAAAAGCATAAGGTGGAGAGAGCTCCTCAAAGTGTATGAAGGTACTATGAATTAAAATAAACTGACATAAGACTATAACTCTTTTACTTGCAAAATCTCAACATATGATCCTTGTTTTTACAATTACGATGTAATTAGCTTGTTTTGGGGAAGTATTTAGCTTGTTTTGGGGAAGTATATCGTAATCACCACATTGATTTGCTAGGTTTACAAGTACAACCTTAATTTGGAATGACTGACATACTTACTTAAAATTTAATCAATCACAAAATTCATTTTATACAAGTTGAAATAATCTTCATATCCAAGCTGGAAATCTTAATATGTGAGTAGTTATAACTTATAAGTGGGTGGATTTATTTGTTTACTAGGTAACTCATGGTATGTTATTTCAAGGGTTTGTACCTCTCTTTTGCTTGTGCTTCTCATAAGACTTGGCAACCTAACCTCAGGTTGGAAATCTCAATCCTAACCTAGCTCATAGGCTGAGAAACGCAACCCAAGCCTTAAAATTTTTGAGAAGGTGTGGGCTCGTTGGGTCAAACTTGCACCCTAGTTGAAAGAATTTTAAGAACACATAACCTTTAATTTTTTTCCCAGTAAATATACATAAAACCAATTTGTGCCATAAAAAAACTGAGTAATAAAATTAGGGGAGGATATAGCGTCTGAGCGAAACTTGGTTGCTGCAACTCCTAGTACCAGCCAAGGGAATGGAATCTCAAGGGCAGGTTTGAAAATACCCACTTTGGGTGAATTTCTCCACCCCTACCATTGAGATTCCATTCCCTTGGCTGCCACCTAGGGGTTGCAGCTACTTAAGCAGCAGCAAAAAATTTTCATAACGTCTAATATATCATTGTTTCCTTTATGAAATGACTCTTCTGACCCTTTTATATAATTTTCAATTCTATACCTTCCATTGATGCCACTCGCTAGTTTGCAATACATAGGCGATGTGCCTATATATCCCTCTCCCAAAGCCTTGTGTATTAGGTTTGTTTGTTTGTTTTTTTTTTTTTTTTTCTGCATGAAAATGAAAGAGAGTAAAACAAGCCCATTTATTGTAATCAATAGTAAGAAATTAAATATGATATATGAGCACCTTCTACTGTTTTCTGCCCTCTTCTAGGCATTGCTCATCGCCTCATCTTGTAATCAACCAACACTACTTCGCCAGAAAGAATACTAGAATAAAAGGAATTCTGAGTTGTCAAAAAAAAAAAACCTCCTTCTCCCCACTCTGCAAGCAAGTGACAGTTATCAATTTTCAAATCCCAACTATTGTCCCAAAAGTATCGATGATATTGGATTGATCATAACAACCATATCTTATCAGTGTTGGATCAGTCATACTCACCCAATACCTAATTGACCCGGATTAGGTATCAGTATTAGAACAGGGGTGAAATAATAAAAATATTTATATTTTGTGAATGTAAGGACAAAATTAATCGATCTTATCCAATTAGGATCGGTATCATATTGGTATCACTGGCGATAACTATATCCTTGTTTCCAACTAGGGGTGAAACAGGGGTCGGGTCGGGTCAGTTTGGGTTGGGTTTCTTAAAACCCCAATCCAACCCTAGGTCCCCAAAATTCAATCCAGGCCCAATCCAACCCAACCCTATCGGGTTCATGGCCCAACTATACCAGGCTTAGGGTTGAGCTGAGTTATCCCTGGCTGGTCCTGTATTTATTTATTTATTTATTTTTTTTTACAAAGAGTCACAAATGTTAAGCCTATACTTACCGAGAGGGTGAGGAGATGTTAAAACTATGGCTAGCCCTTGTCAACCTCTATTCCATAAATTTGCAGTAAGCAAGGTCGTCAATTTGATTATAAAATAGACATTTTAATTGCTTGACATCACCGCATCTCCCAAAAACTGGACAGACCAAGTTTTAGCCTAATTCTTCATAATTATTACTGTATCTAAAGTTCATATCACTATATGACAATAGACATAAAGACAGCCTATGAAAAGAAAATGGGGAAAATAATTTCACCATTTGATCGTCTTAGGTAAATAGGTAAAAGTATGTGGTTGTGTAACACATGATGTGAGCATAGGGAAAGGGGAACACTATTACTAAACATTATGATAGATCAAGGGTAAAATCGAACTAGGTTGAATCGAAACTAAGTTAACTCTAATAACCTGGTTAGACAAGGTTCAGACTCAGGGCGGGTTCGAGCTGTTAGGATCAAACTTACAACCCTACAGCGATTATTGACTGCATTCTGTGTCCACCCAAGTCACCACTTTCTTGTGATCTCTCTCATGCAGTCGACATTGTTCTGAACTAACCAATTAACACGCACAGACTCTTTCTCTCTCTCATAGTCATGACATAGTTGTGAACTAATTAATTCACACACCTTCTCACTTAGCCATCACATTCTTGTGAACTAACTCTATCTCACAGTCTCATCACCACACTGCTGTGAACTCTCTCTCTCTCTCATACACAGTGTACTCTATAAAACTATCAAGCAGCACTTCATCAAACCACCACTTCATCAAATCACTTTAGCAATGATAGGTTATAGCGTTCAATTCCTTTTCCTCACTAACCAAATTTCTTGGATCCACAAAGTTTGCAATCTATTCTATTCTCATAGAATGGATCAGTGGAACAAACACTGATTTTCAGCTTTTTCGTCTGAACTTAAACAACTACTTTCCACATCTCAGAATAAACTCAACAACCTTGCCTTTGCTTCTGATGCTGAGGCCTATTTCTTTGGTGACATTGGCTTTATCCTTCTGGTTCTTTGGCCGTCTCATGCCATTGACTATTTTTTCTCTAGTTAAGCACTATTTTATGATAACCAACACAATTCCCACTCTTCGTGAATCACTCCTAAATTAATCTCTCTCACACACAACACACGACAGATCCACATACACAGTTAAAAACACATGCTAATCACCACTCTCTATAAAACTAGACCATGAAGGCAGCAATTGAAACACACATACACTTAAAATTGGAAACCTGAAAACCCAAAAGTAGAAATATTGAGTAAATATGTTTCTGTCAGTTATCACGCAGTGGCTATTATTTGGCTACAATCGATCAGTGAAACAAACACTGATTTTTTCAGTTTATTCCTCAGAATTTAAATAGTTCATTTCCATTTCACAGATTAGATCAATAACCTTGCATTTGCTTTTGATTCTTTGCTTCAGTTTTCCAGTATCAGAAGCAAAGGCAAGGTTATTGAGTTTAATATGTGAAATGAAAAACGAGCTGTGTATGTTCTGAGGGATAAGCTGAAAAATCATCAATTGTAGCTAAATAATAGCCACTAAGCTTAGCCATTGAGTGATAACTGACGGAAACATATTTACTCAAGATTTCTACTTCTGAATTTTCGGGCAGTGGTCTGGTTTTATAGAGATCAGTGACCATGTATTCATAACTGTATAAGTGGGTGTGTTGTGTGGGAGAGAGATTTAGATTAGATTAGAGTAGATTAGAAAAAATAAGAAAATGTTGTAATATTTTTTTAATATTTCTGTAAAATTTCTGATATAAATTTTTCAGAAATTATCAAATAAAAGATTTGTCATTCCGTGTTTTTATATAATAGTATGATATATATATATATATACATATTTACTTCTTTACATAAAAATCAAATATTAAAGAAAAAAATAGTAGCTTGGATTCCAATAAATCTACGTGAGCTAACCAATTTTTGTAACACATTACCATCAGGTGCATCAGCTGTACCAAGGACAATGGGTAGAGAAATAAAAATAGTGAAAGTGGCGAATGCAACAACAGAATCAACTCTGCTCAGCCTCATTCTATTCTGCAGAGCTTTATAATTGAAATTCTATAGATTTAACAGCATGCAGGGACGCCATAGAAATCAAAATATAAATAAGAAACTAAGACAACTCGGATCAGCTCTGGTTTTCTCCACCATCAATGATTAAAAACTCAGCGAGACGAAGAAGAGGAATTCAAAGCGGACGGAAAGAGAGTTTATGTCGGCAAAAAGTAAAAAGAAATAGTTAAAGCGGTGGTCCCGTGGTTTCAAGTATCGGTATCGTATCGGCCATATTATATTGGTATCAGTTGAGACTGATCTCTGATTCTTGACCGATCCGGATCGATTATCCTATTGTTTCAGGGAGAAAACAGTAAAAAAAACGTGTTATTTCTGAAAAACAAGGGGCAAAAGTGACCAATATGCATTAATCTTTGATACCGATCTAGATCGGTATTGGCAGAGACTGATACCGATACCACGAACTAAATCCATGGTGGAGCTGGTAAACAAAGGCAAATGGCAAGAAAGACTCGAAAAAAAAAAAGATCGGCTTAATTTGGACCTGGATCCTCTGTCCTGTTGCACGTCCTGTAGCGCACATCCAATGACCAAAAATGTCTTAGACTACGTATAAGCACCTTGGATTATATGCTTGTGTGTTCTTGATCGTTGGATATATGCTACACGTCTTGTCATGCTCCAGAGGAGCCCGATCCGATTAACTTATGTGATGTTAGTAAGAGGAGAAAGAGGAGAGAGAAAATGATAAGAAAAATGAACTCGGAGGTAATAGTGAGTCCACATCCTCTACAACGAGTGGTGAGGTGCAATGAGCATCAAACGGTTGAGAGCATTTGGGCACACATCTCAAGGGGCTCCTAGCCACCTAATGCTCACTACAGACGATTTTCACAAAATGATAGGTCTGTTGTGAGATCGGCATGTGTTGGTTTAGCAACATAGGTGAAGTGGATAGATTTTTATTTTTGGTGTAGCAAAAGAGGGTGTGTGCTCTATTGTTATAATCAAAGCCCCTAGGCTGAACCGCTGAAGCCCTCATATGGCAGCAACACTCTTATAGGACCAACGAGCATTAGTGAGACATGCGGACTCCAACCACACCCAACCGACAATAAGACTTATGTAACATGCCAACATTTGTAAGACAAACACATCACAACCAATACCAATGTGCCACGTGCAGATGGTGAGAGAATCCCATTGTGAAGTGCATTCTGTCCGCCCAAGTCATCTCTTTCTTGTGATCTCTCTCTCATTCAGTCCCGACATTGTTGTGAACCAACTAATTAACACACACACGCATAAAAACTCTCTCCCACATTGTTGTGAACTAACTAATTAACTAACACACACTCTCTCTCTCTCTCAGTCATCACATTCTTGTGAACCCTCTCTCTCATACACACTCCACTCTATAAAACCATCAATCAACACTTCATCTAAACAAACACAGAAATTTAAAAGCCGAAACCCAAAAGTTGAACCTTTCAATGTCCCAACTTTTACCCAAAAACCTGTAATTGTCAGGAATTTGGGTAGAACTCATTCTTGAAAGTTAGCCATAAAAAAAACAGTGTCCAAGTACCTATAGTTTTCTACATCGATTTATTCACTTCCAATGCTTTCACATGGAACCCCAACAATAATTTACCTTCTTCTCTAATTTAGGTTATGGCGTTGGGGCTATCAACGAGCTATGCCAACTTAACAGCGAATAATACTATTATCATAGAATGGACCCCTGGAACAAACACTGTTTTTCAACTAGCAAGTAAGCACTCTTTCTTTATAGGAGCAATTACTACCACTCCCTTACATTTAGTCTATATTTACTGATACTCTCAAATAGATGCATAGAAAGATAATCAAACCTAGGACTGTGTGTAGAAACGCAACCCTAAAACGATGCAGAAGATAATGGAAAAACAAATCAAACAATGCACACGGATTTTACGAGGTTCGGCAAGGTTGCCTACGTTCCCGGTGAGATGAGATCCTGCTTCACTATCAATGGAAAATAGGGTTACAATGCTCGTCCTCACACCTCTCAGTATTGCTTGCATTACAGAGAAAGAAACCATCGCTACAAATATATAGCGAAAAAACCCTAATCCAGATTAAACTACAATTGCCACCCTAATCCGGATTAAACTACAATTGCCCTCAAATAAAAAAATTCGAGCGGGGGGCTGTGCCCCCCTACACCCCCTGCTATGCAGGGGAGCCTCCTGCCCCCCTTGCAACTCCCACGACCCGCTAACCGGCTAGCGGGACCGTCATCCTTCCTGTCTAGGTGCTGCACCAGTACTCCCTGGATTAAACTGCGACGGAATACAAGACATCATACACCAACAATCTCCACCTTGGCTTGAATTCTGTCGAGTCTCCTATAAAGATAACTTGTAGACGTCTTCATCATTGTATCTCATTAGAGGCACAAACCCGCACCTGTTTGGTGCGTCCCTCATCTTCAATAATGAGTAATATTAATCAAGTCCAAACAGGACTCGAACTTCTCTGTAGTAACTGGTTTTGTAAACATATCTGCAGGATTGAGATCTGTATGAATTTTTCTCAAGTGAATACTGCCTTCTGACACAAGCTCCCTGATCTTGTGAAATCTCACATCAATATGCTTTGTCCTTGCATGAAACACCTGATTCTTTGCAAGGTGTATGACACTCTGACTGTCACAGTGTAACACTGTACCTCCTTGCTCTAGCCCCAACTCACGAACCAGTCCAGCCAACCAGATTCATTCCTTGGCAGCCTCAACTGCTGCCATGTACTCTGCTTCTGTAGTGGACAATGCAATTGTAGACTGAAGCATCGCCCTCCATGATATAGGTTCACCAGCCAATGTAAACACATACCCTGTAGTAAACCTCCTCTTGTCTAAATCACCAGCATAGTTAGAATCAACATAACCTGCCAATTCTGTAGAACTTCCCTTGCCACTGAACATAACACCTACATATTTAGTCTTGCTCAAATATCTGAAGATCCACTTAATTGCATTCCAATGCTCCTTCCCTGGATTACTCATGTATCTGCTAACAACACTGACTGCATGAGACAAATCCGGCCTGCTATAAACCATAGCATAGATGAGACTCCCAACTGCGCTAGCATAAGGGACTTGAGACATCTGCTCCACCTCCTCATGTGTTGTAGGGCATTTCCTTTCAGATAACTTGAAGTGGCCAGCTAACGGAGTGCTAACCGGTTTAGCCTTTTCCATATTGAAACGCTCTAACACCTTTTCAATATACCTCTTCTGAGTTACACAAAGTTTACCTGTATTTCTATCTCTAAGGATTTCCATGCCAATGATCTTCTTAGCGGCACCATGATCCTTCATCTCAAATTCAGCACTCAACAAAAACTTCAAAGAGATTATATCATGTTTGTTCTTTGCAGCAATGAGCATGTTATCAACATAAAGCATCAACAAAATAATGGAATTATCACTTGACATTTTATAATAAACACAACTATCATACTCACTTCTTGTGTAGCCAATCTTCATCATGTGGGAATCAAAGCGCTTGTACCACTACCTAGGAGATTGCTTAAGACCATAAAGCGACCTCTTAAGCAAACAAACATGGTCTTCCTTTCCCTGCACTTTGAAACCTTCAGGCTGCTCCATGTAAATCTGTTCCTCCAAATCACCATGAAGAAATGTAGTTTTCACATCAAGTTGTTCAAGCTCTAAATCATACATGGCCACCAAAGCAAGTAGTACCCTGATCGAAGTGTGTTTCACCACTGGAGAGAATATTTCATTGTAGTCTATCCCCTTCTTTTGTGCATAGCCCTTGGCTACAAGTCTAGCCTTATACCTTTCACGCTCCTTCTCAGATGCTACCTCTTTCTTACGAAAGACCCATTTACACCCAATGATTTTTCTTCCCTTGGGTTTTTTCACAATCTCCCAAGTCTTGTTCTTCTGTAGAGATTCCATTTCCTCCATCATAGCTGTCATCCATTTATCATGTTGTGCATCACTCAAAGCATCATGGTAGGTTGTACCTACAGTGAGGGCATAGGCAACCATGTCCTCAAACCCGTATCTCATAGGTGCTTTGTGAGTACGCTTCCCTTTACCCTTTGCCACAGTATGGGGAACTTCTACTGCTTCCTGTTGTCTGGGTAAGTCACTTGATGACTCATTCTCTCTTGTTGTTTCTAACTCACTTAACTCCACCTGCACAGTAGAATCTTCTTTATTTTCATCAACTGCTTGTGAATTGTAATTTGACTTCACTATATGAGACTCATCAAACACAACGTCTCTGCTAACTACAACTTTCTGTGAACTTGGATCCCACAACTTGAATCCCTTTACGCCTTTCTTAAAACCAAGAAAGATACATTGCTTAAACTTTGAGTCTAACTTGGAACGCTGCTCACTCTCAACATGCGCATAGGCTGCACAACCAAATATTTTTAGAATAGAATAATCTACTGATTTTCCTGTCCATACCTCTTCAGGAATTTTACAATCAATTGCCTTTGATGGAGACCTATTGATGAGGAAACATGCCATGTTCACTGCTTCTGCCCAAAATCTCTTGCTCAACCCTGCATTCAGCCTAATACTCCGAGCTCTTTCTAAAAGTGTTCTGTTCATCCTTTCAGCTACACCATTTTGCTGTGGTGTCTTTGGAACCGTGAAGTGACGTGTAATCCCTTCAGCTTTGCACAATTCTAGAAACGGCTTGTATGTGTACTCTCCTCCATTATCTGTTTTCAAGTATTTAATTTTCTTTCTTGTCTTCCTTTCTACCTCAGCCTTCTATTCCTTAAATTTAGTGAACACCTCACTTTTATGCTTCATGAAGTAGATCCAAACTTTTCTTGAGTAATCATCAACAAAGGTCACGAAGTATTCTGCCCCACCTTTAGATTTTGTTGTTGAAGGACCCCATACATCGCTGTGTACATAATCAAGCACCCCTTTACTCTTATGTTTTGCAGTTTTGAAACTAACCTTGCACTGTTTTCCGAATACACAATACTTGCAGAAGTCCAGTTTACAAGTTTTTACTCCCTTCAACTTTTTCCTTTTATGAAGCTCCATCAATCCTCTTTCTCCCATATGCCCTAACCACATGTGCCACAGATAGGTATCATCTGTATCAAATACTGCATCTGTAGTCACAGATGTTCCACCTATAATTGTGCTCCCTATGAGTCTGTATAGGTTTCCTGCTAGCTGTCCCTTCATGACAACCATTACACCCTTAATAACTTTGAGAACTCCACTTTTTGCTATATACTTACAGCCATTTGAGTCAAGTGCCCCCAAAGATATTAAGTTTTTCCTTAATTCTGGTACATGTCTCACATCTACCAAGGTTCTTACTATCCCATCAAACATCTTGATTTTGATAGTGCCTATCCCAATGGTCTTGCATACGG
The DNA here is from genome assembly GCF_013358625.1 of Macadamia integrifolia. Classification (NCBI taxonomy): domain Eukaryota; kingdom Viridiplantae; phylum Streptophyta; class Magnoliopsida; order Proteales; family Proteaceae; genus Macadamia; species Macadamia integrifolia. The sequence goes on along the minus strand of NC_056567.1, from coordinate 779,908 downwards.
CATCATTCTCCATTAGGACAGACCCACCATTATATGGTTGATATATATCAAACCAATCCTTATGTGGACACATGTGATATGAATATCCAGAATCTAAAATCCAAGAATCAGAAGGTTGATTCTTACCTAATGATATAGAGAGTACATCTCCATCATCTCCATCTGAACTGTCAGCCACGCTAGCTTCCTCAGATGCCTTATCTACACCTTTCTTCTTTAAGTCCGCCTTCCTCTTCAAGCACTCTCTCTTCAGATGACCTTCCTTCTTGCAATAGTAACAAGAGACCTTTGTCTTTGCCCCTTTTAATTTCGATCGACTCTTCCCAGATCCCTTCTGATTTGATCTCCCTCTTTCCTGCTCCTTGTCACCTCCGAAAAAACCTTCTCCTTGAGATTTTGTACTACTGGCCTTCTTCCTTGTATCATTGGACATGAGGGCAGCTGCGACTTCATCCATCTCAAGGGTCTCCTTCCCGTACAAGAGAGTCATTACTAGGTGATCATATGATTCTGGGAGCGACGACAACAATAGTAATGCCTTGTCTTCGTCCTCGATCTTAACCTCCAGGTTTGCAAGTTTACTTACGATCTGATTGAACATGTTAAGATGCTCTAATAGATCTATACCTTCCTCCATCTGTAGAGAATACAATTGTTTCTTCACGAACAACTTGTTCGTTAAGGACTTCGTCATGTAGATGCTTTCAAGTTTCGCCCATAACTGCGGTGCAGATTCGATACCCACAACATATTGTAGGGCATCATCAGAAAGATTTAATCAAATAGCACTTACCGTCTTTTCCTCCATCTCTTCCCAATCTTCGTCAGTAATTTTTACAGGTTTCTTCGACTTCCCCAACAACGTTTTCGCCAAACCCTGCTGTATCAAAAGATCATTCATCCTTTGACGCCAGAGGGTGAAATTGTTCTTCCCATTAAACCTCTCGATTTCATACTTGACATTCGATCCCTTCCCTGCCATCGTGATAGTAAACCCTAGAAAAAGAAAACCTAGAGCTCTGATACCAATTTGTAGAAACGCAACCCTAAAACGATGCAGAAGATAATGGAAAAACAAAACAAACAATGCACAAGGATTTTACGAGGTTCGGCAAGGTTGTCTACGTCCCTGGTGAAATGAGATCCTGCTTCACTATCAATGGAGAATAGGGTTACAGCGCTCGTCCTCACACCTCTCAGTATTGCTTGCATTACAGAGAAAGAAACCCTCGCTACAAATATATAGCGAGAAAACCCTAATCCGGATTAAACTACAATTGCCCCCAAATAAAAAATTCGAGCGGGGGGCTGCGCCCCCCTACACCCCCTGCTATGCAGGGGGGCCTCCTGCCCCCTTGCAACCCCCACGGCCCGCTAACCAGCTAGCGGGACCGCCGTCCTGCCTGTCTAGGTGCTGCACCAATACTCCCTGGATTAAACTGCGACGGAATACAAGACATCATACACCAACAATCTCCACCTTTGCTTGAATTCTGTCGAGCCTCCTGTAAAGATAACTTGTAGACGTCTTCATCATTGTACCTCATTAGAGGCACAAACCCGCACATGTTTGGTGTGTCCCTCATCTTCAACAATGAGTAATATTAATCAAGTCCAAACAGGACTCGAACTTCTCTGTAGTAACTGGCTTTGTAAACATATCTGCAGGATTGAGATCTGTATGAATTTTTCTCAAGTGAATACTGCCTTCTAAAACAAGCTCCCTGATCTTATGAAATCTCACATCAATATGCTTTGTCCTTGCATGAAACACCTGATTCTTTGCAAGATGTATGGCACTCTGGCTGTCACAATGTAACACTGTACCTCCTTGCTCCAACCCCAACTCACGAACCCGTCTAGCCAACCATACTCCTTCCTTGGCAGCCTCACCTGCTGCCATGTACTCTGCCTTTGTAGTGGACTGAAGCATCGCCCTCCATGATATAGGTCCACCAGCCAATGTAAACACATACCCTGTAGTAGACCTCCTCTTGTCTAAATCACCAGCATAGTCAGAATCAACATAACCTGTTCGGTAGAACTTCCCTTGCCACTGAACATAACACCTATATCTTTAGTCTTGCTCAAATATCTGAAGATCCACTTAATTGCATTCCAATGCTCCTTCCCTGGATTACTCATGTATCTACTAACAACACTGACTGCATGAAACAAATCTGGCCTGCTACAGACCATAGCATACATGACTCCCAACTGCGCTAGCTTAAGGGACTTGAGACATCTGCTCCACCTCCTCATGTGTTGTAGGGCATTCTTTTTCAGATAACTTGAAGTGGCCAGCTAACGAAGTGTTAACCGGCTTGGCCTTTTCCATATTGAAACGCTCTAGCACCATTTCAATATACCTCTTCTGAGTTACCCAAAGTTTACCTGCATTTCTATCTCTAAGGATTTCCATGCTAAGGATCTTCTTAGCGGCACCAAGATCCTTCATCTCAAATTCAGCACTCAACAAAGACTTCAAAGAGACTATCTCATGTTTGTTCTTTGCAGCAATGAGCATGTCATCAACATAAAACATCAACAAAATAATGGAATTATCACTGGACACTTTATAATAAACACAACTATCATACTCACTTCTTGTGTAGCCAATCTTCATCATGTGGGAATCAAAGCGCTTGTACCACTGCCTAGGAGATTGCTTAAGGCCATAAAACGATCTCTTAAGCAGAAAAACATGGTCTTCCTTTCCCTGCACCTTGAAACCTTCAGGCTGCTCCATGTAAATTTGTTCCTTCAAGTCACCATGAAGAAATGCAGTTTTCACATCAAGTTGTTCAAGCTATAAATCATACATGGCCACCAAAGCAAGTAGTACCCTAATCGAAGTGTGTTTCACCACCAGAGAAAATATTTCATTGTAGTCTATCCCCTCCTTCTGTGCATAGCCCTTGGCTACAAATCTGGCCTTATACCTTTCACGCTCTTTCTCAGATGCTGCCTCTTTCTTATGAAAGACCCATTTACACCCAATGATTTTTCTTCCCTTAGGTTTTTCCACAATCTCCCAAGTCTTGTTCTTCTGTAGATATTCCATTTCCTCCATCATAGTTGTCATCCATTTATCATGTTGTGCATCACTCAAAGCATCATGGTAGGAAGATGGATCACCTGTACCTACAGTGAGGGCATAAGCAACCATGTCCTCAAACCCGTATCTCATAGGTGCTTTGTGAGTACGTTTCCCTTTACCCTTTGCTACAGTATAGGGAACTTCTATTGCTTCCTGTTGTCCTGGTAAGTCACTTGATGACTCATTCTCTCTTGTTGTTTCTAACTCACCTAACTCCACCTGCACAGTAGAACCTTCTTTATTTTCATCAACTGCTTGTGAATTGTAATTTGACTTCACTATATGAGACTCATCAAACACAACGTCTCTTCTAACCACAATTTTCTGTGAACTTGGATCCCACAACTTGAATCCCTTTACACCTTTCTTAAAACCAAGAAAGATACATTGCTTAGACTTTGAGTCTAACTTGGAACGCTGCTCATTCTTAACATGCGCATAGGCTGGACAACCAAATATTTTTAGAATAGAATAATCTACTGGTTTTCCTATCCATACCTCTTCAGGAATTTTACAATCAATCGCCTTTGATGGAGACCTATTGAGAAACATGCCATGTTCACTGCTTCTGCCCAAAATCTCTTGCTCAACCCTGCATTCAACCTCATACTCCGAGCTCTTTCTAGAAGTGTTCTGTTCATCCTTTCAGCTACACCATTTTGCTGTGGTGTCTTTGGAACCGTGAAGTGACGTGTAATCCCTTCAACTTTGCACAATTCTAGAAACGGCTTGTATGTGTACTCTCCTCCATTATCTGTTCTCAAGTATTTTATTTTCTTTCATGTCTTCCTTTCTACCTCAACCTTCCATTCCTTAAATTTAGTAAACACCTCACTTTTATGCTTCATGAAGTAGATCCAGACTTTCCTTGAGTAATCATCAACAAAGGTCACGAAGTATTCTGCCCCACCTTTAGATTTTGTTGTTGAAGGACCCCATACATCACTGTGTACATAATCAAGCACCCCTTTACTCTTATGTTTTGCAGTTTTGAAAATAACCTTGCATTGTTTTCCGAACACACAATACTTGCAGAAGTTCAGTTTACAAGTTTTTACTCCCTTCAACATTTTCCTTTTATGAAGCTCCATCAATCCTCTTTCTCCCATATGCCCTAACCGCATATGCCACAGATAGGTATCATCTGTATCAAATACTGCATCTGTAGTCACAGATGCTCCACCTATAACTGTGCTCCCTATGAGTCTGTATAGATTTCCTGCTAGCTGTCCCTTCATGACAACCATTACACCCTTAATAACTTTAAGAACTCCACCTTCTGCTATGTACTTGCAGCCATTTGAGTCAAGTGCCCCCAAAGATATTAAGTTTTTCCTTAATTCTGGTACATGTCTCACATCTGCTAAGGTTCTTACTATCCCATCAAACATCTTGATTTTGATAGTGCCAATCCCAATGATCTTGCATACGGCATCGTTCCCCATTAGGACAGACCCACCATTATATGGTTGATATGTATCAAACCAATCCTTATGTGAACACATGTGATATGAACATCCAGAATCTAAAATCCAAGAATCAGAAGGTTGATTCTTACCTGATGATATAGAGAGTACATCTCCATCTGAACTGTCAGCCACGCTAGCTTCCTCAGATGCCTTATCTACACCTTTCTTCTTTAAGTCCGCCTTCCTCTTCAAGCACTCTCTCTTCAGATGACCTTCCTTCTTGCAATAATAACAAGAGACCTTTGTCTTTGCCCCTTTTGATTTCGATCGACTCTTCCCATATCCCCTCTTATTTGATCTCCCTCTTTCCTGCTCCTTGTCACCTCCGAAAAAACATTCTCCTTGAGATTTCGTACTACTGGCCTTCTTCCTTGTATCATTGGACATGAGGGCAGCTGCGACTTCATCCATCTCAAGGGTCTCCTTCCCATACAAGAGAATCGTTACTAGGTGATCATATGATTCTAGGAGCGACGACAGCAATAGTAACGCCTTGTCTTCGTCCTCGATCTTAACCTCCAGGTTTGCAAGTTTACTTACGATCTGATTGAACATGTTAAGATGCTCTAATAGCTCAGTACCTTCCTCCATCTGTAGAGAATACAATTGCTTCTTCACGAACAACTTGTTCGTTAAGGACTTCGTCATGTAGATGCTTTCAAGTTTCGTCCATAACTGCGGTGCAGATTCGATACCCACAACATATTGTAGGGCATCATCAGAAAGATTTAATCGAATAGCACTTACCGCCTTTTCCTCCATCTCTTCCCAATCTTCGTCAGTAATTTTTGCAGGTTTCTTCGACTTCCCCAACAACGTTTTCGCCAAACCCTACTGTATAAGAAGATCCTTCATCCTTTGACGCCAGAGGGTGAAATTGTTCTTCCCATTAAACCTATCGATGTCATACTTGCCATTCAATCCCTTCCCTGTCATCGTGATAGTAAACCCTAGAAAACGGAAACCTAGAGCTCTGATACCAATTTGTAGAAATGCAACCCTAAAACAATGTAGAAGATAATGGAAAAACAAAACAAACAATGCACACGGATTTTACGAGGTTTGGCAAGGTTGCCTACGTCCCCGGTGAGATGAGATCATGCTTCACTATCAATGGAGAATAGGGTTACACCGCTCGTCCTCACACCTCTCAATATTGCTTGCATTACAGAGAGAGAAACCCTCGCTATAAATATATAGGGAGAAAACCCTAATCCAGATTAAACTACAATTGCCCTCAAATAAAAAATTCGAGCGGGGGGCTGCGCCCCCCTACACCCCCTGCTATGCAGGGGGGCCTCCTGCCCCCTTGCAACCCCCACGGCCCGCTAACCGGCTAGCGGGACCACCGTTCTGCCTGTCTAGGTGCTGCACCAGTACTCCCTGGATTAAACTGCGACGGAATACAAGACATCATACACCAACATTATGTTCAAAGGGTTTCCAAGAAGAAAGGATCTCAGCAAAAACTTCTAGTCCCTACCTTTGGATTGGAAATTAATTGGCTGGAAATTAAACTATTTTAATACATGATTCAGTCTGGTAAAAAAAATGCTTCAGCGAGAGGTTGGGCTGGCCATAGATTTTACATGAACTAAGAAAGCTTAAGGAGAGTTGGAACACAGAATTTCTGATGAATTTGGAAAGATTGAACAAGACTTTAAGATTTTCTGTTTCAGTCATTGTTCACAAGAAATGGAGTTATCAGAAGATGAAATCACCAGAAAAGGAGCTTTGTGGGCATCCTCAGGTTTAGAAGTAATCTGTGCCTACGGGCATTTTGAATCTCATCTCAATTGCAAATATTTAGTGGATCTACACTCTGAGGCCACTAGAGGTATTTGGGAGGAATAAAAAAATCAGATCTTCAAGTATATATTTTGAATAGGCCATATATATGATTGTGATTATTGTATAGATGGAATGAGAAGGACAAAGCAACAGAAGATTTCCTCAGGGATCTTAATCGCCGGTCGTCGTTCCCAATTGATTGGCAGTCATATGGCCAGTTGTTTTGTAGGGCTATACTCTACAAAAACTGAAAAGGAAACTATATTTTTGGCCTTGGACAAGTTGCATAAAAAATAAAAAAAAAAAAAAAAAAAAAAAAAAAAGGAACTAATAATAAAATAAAGTCTCTAGAAGATCTTACTTGTACACAAAGTACCAAACTCAAAAAGGAAATAAACTGAAAAAGGGAAGTCAAGAAAAGGGAAACAAAATCCAGCAAAGTCTTCACTCTTCTAGAACTTCCCAAATCAATTCCTCTTGCTGTCTTGATGTCCAAGACTTAACTAAAGACAAAGAATCTTCAAATAAGGCAATTTTTCAGACTGCGACACTATTCACATGAACAGTGTTTTGGCTTGATCTTCCATAATTTATTCATCCATGCAATCTGTCCTTGAGTCCATTATGATGTACTCTCTCGAACCACTCAAGAACCAGGCCACACCTGACCAGGCTATCTCCCGCAGCAATTCTGGACTGGTTTTGGGGCTCTGGTCTTGCGGTACTTGAGATCTACCTCACAAGCAGCAACAAGGTGCTCTCATGTTGAGCAAGCAGAACTGAACACTATCTAGTCCACAGAATTAAACCCACAGAAAATTGCTCTTTTCAAATCAAATTTGAAATGGTAGGGGTATTGGTGATTGGATAGAAAAATTATTGTCAAAGGAATACATTCTAAAAATCATGATTAGATAAAGTTACTTGATGTTTGGATTATTCAACTAATATATTTTTTTCTACAGATGGAAAAACAAATAAATTTTACTGTTCCACACCATTCCATTTAAAGGGGGATATAGATGCAGAAAAAAGGAGGAAAAAAGTATAGCTAAATCAGTTAAACACCTACTGGGATAAAGCACTTGCTTCTTTTAGAAGTTGCTTTATTTCTGCCCGTAATGTGATTTCCTCTGGACTCAATGAACCTCTCTGGGGAAAAAAAAATTAGGCAATGTTATATAATACCAACATGGAGAAATTAATGCAGGTTTAATGGAGTTCGGAACATAGGGAGTGGAGATATTTAATTGTGAAAATATATGCCAATAAAATTTCAAGAGCACTAATAATGTTTAAAAAGTTGAGTCCTTGGGATTAATCAATGATATTTGTTGATTGTAATGATACAGAACTAGTTCTTTGATAACATTCTCTCATCAGAAAATTCTAGTTATTTACTGTCAAGCATTATGGTCAAATTTGTCACACTGGTGCTTATCAAAGGCAAACAACCATGATACTGCTTTGATCCTTATAACAGATCATCTAAAACTAAATACTTGACTAGCATCATTAGGTTTAATATTTTCTCAAGAAAATGGAAAAAAAAAATCCTGGTTTCCTGGACATCCCACTGAGAAAGGGCTTCCTGTATATCCCAACATCTGCCATGTGGCAGCTCGGATAGGGCCCACATTTTGTGAACAGGTAGCTTCAAGGTTCCCCTGCTCACATGTCAAATTTCAATCCAAATGGAGTTTACCCATGTGGCAGGACAAAGCTTTAAAAAATCTAGACTACTAAGAGACACTAATATATGGAGTTGGCCATGTGGCAGAACAAAGCTTTAAATTTGGTGTATGTCACTACAAGGATGCATGCTGAATGAGTGAGGACTGTTAAGAAAGAGGCAGAACATCGCTCTCCATGACAGCAAGGGAGAACGAGATATTGATTCAGTTGGAGGTAGACTTTCAATAAGCGGAAGTAGACGCACAATTAGATTTACCCTGGATTGTCTGGGTTAGTGATCTATATCTGATCTGTCTGTCTCCTATTGTTACAAGAAAAATAGGAGAAAGGCGACCTCCTAACTTCTATTGCAACTTAGTTTTTGCTCTTAAGTACTCCTAAAGCTCAGCTTCTTCTTTCCCATCCTATGAAAAAGACCAGTTATGCTAGTAGACTTCCCTGTAAAAAAAGTTGTCTCAATACTCTTCGCTATAGTCTTCAGCAAATTGTGTATCTCGTAATCATTTGATTCCATCCGAATTAGCTCTCCTCCTCCTTCTTTAGCATAGGATTGTCAATGGTCCTTCTTTCACTTTCTTTTTTACCAGGTCTGCTACCCGCATAGACTTTGTGCTACCCGCATAGACTATGTGCTACCGAGTCACAAGTAACAAGCTACCAAGCCAACTACAACTACTGTATCAATTTACTGATGCTGCCGTTGCTCCTGCTCCCGATTGACGCACCTACTAAAGAGGGATTGATTGAAAACAAAGAAATAGGTTTCCAGCCACCACTGCACCCGCTAAGAGGGATATACATGCGAGGGGATGCAATTGAATTAGGCTACAAAATTGACATGGGGCCAATCCTGGCATTGCCCTATTTATCCAACGGTCAGAATTGTCAAAACATCTTTCTACATGGCACAACTAGGTGGGCCCTAGAGATCCTTTTTCCTACTTGGTTTTTGCAAAGAACCATTCGCGGAAAAGGAAATAAAACAAATTCGATTGTTTTGAATTTTATGGAATAGTATCATCTTTATTTTTTGCTGCCTTTGTCCAAACAGCCACACAATCAAGGAAACAAGGAATCGAATGACAGTCATGAAAAGCTCAGGTGTCTCTAGATTAGATAAAACAAAATAAAGAAGTATAGACATTAAAAGTAAAAATTTACTCCACGATGCTAATTTTTTCAGCTTTCAATTTGCAAGGCATGAATCTGATTGTATAAAAAACTATAAGCGTTCATCCCTTTTTCATTGTATATGACAAATATTAAACTATTAGATTAACATGTATAAAAATAAATAAATAAATCATAAGCATAGCATGATAAATTCTATACTTGTCCAATATACAACTTACGCAAAAACAATTTTCTCAAATAATCTCATTAAAGTTAGTAAAGAAATAATATAGAAGTTCTATAGGTTCAACCTCCTTGCCAAATCACTTCCTCGTAGAAGCAAACATACATACTACTACACGGTCTTCATCAAAATCTCCCTAGACAAGAATATGAACAGTTTAACCTCACCATCAGTCCAAATCCTTCAACAGTCACGCACTTTTGTCCCACTAAATTGACATGTCCAATTACATGAATATGTTGAAGTGCAAAAACCAACACTTGTAAAGAAATTCAACTCTAACAGAAGAACTAACATTGTCCAATCTCAAATCTGTAAAATGTCAAATTGAATCGGCCAGCTCAATGAAATTTCACATCTTTATCTACGTAAACTCAATTGTAGATTGATAATTGCTCCAAATCTTATATTTCGCATACACAAACTTAAAATTTCCAAAACGCAGGCATGAGAGATGCCATCCGCTACAAACTAGAAAACCTATAAATTTGTAAAGATCACATTTATCTTTTTGAATTTGACAAATGAATCATGAATGTATAAAAGAAAATCAGCAAATATTTTACCTTCTTTAGCAGACCTATAAATTTTGGGATGAGATGAAGAGCGAAGACGAGGAGGAAAACCAGAGGAGCAGCGAGAGAGCTTCGATCTTTCAAGGTCTCTTCCATGCTTTGTCTGCAATACTAATTGTGATTCGATCTTTTGCTTCTTGTAGTATATGGACCTGAATGTCTAGAGGTATTCTTCTAACATTTGATCTGAATATTAGCGGAGGAGAGTCTGGAGGGAAAGGAGCAACCGAGCAACCGAGCAACTATATCTGCCGACCGCGTAGACTCTAGACGAGAGTCGAGTGAGGAACTAAGGACCGTAAAGAGAATCAGATTCTAGCTTACGAGGCTGTGACTAAACTGGGACCCACAAGGGACAATGGGGGTTTCCATTGAGCCACGTTAATTGCAAAATTATAACTAATGTTACTAATTTTTAAAGTGGGCAGTAGGAGGGTCAAACCAGTCACCTTTCCCAGACTCAAGCTGGGATCAACTGACTAACTGCTTGCTACTAAGCTAGAAGGTCATCCCCCAAAAGATATAGTCTAGATTAATCACATGTCAGATTTCAAAGCTTAATTCGATTCCATCTTTTCATGAATTTGTATATATCTCTATGCATATATAGGCTGCATCATTAATGTTGAAGAAGAGAAACAAAATGGGACATAAGGGAAGAACATTGTGAATTCCCCATCTTTAAGCCCCCTGCCTAGTTCACTTGATTGGAACACTTGAGAATAGTGAGAGATTATTATTATTTGACACCTAAGACATTCGAAACAATGTTTGGGTTAAAATAAAAAATAAAAAAAAAACAATGATAGAAATGGTTTTGAAACAGTATTTGATAACAATTTTCAAAGCATTATCATGATATCTAATTTAATTGAATCGAGTAAAAATTCAAGCCATTGCTAGATGGATTTTTTTATTTCTTGGGAAAAAGAAGCATGCATGATTGCATGGTCTCTACTCTTGGATACAAAAGAGAGCGAAATGATCACCACATCCATCATTAAAGGTGAAAAATGCTACATTTGTTGATATTTCTCCATGCATTCATATTAATGCTTCGTTGATGCAGGGTTACGCTACCTTTCAAGAACCCCCCCCCCTTTTTTTTGTTCCTCTCTTAAAAGATAGAGATTAGATGATCACGTGAGAAATACCAATATGTCCACAAATTTAGATTTTTTATTTTTTATTTTTTAATAAATAAAAGTCTATTGATCTACACATGATTGAAGAAATACATGATCCAAACAACCACGGAAAAGATAGTGATCTGATTATTGTATATGACTTGGATCAAGCCTTCCTAGTTAGAGAATCCGCCACAAGATTAAAACCCTTTGGAATAAAACAAGAGGTACGTGCCAACATATATCAGCATGTGGCATAAGAAAAAATGTTGTAAGCGGAAATCATAACGTTCCACTAACCTTGCAATATGATGTGACATATATAAAGCAAAGGAGATGGATTCAATGGATCAGGTCCTAAGCCTACATAACATGGCCAACAGCTAAAATAGCGAAAGGATTGATGGGGATGCATCAACAATCCAAGCACTACCGTAGAATGATCGGCCCAGATAGATTTTGTGGGTCAATGTCTCAATAACCATAAGGCAGAGCTGCACGTTTTGAATAACCGCGTTGTCATTGTCTATAATGTCGTTTTTTAGCTTAAACAATAGGAGAATTTAATATCACTCGATTCATACCTCTACACTTGGCTTATATTTACTAAAACTTTTTTATCTTTTATGTTTTTAATGATACTTTTTAATTTTTTGATTTTTACATCTCTTTCTCCCTGCTCTTTTTAAATCCCTAGGTTATCCTACCTTTTTACTTGTAACTTATTACACTCTTTTTCAAATTGATTGGTTCAAAACATGACTTGAACTAAATCACTAACAATTTTTATCTCATCTAATCATCAAGGATATTGTGAATTCAAAAAAATAAGAATTGTATCTGATCTATTTCTATATCGGTATCATATGTTCCAATCGAGTGCCACACGTTTTTTATTTTTTTTAATCCTTAGATTGACTGAGACCGATATTAATTTAACTCCAATAAAAAAAAATAGACTGCTAAATTTGTGATGATGGGATGAGATTAAAAAAAAAAAACTAATAATAATAATAAATAAACAACATCCCTGGTGATTAGATGAGACTAAATAAAAATAATAATAATGATAAATAAATAATATCTTTAAGGACACATTAGCTTTGTCAATATCCTTGATGATTGAATGTGACTAAAACTTGTAAGTGGTTTGTTTCAAACCATATTATAAATCAGTCGATATGAAAAAAGTATAATAGGTTACAAGTTAAAAGGAAGGATAATCTGGGTATTTGAAAAGAACAAGGGAGAAAGATATATAAAAATAAAAAAGTAGGGGAGTATCAGCAAAAAAAAGTACAAGGTAAGAGAGAGTTTTAATAAATATAGGTCAAGTATAGCGAAGTGATAGTATATTCCCTTAAAAAATCATAAACGAGGCTGAGGTAAAAGAGAAGGAAAAGTAAAAAGAGTGACTTTGAGGTTGATGGAGGAAGAAGATTAAAGTGATGAGAACAAAATGGGGTTTTTGATCTGAAATATTCACCATATAATCATGCATTTTTATATTAAGTCGTCACCATCTGATGTGGAGCTTATAAAAAAACAATGGTAATCTCACCATTGTATTGTATACAAGTTTTTATTCTATCATTTTGCCCCATCTAAAGGACAAGAAGAATCACCCTCTGTCATACGAAAGAGGACATACAGATTTGTTATGAATAAAATCTCAAAGTAAACTAATTATACTTTCCATTGAGCAAAACTTATTTATTTTTTAATTTTTTAATTTTAATAAAAAATGGTAATTAAAAAATAAAGATAATAGAATTCTACATGTCCTCGATTGGATTTGAAATGAAAGATGTGTTTAATTTTCATTAGATATCCTCCCCCCACCCACCCACCCCCCCCAATCCAAAAAAAAAAAAAACTCTAGACTCCGACAATTGAATGTGTTTTGTGATTTCACTGTCATACCATCGCTATTGCTATTTATAAAGCTGGTGGGTGGTAGATCTCATGAGCTTTCCTAAAAAAAAATAGGGATTCAGGACTTCAAACTTCTCTTTCGATTTTTTCCCTTTTCTAGTTATCATAAGCCTCTTCTTTGTCTATGTATGATGTGGAGATCATTTTTTTTTTTTTTTTTTTTTTTTTTTTTTTTTGTGAGTGGGTTGGAGGTGGAGACATAGAGACAGTATACAGTTTAAGAACCAGAAATTGTGCAAGGATGAATGAAATATGGAATGGGAAATTCAAGAGCTCACAATAATGAAAGTTTCACATTTGGTAATTTGGAAGGAACTCTATCGCCATTGGCAAATGGCTTGTTACATGTAGGCACTATGGTTTATTGAGTTTTAAATTTGATTGGTAACCATGAATGTCCAAATAAATATTGTCGAAAATTTTTCCTAATGGTTTGTTTATACACACTGGAGCTTATGGAAAGACAAGTAGTTATGCCATGGGAAATGATGATGTGAGAATTCTAACCATCGGATATATAATTTTTTTTTTTTTTTTCCTTCTTAGATTCAATCATATATTTTCTCATGTTCATTATCTTACGGGTCCAAGCATTCCATGCCTACATTACCTTTGCAATCCTAGATTTTACAATGCTTTATTTTGCCACCTGACATTCAGTTGATACTTGACATGTGTAGAGAATCTTCAAGTTTTCTAATCGGCAAAATTTTCTACAGCTTTCAACATGCACATGCCATGGTGGATGTGCCATCTAGAAAGACAGCTCTCTTTAAGAAGTGGAGGAAAAATTTGGTGTTTGGGAAAAAATGTATCACTAAAAGAGTTAAGGGGGGCATACCGTTGAAATGGGCTGACGAGAGTATTTGATTTGCAAGAGAATGGTTTATCACATTGCTCCACCTAAATCCATCAAAATATTTCAAGTGGGTTGAAGGATGGAACCTCTCATGCTAAGCTATTGGATTACATGAGAGCATCACATATATAGTTCATATATAGGGGGTCCAAATGTCAAGGAAGAGACCGATCGTGTGTGAGATCGCACATTATATTAACAGTGTGGAGCCGTGATATATATCTTTTCCTGCAATTAAATATCCTTTCATATATTGGCATGCATAGCTATATATGTCCAGGCATGTCTAAAGAATTCCTACCACTACTATGCATTACTTTCTCATAGTCCTGAAATTTCAATCTTATGTTTTGCCACTTGACAAATTCTGTTTGGGCTAAAATTTACTTGTGAACAGTGACCTTGCGACTATGCACTGTTCCACTGATCCTTATTGGTCAAAATTGTATTCACAACGATCGATACCAGTATTGGTATGCCTATAGAGCTGATCTAATACCGATGTTTAGAACCGTGATATAGCCAAAAAATTGATCTGGCCAAGGTCTACTGAGTATTTACATTGATCGTCCAACTAGTATTTATTTTTTTGACATAATCAAACTAGTATTTTTAGGTTGTGTTTGGTAACGTTCCAGAAAAACATTTTTGGATTTTTTTCATTATATGGGAACGAAAAAACAGAATAAAGCATTTGGTGTATTTATGCAGCGTTTTGTTTTTTTTGGAACAAAAAGTGAAAAAAAAAAATACTAGAAATGAGAATTTACGAAACAACAAAAGGTCGCTTTATCGTATCGACAAAAAAAAAAAAAGAAGGCATTTTGACACAGAAACTAAACTTTTCATTTTTTACCCGAAATGTTGATACTGGAACAGAAACATTACCAAACACAGCCTTAGTGAACAAAACAAAGTCACCAAGAGAGATTCCCATTAAAAAAAGTCACCAAGATAGCTTGGCACCTTAGATATGTATATGTTCTCTCAAGGGATATGGTGGACTAGTCACTAGTCCATGCACTAGCTAAGGTGGAAAGATAATTCCAAAACTAGGATGAGGGGGCCACGACTTCAAAATGTACAGGTTAGGTGCCGAACAAAGTTCACTCTGATCGTATCTCTTACCTAACAACAACTCAAAAATTCTTTCTAATTGAACAAAATTACCAAGGAAGACGACTGCATATTATTATTTGGGTATTTAGTATGGGATCTAGTTTTTCTTTCCCTCATGATGGAAGAAAGAATTTCGAAGGAAAGGACGTCTGACCGTTGGATAGGAATGAAAAGAGAAACATTCTTACATTTTGACGATGATTCAAATTATGGGGTCACATCATGGTAGATTAAGAGATTTTCTCTTCATGAATCTTTTCATTTTGGTGGCTATAAACTTTTTCCTTATGTACTAACTTTATGTATATGTTTGGTCTTGTATCAAAAAACTTATGTAAATACAATTATTTATGAACATAAAAATGACTTCACTCGTGTATGACATAACAAAACAAGTTCCAAAACCTTTACTTCACTGGATGATAATTCATCTCATTTCATTGCGTGTCTGGTTCCATTTTTTTTTTGGATAAGATGAAGAATAAAAACTACATTTTCAAGCTCGTAGAATGTTCTATTCATACAGCCTCTCGATCGTGTTTATACAGCTCCTGAAAAGCATTGATAAGAAGAGGATCCTTTGAACCAATTCTTCCATTGATTCCATTAGCTATGAAAAAAGATTCATTGTAAGTAATTATCTACCTTGAGAGAGAGAGAGAGAGAGTCACAATAGTTCACCTTTAACTAAGGATGTCAAATTTTAGATACAATTGCTTGAACCGATTAGTTCAGCCTAGATCAAATAGAACATTTATCAAGAAGACTTTGGTTTCAGATCCTATTAATCGTTAAAAATCGAAAACCAACTGGACTGTTAGAAAATCACTCTAAGCCCAACACAAATAAAAAAAAATAAAAAAAATAAGGGTGATTTACATCAATCTCCCCTGACATTTACTTATATTACATCATACCCATAAAAATCCATTTTTACATTTAAAAAAAAAAAAAGGTAACATTGTTAGAGTAGTTTTAGTTTTATAATATAAAAAGACAAAATTACCCCTCTTCCTTTTCTTCTTCTTCTTCATTTCAATTCAAGAAGTATAATTCGAATTCTCTGTTTTTTCTTTAATCTTGGTTGAAATTACTGTCTTTTCTTGTGATTATGGTCTTCTGATTCTTCGTTTTTATTTTTATCCAGGACTCATTTGAGGAAAATCATCAGTATCAAGCTCTTCTAGGGTTTATCGGATTCATTTCTCACGAAGTACGTGGAGAAGCTCTGCAGGCGAAGTCATCTCCACCGGAGAGATACTCCTCTCCAAAGACAGCCTTTGCCATTTCTTGTCGCAAGATTGAGACTCTGACAAACCAGTGCTCAAATTCACCATAAGAACAGTAGCAGATGAAGTAGAGGAAGACCTGCTCAACGCTTCAAGGTCCATCTGCGAACCAAAACTGAACCTGAAAGAAGAATGGACAGATTGTGAGTCTGCGTTCGTGAGCTCGGGGCCGAGACCACTGGACTCGACGAGAAACCAAGCTTTGTTATGCTCTGAAAAGTAACCATTATCTTTTTCCCCTTGGTTTGGATCTTTAGGCGACTAACATGCCTTCGTATGGGCAGAACACAGCCCAAACCAAGTTCCCAAATCATTTTCCTTTTACAAAGCTTAAACCGAGTTTTGGGCTCGTTATCATCAAATTCATCCTCTAATAAGAATGAAGCAGGAGTCACCTTGAGTTTCGCACCAGTTAAGCCAGTCAAAGCGTCATTATAGTCAATGCAGCTACCTTGAGAGCAACTCATTCAAAGCAGATCTCAAGAAACACACAAAAGCCCAGAAACCGAAAAGGAGAAAACTGAAAAAGCGAAGAGAAAGACAAAAGGAAAAGAAAGAGAGCAAAAGTGAGAGCAACCTTGCTTGAAGGAGAGGTGAGGATTTGCATAAAAGATAGAGAGAGATAGAGAGGTAGCGGGTGGGTGTGATTAAATTGCTTTTAAACATCTGCAGGAAATGTTTGTTTTCCCATTAATTGGAGAAGGTGTGAGTGACTAGTCTAGACTGTAGATGTGCATATGGTCCCCAGACCCAGAGATGACTTCGGCAGAGACGACTTCGCCTGCGGAGACTTCGTCGGAGAGAAGTACAATCGCCTGAGAGTTTCCAAAGAACCCTGCAAACAAAATCAAATCCAAATGAGGGCAGGTATGCTGAACACAATAAGGGTAAGATCGGATTTTCAATAACATTCTATCCATCTAAGGATTTTCAATAAAATTCTATCCGTCTAACGGGCTTACCCTCCAAAGATGCTAGCGGGGTCAAGTTTTTGGATTTAAATATAATAAACGTATTTTTAGGAGAGCCTATATAATATAGGCAAATACCAGGGGAGGCCGATGTAAATCTCCAAAAAAAATATTAAAAAAACTAAGAAAAAAAATATATATATTTTTCTCCAAATACTTTAACTCAATCAGATAATAAATCGATAAGAGCCCATTAACCCAATCCAATACAAATATGTCATCGAAGCGAATTGAAACCTTATCAAGCCGGTTTCAATTTGACCCAAATTAGACTAAAGACCAGTTCAATTTGATCAAGTCAAATTGAACGAACTGATTGATACCCCCATTTCAATCAAAATTTTCTTGTTAGTATTTAATTTCGTCTGGAATTTCAGATTACTGAATTGTTTGGTAATATTTCTTGCTAGCATCATGTAGCAAGAAGCCCACATCAACTAAGATCTGATCAACAAGCCGGTGTTGTTGACCGTTTATAATCGGAAAATATATATAACACCGACATCAACTAAGATCTGATGAAGTTTTTTATTTCTTGATTATCAATAAATGAACTTCCTTGACCCCCACCTCCTAAGACCTTAAGCTTGCTTATGCTGTGCTACTAGGATACCATAAACTAAGAGGGAAAACCGACCAAGCTTCCACAGATAAGGTTATTTTTATAATAAAATATTTATATTTTTCAGGCATGAACTAAATATTAATTATCAAGAACAAAAGAATATTGAAGTTATATTTTATGGAACCCACATCTCCATGTGTAATTAATATGGTCAATATCTACTTTTGAGAATGGTTTCTTAATTCCAAAGATATCCATGCTTTATAATTTCTTGATTATTTTTTAGACGTCTCAAGCACAAAGCCTAATCCTCATTAAGAAATATATTTAGTTATCATTAATCTAGTGAGTTGTATGGTAGAAAATTTATGATGGATTGGCACTCTTCATCCTCCATCAATGATCAGTTGTATAGGATCAAGTTGATTTTGACTTGATTAGTGAATAATAAAATCCATCTTCAACCTCTATCAATGATAAGATGTATAGTATCAAGTTGATTTTGATTTGATTAGTGAATAATAAGGGGTGATCATGGTTAGGGTATGGTTAGGTTGTGGTTTAACCGTTTTACCTCTGTAAAGGGTAAAAATCCTTGTAATTACCCGGGCAAATGGGTAAGGCAGGTAAATCACTTACATGATGTTGACAATTGACCTTTACTTTGAAGGTTGGTAAGGTCCTCTTAAATCATCTTGTTTTGCTCTATTGTCAACATTTTTTGGAAGGAGAAGGGGAAGGGGAGATAGAGAGTTAGAACGGCCTAGAGAACACCATCGTATATTGGATGCTAATGAAACCATTTCATGCGGAGAGAGAGATGTTAGCATATCCTGCTCCCGACAGCACAAAGAAACCTTTTCTCTAAAAAAAAAAGAAAAGAAAAAGACATATTATATCTATCTCTCTTCTACTCATATGATATAATATTGTTGTCTTTTCTATATACAATAGCTTGCTTAGAGAACTTTCTCCTAAAAGACAAAAGGAAAAAAAGAAATCAATGCATCATTCATTGGATTAGCTTGAAACGTAATGGCGAAGGTTTGATCACAGGGCTTCACTTCCAAAGAGAAAATACCGGGTCTCCTCTAAACCAACTGTGCTAACCCGGGTTTGATTATATACACTATGAATCTGATGGCGATTGAGGGAATAGAGGTGCTAATGTGGAACATAATCCAGACACATGCACATCTAATACCATGGTCATACATGGGGGCAAATTGGTCACAAAAATAATAGTGGCACATACGTAAAACTGTATATATTAAATGGCCAAAATGGGTGTAGAAATTGCTTGTTGGCATTTTGGGGTTCGAGTATTTTGACTAAAAAAAACCTAAAAATATCATCCGTAGCCCGTATGCGGAAAAAAATTGAAAAGGGTAGAGATTTATTTGAAAAAAACAATTCCAAAATAGAGAACCGTCCTCACTGCGTGCCTGAAAGTCCTAAAGCAATAGATGAGAGAGAGAGAGAAAGGTTCCAGCCGTTTTTTTTTTTCTTCTGTGCCAATAAAATTTCGAAACTTGTTCGAAAGACAAAAATGAAGTAAAACTGAGAGAGAGCTGATCTTGTCGATTATTTAGTTGCAGTAATGGCAAGTTCACTGGAGTCTTCTTGATTACTGAGAAGAAAATCAGCTGCTTCGGTACTGTGTAGAGTCTCTATACGAGTGGTTTTGCAGGTACGGATAAGATGAAAGATTTATCTGATTTTTGATCGAACTAGGTTCTTTGTGATTTGAATCGGTATGACTTGGATCTATTAGAAAGTTAGATTTTTTTATGGATTTTTCTTTGTGATTGTAACTTAATTTAGGGCTATCTTAATGCAAACGCCTACGCGTTTTCTTGGATTGTGTGGGAAGTGAATAAAAAACTGTTCTTCATCTTCCTTGGGTTCTATGTTAAATTGAAGCTATGGTTTTCGTTATTGAATATTGTTTAATGTGTTTTGAGTTCTTTGGAAGTTTGAACAGGCTGGGAAAGGTAGGTGCGGGACTCAGATTTGTTTTCTTAGTATGTATTTGGGATAATGAATTTGAGGTGATCGCCTGTTGTATGTGGCTAACTAGGGTTATTGATTACGTATGATTGGTTCAGATTTTCCCTTTGGGACTTCTTTGGAATTTTGACTATTTTTACCATCAAAATTCTAAGCATACAACTCCAGGTACATTATAGTCCATATCTTTTGTTTTTTTCCAGTTAGAAATCCGTTGTTCTGTTCCTGCAATGGCCTGCTTCTGTCTTCTTTTTCTCCGCTTTTTTTAAAATATTCAAGTTATTTATGGTTTTTTTAGTCAACAATGAACAGAATTCCGTTTCATTTCAAATGTATATGATTATTACATGGTATTCTCTATATTCTATACTCTATATTCTATACATGAATATATGTATCTATATCATTCACAAGTAGATTAATGAAACTCTGCATTGTTTTACTCTTCAAGCATGGAGAACCAATTGAAGCTGAAATTAGATCTGCTGTCCCATCCTTATTTGTCATATTAATAATATTTTGTATGTTCACTCTGTGTCATTGTGTTGCCTGCTGCCTTTGAAAAAAAAAAAACCTAATGCATAGTTTTGGTGGATTTGTGGTTTTGAATTTTTTTCATTGAGTTCACTGGAGGGGATTTTTTCCAGTCATACTCAGAGGTTCTGGAAATATTTTCCCTGGGGTGGGAGAGAGGCAAAATTTGGCCGAGGTAGGCGCTGAAAATCCTTGCTCCAACACTGTTACCACAGTATTTGCTGCAAGATAGACAACATTTTAAAAATTGGATCTGATATTGTGCTGTTCAAGCATGGGTTCAGTGATCCAATGTCCAGTCCAATGAGTTAAGATTAAGTGATACTCTAAGCTTCAAGCATAGGTAGCGTAAAGGTTTTGTTTAACATAATAAGTAGGATTGTACTAGTAGTTTAAGGCATTCATAAGTAGTATTCCAACAACCTGTAAGGCTAATTATCCATTTCAAATTGGATTGTTTGGTCCAGATTGTCTGTTTACAGTCATTAATCAATGTTATGTGGGAGCATTAAGATAGGGACATTAGGTAATGCACCAAATTTGTGGCTGTTAGCAACAAACATTCAATAGTCAATATGGCTCCATAGATATGACTTTTGTAATATTTTGCTAG
Organism: Macadamia integrifolia; assembly: GCF_013358625.1. Taxonomy (NCBI): domain Eukaryota; kingdom Viridiplantae; phylum Streptophyta; class Magnoliopsida; order Proteales; family Proteaceae; genus Macadamia; species Macadamia integrifolia. The sequence goes on along the minus strand of NC_056567.1, from coordinate 758,899 downwards.
ATGGGGATTTACAGTAATCATATGCTATATCAATTAGGAATTTTTCTTTGGCAGAGTTTCTTATCTTGTATGTCAGCCATCTGAAGAGATTTAATCAATGAGGAGGTTAGAATATTCAATTTTTTTGATCTTTAGTGTAGAAGATCCCTCGGGTGTGCTTTCAAGTCAAGCATATTGGATTTTTAAAGGTCAGCATACCTTATAGAAGTATGACATGTGCCATCTACGTGTATAAGTGTTACCTATTACATGCCCTTGTAAAAGAATAATTTACATACAGTGATACACAAAACATAGAATGAACAAATCTATGACGGGATAGCCACTTTTGCCCCTTGGTTCTGCTCGTGATCATCATTCATGTGAATTAGCTGCAATAACTAATCAGGCTAAATTTTTCTTTTTTCTTTTTCTATCACTTTGTTTTGATTCCTGGGGACTATCTGAAGGGAGTGGCTCCTCTCCAGAGAGTGAAATGAGAGTAGCTGGAGACCTCGAGCAGGCCCACACCTTCACACCACCTCCTCTCGTTCTTCATTTCTCTCCCTGAAATCTTACAGTCAATGGAGAGGGTACTTACACCTTGTTTGTTGCAAGTTGAAAGATCAAATAAAGAATAATCTGAGAGGGTGTGATTTGGGTCTCAAACTGAACATTCATGAACCTCAACAACAACAACAACAACAACAACATCCAACCTGTCAACATCCATGAACCTCATTATCCTGATATTGTAGCCTATAGAACAATTAATGCAGATCATAGTGATTCATCCAAAAAAAAAAAAAAAAAAATTGCAGATCATGGTGAAGAGAAAGATGTTTTGCGATTTACAAAACCTGCATATCTGGTTTTAAGATCTCCTTTTAGAAGATTTTATTTGAAGTTCATATAGAAGATTGCAAGAAGATTGCATGGAGAATATTCTGCTAGATATTCCAGCAGCCTTTTTGTCAACCATGGGCTATTATGTAGTAGTTTCTTTTGTTGAAAGTCCTAGGTACTAGGTAACTTAGCAATTAAGTACTTTAGTTACTTTTTTTACAGTTTCTAGTTACTTTCTATTTTGGTAACTCTTTCTTAGCTATGGAGAGTTACTATTGTTGTAAGGAGCCCTCCTACCATTAGGGATTTCCTATTTTGTTTTTCATTGAGATTATAAATAAAAGAGAGGGGTTGTACTCTAGCCAACGATTTTAGACCATAGTTGTTAAGGCATTTCCTTGGTGGTCTAGGCTCTTTCTTGGGTCCAAGTCGACAACGCGCCTTATTGACACTTCATGAGTTTATATACTATATCTTATGATTTTTTTTTATTATATGTTGGTTTTCTCATATTAGTTCATTATTATTTATAATAAGCATTGATATGGCTTTTTTTTATTCATATAAGTATATTTGTATATAATTCACAACAACAACATCATAGCCTTATCCCAACTAAATGGGGTTGGCTATATAGATCCTTGCTCTCCAATCAGCTTTATTTGAAGTCATGCGTGACAGAAGGCCTAGGCTATGCATGTCTTTCCTCACGTCCTCTCCTAGGGTTATTCTAGGCTTGCCCCTGGCTCTTTTAGCTTTTTTAATTAGAATACTATCACTCCTTTGAACTAAAGCATCCGAAGGCCTCCGTTGAACATGGTCATGCCACCTTAAACGACTCTCACGTGGCTTATCATGGATCGAAGCTACTCCCAACTCGTCTCTAATGTGGTCATTCTTTACTTTGGCCACCCTAATTTGCCATACATCCAATTCAACATCTTGCTCTCTGCTATACTTAGTTTATCTATATGCTGCTTCTTAACTACCCAACACTTCGTCCCATACATTATAGCTGGTTGGATGATAGTCCTATAAAGTTTTCCTTCATGCTTTGAAAGAATACACAAATCACACAACATTCTAGACGCACCTCTCCATTTCAACCAACCTATTTTAATTCTCTGGGCAACATCATCCTTTATATTCCCTTCCTTATTTATGATTGAGCTCAGATACCTAAATAATCACCTTGTCATCAATATTCACCACTTCATTAACCGTCAAAGTTACAAACTATATATTCTGTCCTTGTGCTACTTATCTTAAGACCTTTTGATTCCAAGGTTGACTTCCATAGCTCCAACTTAGCGTCCATACTTTTGTCTCATCTATCAACGCAATATCATCAGCGAAAAGCATACACCAAGGAACCTTGTCTGGATGTCTCTGGTCAAATCTTCTATGATGAGTGCTTGGGTTTGTTTCACAGAAAAAGGACTAAGGAAATTTCGTTTCCTTAGTGGTGATGCTTGCGTCAGTTGACCTGGTTGATATATTAATTCATAAAAACTGCTTTACAAGATCAAAGGCCGGTTGCAGATCTGGGAGTTGAAGTCTTAATAAAAAATGAACTTCGTCGAGTCATGGTTTCAACGCAAGTTGAATCGCGTAATTTCTAGGTCAGACGGAGAAGTTACAATGATTCTTGTACGGTTGCACATAAAAGAATCAAATTGAGAGAGATTTAAAGAAATTTGGACGAGTTTTGGATGCTCTCTGCCCATTTTACCTGCAGAAACAAAAGAATTCACGTTCTTGAGGTTACAAACGCCATTTTTGCAATTTCTTTGGGTCGATTTGGGCATAAAACGAAGAAGTTATGAGCTAGATACCCTTTCGGGTAATCTGAGAGGTAAAGAGCATAAAATCTGATTCTAGGATACATAGGATCAAGTTTTGAGTGCTTGAGATCTAGCCACGTCATCAGATTCTATTTATGAGGTTCTTAGTGAGGCACACGTAGAGGCTCTGAGCTTAGACGGAACAGATTTCGTTGCGAGTCTTCTGGTTAGCGCAGCGTATATATTCCTGTACACTTGTGATACATAGAATTAAAGCTATATCAAAGTCATTAACAGTGTATTGACAGAGTATTGTACACCACTGTAAAGATTCCAATCTGACTTCTCTCACCGCACCTGCAATCGTATGACGCGATTTGCGAAGATCCAATGCCCTTGATTCCACCCTCTTTTTTGAAGGCAATCAGATGGCTCAGAAGTGAGTTTTCCTAGGTTCGTGACGCAGCGAAAGATCGCGCCGCTGCCCGTGTAAGACTATTTGTCATGAAAATCACTAGAATGCCCCTGATCAACAGGGTTTCAGTAAAGCAGGGATATCTCTCTCGTTTTAAATCGGATTTGGGTTCTGCAAAGGGTTGTGCACTCCAGAGGACGAGAACGCCCTTCAAGAGAAAAAACCGAAGAAAACCCCATTGGAAGCACTATATTTCTCAGAGACGTCCCTAGGCATGCAAGATATGACTATATGTAATATAACAATGATAATCTTATATAATTATAATATTACATAATTATATAATCTGAGAAAGTGACATTTAGTTATGTAATTTCTTTGAATGTGTTAAGGAAACTAGGTCGCTGCTCTCTCTCTAAGCTCTCTACCCACCCACAAATATCCCTCTACATTCTCTCTCCAACGCTCTATCCCCATCCCCAGATATCTCGCCCATCGCATTTCAGTCAGCCGCTTTAGGGCCTGAAAAAGTAGTGGCAACGCAAACCCTAGCAGGTAAGTCTATCTCCGATCTTCTCTCTCGGTCTCCCTTCCCATCTCCAATTCCCTCTCTCTCCCCACCCCCCGATTCTCTCTCATCTCTCTCCCCATCCCCTTCCCCAACCCCGACTATCTTTTTTATGTCTTTCCCCATCCCTGAATCACCTCTGCTCTCTCTCCCAATCCCTGACTATCTCTGTCGTATCTTTCCCGATCCCCAAATCTCTCTCCACCTTTCGCCTCACCCACGAATCTCATCCCTAATTCTCTCCCTTCCTCTTGCCCCACCCCGACCCTCTCTCTATGCTCTCACTTACCATTCTCCATCCAAAGGGCCAAAGGTAAAGGAAAAAAAGGCAACAGGATTCCTATTGCACTCCTAAATTTGCGGTGCTCTTCCCTCTCACCTACACTGACTGAAAAGATCTGATTCCTTGACTATTCAAAAATTGAGGATGAGTTTTTCCAAGCTGGGGAGAATTGATGCAGATCATACATAAGAGAAAGAAGGTTTACGATTCTGGTACAAAATCTGCATATCTGGTTTTGAGATCTTTAGAAGATTTGATTTGAAGATCAGATAGACGATTATGAGAACATTGCATGGAGATCTTCTAGAAGATTACATGGAGAATATTTTACTGGATATTCCAACAGCCTTTTTGGAAGCCATGGGCTCTTATTTAGTTGTTTCTTTTATTGTAAATCCCAGCTACTAGGTAGCTTAACAATTAATTATTTTAAAATTACTTTTTTTTTTATAGTTACTTGTTATTTTCTATGGAGAGTTTACTATTATTGTAAGGGACCTTCCAACCAAAATAGAGTGTTCCTATTTTGTTTTCGTTGAGATTATAAATTAAAAGAGGGGTTGTAATCTAGCCAACGATTTTAGACAAAAGAAGATGATGGCTTTATGTTGTTTTTCCCTTTGAGAGGCAAGGTGGGCTGTGAGATGCAGTTGCAAGGTGAGAGGCTTTGCATGGTTAGTGTGATTCTGATCGAGGCTTAGGTAGGATGCCCAAGTCATATCCTTTTTATTTTTTCTTTTATATGTAAAAAAATAAATTAATAATAAATAAATAAAAGAAAAATAAAAAAGAAATCTGTTATTTATTTTGTTCATCCTTATATCACTGATCCTGTTGCAATTGATCTCCCACTGGTTCGAGATCAATTCCACATTAGCAATGGTGCAATCCATTATGGAATTGGTTCCTAGCTTTCTTAGCACTAGAAAGGTTGTCGTGCTGTCATGGGCTTGAGATTTAGCTCAATCATCAAGAGATCTCCACTGCAGTGATGATTTTGCAGGTCCTATATAGCCTGGTCCTTCAGTTCCCAGAAAAAAAAGGAGAAAGTAAAAAATGGAACAAAAAGCCAAGAAAATGAAGGTTAAGGAGTTATAAGGAGCTGTGTGTACGTAGTCCTGTCTTTAACAAGTTTATGTAGTTCATGTCGCTTGCAATTGTTGATGTTGTGGTATAATATGTCTCTAGTGTATTCTACTCTCTTTTATATCATTATTCATCAAGAAAGAACTGAAATGTTTGTGTTTTGTATGAAGTCTATTTTTCATCAAAGAAGAGGGAAAAATAAAGTTAATGGGACTTGGTCTTGTCTCTATTGGTTGATTGTGTACTCCATGTAAGAGTTCTCATGAATGGTGACCTTGGATGTCTGTTGGTGGGCATCCTTTGGATTGTTTCTATTTAAAGTTATGACCATGACCAGTTAGGGTTGGTTTCTAGTTTGTTATGATTTTTTTTTTTTCAATTGTGGTTTTAAGTCATCTTGCACTTGGAATCCTTGTATACACAATCTTATAAACTGCTCTGTTTAATGTTGTCTAGATATGCTTTGGGAGTGAGAGGCAGAGGGTGTAAGGGAGGGAGGGAGGGAGATGAAAATTCTCTATAGCAAACTTCTATCATGGTTTTGGATTGACTTCAACAACTTATATTTTATATCAATTTAAAACAAGGAGGATGTAGCTTGTAGAAAAGTCAGTAATTGGGCCCTTTAAAAATCCTGGAAAAACGATCAACTACTACAGGGGCTCAGAGTATAGGTCAACAAAATGCCCACTATTACTTAAAGAACAAACAAAGCTCAAACTCAGAGACTAAATAAATTCTGGTACAGGAACTTTTGGAAATAAATTGTGGAAACTAATGAAGGCCTGCTTGAATGCTTAAGTTTAAGAATGAAACTTGAACTAGAACACATGTAATATATATTACCCAGATATGCACGTGAAAAAGTGAGCTTTTATAAATCAAACTTTGAATAGGGGAATGGGCTAAATTGACTTTGTGAGGGAACCCAGGGATTCTGTGTTCCTGTTAAACCTTTACTTGGACTCAGCATGGTTTTAAAATATCAGAATATTTGCTCAGCTGACTTGGCTGATTCGATTGGAATCAAGTCAGGGCCCGGAAGCTTGTCATTTTCCATGTAGTTCTGGTTGGTGGTATTTCAATTAAATTTACAAAAGGTGCTTCAGTTTCTGGTCCAATTGGTTTCCTAAGTCCCTATAGTGGAACGAAGACTTCATCTCCTCCCTTCTGATTGGTAGGAAACCCTTCATTTATGAAGGTATAATTTCTTCTGAAGGTTAAACAAAATGAGAAATAGTTGTATGCATCTGATGGAATTCCTGGGGTTCTACACAACTGAGTTTGGATGTTAGAAAGAAGGGGAAACAGTGGGTGGAGAGGAGATTTCCAGCTTTGCATTGGTCTGTTATTCTTTTAAGATCCTTAACCAGAAAGAAGCAATGTGATTATTTCTGTTTGTTTATTTCCACTTGCTTAAGTCAGCAGCATTAAAGGTAGTTCTAGTTCTAGGTCTGTTTCTGTTGTCTATATGTTCTTTCTTGAAGTGCAAATAAAGTTATACCAGGTGTTAACTTAAACTTACTAGTGGTGATCCCTATCTAGTCTCTCCCTATATTCTCCTTCCTTTGTCCGGGGAAAGTAGTAGTAGTAGTAGTAGTGGCAGCCTTGATCACTGGGTTAGTGATTTGGTTTTCATCTCTTAGAAACATCATTTCCATTTATGAGTTGGTACATTTGCCCCTCCCAGACCCTGCAGTAGTGGGAGCCTTGATCACTGGGTTGCTCTTTTTTTATTTTCCATTTTGAGTTGACATGAAGCTGATGGCTGTTTCTTTCCTTTTTCTTCTCCAGGGTAATAAGCTTGGAGGCTTGCTATTTGGGGAGAAATTGCAATTACTCCTTTGTGTCCTGTGTGCTCGGCCTTTTTTTTTATGCTAGCATGTTTCTCACTTGAGGATACTGAAGTAGGAAATTAGCGCATGCTTATTTCCTGTTTCAAATTCCCTTTTGAGAAACTTGAATTCTCTGTGCAATCTAGATGGTTGGCAATGGCATTCACAAGCAATACTGTGATTAGCTACATTTTGGACTGGGCTGCCCAAATATGGTTTTCATGTGATCTTCATGGTAGTCTCACGGCTGTTGTTTCTCCTCATTGAAACTGAATTAGATGGATAGAAAGCCCGGAAAAGGGATAATGGAGCAATCCAAAAGTTATCAGTTACGATACAATTCCAAAGAAGTGAGGAGTGAGGAAGTTGGCAGTGCAAATCACAGGCTTATGCAGGATCCTTCAAGCTCAATTAATACAAACATACGTCCTCCAGAATTCACCATACCAGGTGGACCCAAACCTGTACTGAATTACTCTATTCAAACAGGCGAGGAGTTTGCTCTTGAATTTATGCGAGAACGGGTGAATCCTCGAAGGAACTTTGTTCCAAATGCTGCTGGTGATATGAACAGCGCAACGGGGTATATGGATCTGAAAGGCATTCTGGGCATGAGTCACACAGGATCGGAAAGTGGGTCAGATATTTCAATCCTTAGTACTGCAGAGAAAGGTCCAGTTAAAGAGTTTGAGAGGAAGGATTCATCAGGAAATGAAAGAAAAGGTTATTATGATTCTGTGAGATCAGTACCGCGTACCACATCAGGAAACGGTAGTAATCGGGGAGCTTATGGGTATGCCTCTTCAGGAGCCTCTGATAGCTCATCAACAAAGATGAAGTTTCTCTGCAGTTTTGGTGGTAAAATCCTACCCCGGCCTAGTGATGGAAAACTCAGGTACGTTGGAGGTGAAACACGTATTGTTCGGATAAGCAAAGACATTTCTTGGCAGGAGCTTATGCAGAAAACGTTGACAATATACAACCAGCCTCATACAGTTAAGTATCAACTTCCTGGGGAGGATCTGGATGCTTTGGTCTCTGTATCTTGTGATGAGGATCTGCAGAATATGATTGAGGAATGTAATGTAACAGAAGGTGCAGAAGGATCACAGAAACTTAGGATGTTTTTGTTTTCTGATACTGATTTCGATGACCCCCATTTTAGTCTGGGTAGCATGGAAGGGGATCCTGAAATTCAGTATGTAGTTGCTGTAAATGGCATGGATGTAGGCCCAAAAAGGAACTCCGGTGGGCATGTTCTATCAAGCAATTCAGCAAATAATTTGGATGAATTATTAAATCTTGATTTTGGAAAGGAAACAAGTAGGGTTGCAACTGAATCAGCTGGGGCTAACATTGATCCTTTGACGGATATTCTTGTCCCTCCTGTTACTCAGTCTTCTCAGCCAATCCCAAGTTCATCTGGTGCTTATGACACCCATGTGCAGTCTTATGAGGGTCAGATAATGCATCATCGAGAAGCTGAGCAGTATCCAATCTCTGCTGCCCACCCACTGGAAAGCTTCCATGATTTGGATGGGAGGAGTGCTGCTTCCTCATCTGTGCCAATGCAATATGGCTTTTATTCCCATCCTTCTAATCATGCACCATTTTTAGAAAGTTCAGTTCCTATGCCACTCCAAGGGCTTCAAACACAGCAGGGAGGCATGACCGGAGGGATGCCATATGGTGGCTTCATGGGACAGGATCCAGAAGCGTCAATAAAGGTTGCTAAAATGAAAGCTGATGGTTCAGTCCAGCAGAAAAGTGAAGCTGAACAAACTCAATATTTAGAAAATGAGTATGTTGTTTCTTCACAGCAGTTTGATGCTTCTGTTCCAAATAATATTCCTGCTGAAGAAGCATCATTTGCCACTTCGGTGCCAGAGAAAGTAGCATTATCTTTATCTTCAAAAAATAATTCTAAATCGAAGGATCCTGCGAAGAGCTCAGTACCCTCTGATGCTGGTAATGCTACGTACACTATGAAATCTAATGAAGATGACCATTACCACGCATCTGGTGGAGGATTTACTGCTGGATATACTGAATCTGAGGGTGATCAGCCTGAGTATGGCTATCCTGAGCCACCTGTGCTTCCTGAGAGGAATGAGAGGATCTTTCGTTCGGAGAGGATTCCTATGAGGGAGCAAGCGGAGTTACTGAACCGGCTATCGAAGTCTGATGATTCCTTTGGTTCTCAGTTTGTGATGTCTCATGCACGGTCTGATTTGGCACAACAGGATTCAGTCACAGAATGCAGTGATAAATTACATGGAGGAAATGTGGCTTCCCAGACAGAGCAGACAATATCATCAGCAAAACCAACCTATGCAAACCCTCCAACAATTGAAGATGGGCTGGTGCAGTTTGCGAAGTACAAAGAGTTAGCTGAAGTGATCAATCAAATGAAGCCCAACTTTTCTGATGAGGGGTTGGACTCCAAGTTTCATAAATCTGAATCAAACCATTCATTACTCAGCCCTGTTGATGATAAAGATACTAAGAATGAGGATTCACTACACCATGAGACTGATAAGGGTAGACCCCAGAAAGAACCATCTACCAGTGAAACAGTAGAGCCGGAATTTCCAGCTGCAAGCCGGGACACTTCTCTGAAGCACCAAGAAGAATCTTTGTCTAGTCATTTGGGAGAGGTGGCTTCAAAGGCTACCGATGGTAACCACCCCATGGGGAATATGCGTCCTTATCCATGGACAGGTAGCTCGGCTAGACCTGTTTCTCGAGAGGAATCCTCTGTTGTTGTTTCCAGACCTGAGCATGGAGATATTCTTATTGATATCAATGATCGATTTCCTCGTGATTTTCTTTCTGATATATTTTCTAGGGCAAGTCTCGCAGAGGATTCCTCTGGTATTAGTCCATTACCCAAAGATGGAACTGGTTTAAGCTTGAACATGGAGAACCATGAACCTCAGCATTGGTCATTCTTTCAAAAATTGGCACAAGACGAATTTGTTAAGAAAGATGTTTCTCTTATGGACCAAGACCATCTTGGTTTTTCATCCCCTCTTACAAAGATTGATTTGGGCCATGTAGATTCTCAAATTAATTTTGACGAACTTCAGGGAGAATCATCTGGTCCTGTTGAAGCTGATGCCATCAGTACTCATCCAGTTTATGTTCACACTCAGGTCAATGGCAGTGAGGTTGGACAGTTTGATGGTATGTCCTATCCAAAAGTAGGCAAAAACCTGAGAACACCAGATTCAGATTATGAGGTATTTTCCTCCTAACCTTCACTTGGACTAAATGACTGTTCTTAACGTTGCTTCACCTGAGTTAGATTGTCTAATTCCAGTGTCTCACTATTTGTTTGATATTTGCAGGATGGGAAGTTAGCAATGGGAAATATTGGTGGACCTTTGATTGACTCCTCTTTTGGAGATTTTGATATTAGTACTTTGCAGGTATGATGCTTACAATATGCCTTCCGCATTTACTTGGGCAGTATGAGGATAAATTAGCTTTCATGTTATAATGTTCAGAAATAACTATATTCTTTTCATTCTGTTGATAAGATGAATTGATAATTTTGTCCTACTCTGTGATTTGACTTTAATGAGGAAGGCGCACAATTGGTCGTTGGTTCCTCCAAAAGGTTCCGAATCAGTTGAATGAAGTCAATCATCTTCAGTAACTTCGAAAAATGAGGGTGTTACAGGACTAATCTGATGTTTCTACATTTTGGAATTTGGAGTCTTACACTCTTACCTGGTTCTTGATTTGAATTTGCATTTAAGTCTCCAATGGTTAAAGTGGCTAAGTTCAATGAAATTCTAAACTTTGAATGCTTACATATGAAAACATGACAAGTCTGTATCCATTGGTGACTGGAAGTGGATTTAACACTAGATCATCCTTTATTTTGTTTCTTGAGATTTTGAAGATCTTAGAAGGCTTGAAGGTCTAAATGCCCGCAGGAAGGCCTTTCTTTAGACCATCCCTAGCGGGGAGCATTGCTTAATGGATGTCTTTGAGAAATGCCCTGACAGACTTCACTGAAACAGAAGTTGAGGCCTCACCTTGATTTCAAGGATAAGGCTATGATGGGCTGAGCGAAGGTTGTTGATGAGGACGCTCAGGGAAACAAGAGTGACAAAGAAAAAAGTTGGTGACGAAGAAAAAAGTTCTGATTCAGAGAAGTCTATTGATCCTTCTGAGGAAATTCTGCTTGCTCAAGTACAAGCCACGATCAGAGGCAAAAAGACTTCTACCCCATCACCTCATTCTTGAAAAATACCTCTGGTGTACCAGTTATTGTGCCCACAGTAAACGCTGGGTAGACAAGTGTGGAGTGGATAACTGTTGAAAGCATCTAAAGTAGTAATCCTACCCTAAGATGAGTGCTCTCCTATTCCGACTTCCCCAGAGAGGTTCAACCTTTCTGATTGATCTGCCGACCCTCTCTCTGCGGAACAGATTTAAGTTCAACAGTGGAAGTTCATCCGGTCAGGTGCTAGGCTCAGCTCAACCCAAGTGCCCCTCCTATGGCGTTCGTGACATAGCATATTGTCTGATCTTCGAGCAGGGGGAGGCTCTGAAAGAGCTACACCCACCGACCTTGGCTATTTGAGCTGCGGGTTCAGAGTGAACTTATACCTAATTGGCTAAATCTTATTGAAAAGGATGGTAGTTTGGTGTTTCAAAAAATAAAAAGTGACTGTATTCCCTATAGGTAATTTTTAACCTGATAACTAATTATTCAGAGGTACAAATGGGTTTTTGACCTTGAAACTTGACAGTTCATGCTCAATCATACAAATTCTTACAAGGGCGTAAAAGCTGGATGAATATGCTATTTCCATGGATATACAACTCAGTCCCGGTCTTTATCCAGATATTGCAAGAAGACAAGCCCATTCCCACATGGTTTCAATCTGGACAGTATTTTTGTTAAGTATAATAAAAGCATAATTAGTGAAACAAAAAGTAAGATTTACAAGGTTTTAACTCAGAAAACATTAAAAATTAGTGTTTAAAGCCACAAAGTCTTATCAATGAAACATATTATATAATTTATCTATCGAGAAATTAATATATTACGTATTATAAAATTTGAACAAACCTAGTATCTTTTTTATATCTTACAATATTCCCATTATCTCAAATTTGTATAAACAGGGTCAAGTTGGTCCCAATAGTGATCAACAGATTGTCAATTTCTGACATTGTTCTTGTTGGGACTGAGATTTTGGACAATGTATCCTTTTGTGGACATCATTTAATTGGTTGGAATCGGTTGGAATGTTACCAACTAAACAAGTAACATTTGTTCAGATGTTGGGGTTGCTATCTAGTTGGCGGTGTTTTAAGGATATATCAGCCTCTCAAATTAGCAGTTAGATTTGGATATTGAATAATGTGGCCTTGTACCAATTCAAATAACTAGTCTTTTGCTCTTGTGGCTTCTGGACCTATAAAAGGAAGAACAAAATTCAATGGGTTTTATGGTTAGATTTAGTTTTCTATGGAATTTAGCAATTTATAGGGCATGATGAGATAAATTTTATGGAGAGTATGAGCTTAATAAATGGTGATAATGAGGTTAAGGCGATTTTCATATCCATGTAATGGCAGATTCTTTATTTATCATATAATCTCATTACTTGAAGAATTGAGAGGATTCCCAAAAGATAGTGTAGATTGATTTCACACCAACATGTATGCATGGGAGTGGGGTCGATTAGGTGGTTGAACTGCCTGATCCTGCCCCTAGTGGGATTTGTTTTCGATGGCCTAATCAGGTTTTGGCTTTCACTTGGTAGTCTTTTTGTTTTGGTTCATGGGATATCTTGGTTTTGCATGTGATTAGGTTCAGCTGGATTGATTTGGGATCATCCCTAAGAAGAGTTTTTGTAGTTTTGATTTTTCATTACAGACCATTGGACTGAGATTGGAGTTTGGGAGCATTTTATTACATATAAATGGATATTTTCATCACTACCCTTTGGTCCTATTTTTGGAAGGCTAAAACACATCCGTTTAGCCTGATATTGGTGCCATTTGAAAGGTTTCAGTCTGTGATTGGATTTCTATTTTAGAAAGTTTAATTAGATCAGGAGTTTTACTTGGAGTCTATTTCTTAAATTAGTATTTCTATTGTTTAGGAAAGGGGTAATGATTCATTGGAGTTTCTAAATTGTAATTTGACTCATATAATGTTTTTTTTATGCGAAAGTCGCATCATATTAGGATTTTTTTCTCAAAAGTCATTCATGTAGGTACATCGTGTATGTAGACCCTTGCAATCAGCATAATTTGAGTGGAATGATTAGTTTTTTCTTATGGTTAGTGTAATGGTCAAACTCTTGCTTCGTTCATGGTGAGCAAGCCTGCTATTTCTTTCTTTTCTTCTTCAGTTAGATACTATTTTGTTTTAGGTCTAATTGACCCATTACCCAGAGGATTTTGAAAACTTCACTGCATGAATTTGATAAGCCAATATCTGTTTGGCTGCCATCCCTGCCAACAATGTTTCCAAGAATGAGGAGGGTGGAGGGAAAATCGTATCTTTCTGGTGGATTTTCGCTCCTATGCTCTGGTAGGAGCCATGCAGGACGGTAACCATGTAAAAGTGTAATGCTGTCACCCTTTGAGATGCTTACATAATCTGATTAAGTATTCTCAAGGCTGCCATATCTGATGCTTCATATCATTGTTGGATGCTGAGAAATTTTCTCCGTCGTTGTATAGGTGTATGCTTATCTCTTTTGAATGGTCTGAACAGATAATAAAGAATGAAGATCTTGAAGAACTGAGGGAGCTTGGTTCTGGCACATTTGGAACTGTCTACCATGGAAAATGGAGAGGGACAGATGTTGCAATTAAGAGAATAAAGAAGAGCTGCTTCACAGGTCGATCATCTGAACAAGAGAGATTGGTGAGCTTTCTAGCTTAAATAAAATCATGTTGTTATGAAGCAAATCCTTCTATTTTTTCGTGGGAAACCATTGTGTTTTTGCATTAAGAACACTATGCTCCCCACCTGAAAAAAGGCTCCGTTTGTGTCGACTTAAAATGCCCAAAGTAAAGTTTACTTCTCATAATTTAATTTGCACTTTTGAGGCATTAAGCAGTTGAGGCCATTGTAGAACTACGTGTCCATTATGTTTACTTCCAATTAAACAATCTCTGTAATGAAAAATTTAGGTTCCTTTTCTTACTTCTGTCAATTTTATGTTGAAGTAAATGGAGCCCAAGTGATGCCTTGATTGTATTCGTTAGGTAATTAGTTGATTATAATTGCTTTTTCATGGACCTTCTCATATCAATCGAGCACAAACTTTTGAAATGCCAAGCTAAACAGTTTGATGCACCCCCCTCACCCAGACTTTGGAGTTCTGGCGAGAAGCTGACATTCTCTCAAAGCTTCACCATCCGAATGTTGTGGCATTTTATGGTGTTGTTCAAGATGGGCCAGGGGGAACATTAGCCACAGTGACAGAGTTCATGGTCAATGGTTCTCTTAGGCATGTGTTACTTCGCAAGGACAGGTAAATCTTCACTTCTCCCATATATCTCATGTAGTCATGTTGACACTACTGATATTTTGAAAAATCTTCCTCAAATTTATCTTTTCCTGAATGTCATCAGGTATCTTGATCGTCGTAAGCGACTTATTATTGCAATGGATGCAGCTTTTGGAATGGAATATTTGCATTCTAAGAATATTGTGCATTTCGATTTGAAATGCGATAATTTGCTGGTGAACCTTAAAGATCCAATACGACCCATTTGCAAGGCAAGTATCATTACTTTCAGCACAATATTATTCCATTTGTGGTCATTGAAAACCTCTGTGGCCTGTGAACTTCGTGTTCAACCTCCAACCATATCACTTGATGCAGCTTTGTTGCAACCACCCAAAATTGGGCTAAAACCCCAAACTGAGCAAGCTAGCTGGCTTTCACATGACGAGGACCATCTGGTTGTTTTTTGGAATCAGGTCAAGCCTATCTGATTGTTTTTCGAAATCAGGCCAAGCCTTTTGTATATGAATCATTGTCTTCTACTCCAGTCTTAATTTATTTGGATTTTGTTCTCTCTATTTATTTCCTTTCCCCTGTTCAAAATGACAGGGAAAGGGAAATACATTGTTTATGCATTATTGTTTGTGCTATTTTTTTTTAGCAAATTGTCATTTTTATATTCAGTCGAAGAATTTTTTATTTATTTATTTTTGATTCAGTAAGAAAGTAATTTTTTCTCATGTGTTCAATAAATTGTTCTCATGTATTCAGTTTGTAATATCAAATATTTAATTTTTGTTGTCATGGGACTATCCTGATCCATCCAGAAGTCGAACCTTAAGCTTGGCCCCTCAGCTGGCTGACAGTTGGTTTGGGTTTAATAGCTATAGTTCCTATAGAAGTTTGTACTTTGTGAATGTTGCTAGCATAATAATGCATGCTTTGTCTTTCATTATTGATTTTTTACAAAGAAAAGCTGAGACTGATGTTTTTGTTGTCTTACAGGTAGGTGACTTTGGCTTGTCAAAGATAAAGAGAAATACCTTGGTTTCTGGCGGTGTAAGGGGAACCTTACCATGGATGGCTCCAGAGCTACTGAATGGCAGTAGTAGTAAAGTTTCTGAGAAGGTAAGCTGCTTCAAAGGATACTCCTAAAGGCATAAAGGGATAGGAAACAAAAGAGAGCTGGCTGATCCAAGCTCCCTGTAACTCTGGGGAATGCTGACCTGATCTATGTTGGCCTTTATATGGAGAAAATTCTCAATCCCTGTTTTCTCTTGGTTAAATAGTTAGATAAAACTTGGGTGGGTGTGAGAATTTTATTTGTTCTTGTTCCTCCCAAACCTTATTCACTTTCATATGTATTAATGCTTCAGCTTTTGTCGATGGCAGGTTGATGTATTCTCATTTGGTATTGTCTTGTGGGAGATACTCACAGGTGAGGAGCCTTACGCAAATATGCACTATGGTGCAATTATAGGTATTTCTCTAATATCCTTCTCTATCTTCTGTATGATAATTGGGTTGAGCCTTCAAATTATTTAGATGGGTGCTCTATGTGACTATGTCAAATCTAGATAAATTGATGCCATCTACAAATCATGAAATGGTTCAAATCCAGATCTGGAACAATTTGTTCTATTAAAACTTTGCATGCTGTGATCTATATCCAGAACTGAATCTGATTTGGAATGGATCCAGATTCAAGTCAGATCCTTTAGATTCAGAAGATCTCAGCTGGATCTGGATTCAAATGTAACCAGGTAGAGTGAAACCAGATATGATACTGGTATCAAATTGAATCACATTTTAAAATCTTGATGCCACAGGGCAGATGACGGATTGGATTGAATCTCAGACCTGAACTGGTCGTTTCTCATGTTGTGACATATGGTAGAATGGACAAGCCAATGTTTTTGGAATTATCCACTTTGTTAAATCCTTCTTCAGCATTGTAGATCTGCTAACTTGGATACCATCTAGTGATGTGGTAGGTATTTTGCTGGGGTTAGTTACTGATTTAATGATTTGAGAACCATGTGCAGGAGGTATTGTGAATAATACGTTGAGGCCACCTGTGCCAAGCTACTGTGACCCTGAATGGAGAAGGTTGATGGAGCAATGCTGGGCCCCTGATCCTGTGGCTCGTCCATCATTCACAGAAATAGCCAGTCGATTACGTGTGATGTCATCAGCGGTGAGTCAAAGCAAACCACCAGGTTATCAAGTACAAGCTCAGGCATCAAAGTAATGGTCTGTAGATCTGTGCTCATTTTCGATCCTTCTGCCATGAATTATTACAACAAAGTTCTTGCTTGATTGTATGTGGAGAATTTAGTAAAGTTAGTGTGTATCATAAATGGGGAGAATTGTCTCTGAAGTAAATATCCTGTGTTCAAAATTAGTTTGTGTTACAAAAAAATTGTTGTATGTTATGGTACATTCAGACTTGGCCATTGTTTCCTATTTTTGATAGTGAATTCTCCATTACACCCAGCCACTTTCTACACATAACAAAGGAGGAAATCTGCAGGGTGTTGCAAGCATACAGGTTCACTTTTTCCCTCTATTTATGCTGAATTCTCACTGAGATCTTCGGTACAAAAATCCTAGACCAAATCAGCATGTGGATGCTTCAACTTGGGTTTCTTGATTTGAATTCACTAGTGGTAAAACTATGCTGCCCAGTTTTGTCACCTCTATGATAACTAATGCGTTAAAGCAAGCAAGAAACCACCGGTCTCACCAATTGGCCTTTTTAGCATATGTCCTGATATCACAAATGCAGGAAATGGTCTGTAGGTCCCTTTAAAACATGGTGCAATGGTTATTCTAAGAAATGTCTCAGGTTACTATTTAGACATTGAACTACCATCTGTGGCTCATCCCAGATATTGCTGCTGAAACTCTGCAGCAACTGGTACAGCAACTGGTGTACCAGTTGCCCTCAAGAGCACCTTGAGGCATAGCCCGTAGAGGTCTAGAATGCTAAAGGAAATGTCTATTGGAACAATCCCAAACCCCCTCCTCCGGCGAGCATGCGTGCTTGCATCAACCATCTAAGTTAGATTTGGGGCTTGGAATAAATTTTCATGGAAAAAGTGAAGTAGGACACCATGCAGTGCAATGCAATTGGGTTTAATGTTGTGGTTGCAGAACCTTTGGCCATTGATATGTGCCTTTTCCCTTGATATTCTGGGATTTACTTCACCACTGTAGATGGAAAGAATATTTTCATCAATGGTGATGTGACCTTGTGATTGGACTCTTAAGTTATTATAAACTCACTTCCTATTTTCTAGTGTCAAATATATCCCTTCCCATGCTAAGATGTCTATGCTGTGAACATTCTCTTTTCACTATAGGTGAAAGTTCCTCTTCTTCTACAGTACCTGCTTCTCTCTTTTTTTTCCTTTTACTAAACTTAGCCAACCTTTTATGCTATTGCTTTTTTATTCCCTTTCCTTATGGGTCACATCTTGCCATCGCTTTGTTTACTTGCATGCAATCTATAAACTAGTGGTATTTAGGCTATCTTTGGCTAGTTTAAATTTATATTTTTTTGATCGATTACCATCAGTAGAGGTGTTTGGTATGATTTATGACCCCTATTTTTTATTAAAATAAATCAATACATCAATAAATTCATAAACAAGTAAAGAAGTGTTTATGATTTTTTGGGATAAAGCGATTGCTATTGTTTATTTGCTAGACCATTAGTAAGCACATGTTTTAATGGCTCAAAACTAAAGGTAAAAAGATCAATCAAATTTTATAAAAATGCCTTCAAATAGAATCCAATCATTTGGTGAAACCCATTAAGAGCAAATAACCTTTACCAAAAAAAAAAAAAAAAAATCCAACACTTCTGCATATTCGCCTCTCTCTCTCTCTCTCTCTCTCTCTCCTCCCAAACCTTAGAAATCTTATGAATCGATCAATTGGATTCATTGGAATTGGGATGGCCTCTCTCTCCCTATCCCTAAAATTGACAGAAAAATCTACATTGGCTGGAATTGGATTGACTTCGATCAATTTCAGGTTTTGATTGAATATCGATGGCCACTTTGAATTCATTGATGAGGCTCTTGTTTGAATTCCTGTAGGTTTGTGTTTTTCTATGTCATGGACCTACCCCAGCTGCCAAAATTGGCTAGTGGTGAACAGATTATATTATGTGTACTAGGTGGAAGGGGAAAAGCCCCTTAAATTAGGAGATGCCAAGAGATGGACAACTAGCTTGATTAGCCATTGAAAAATAAGAAATTTGACTAATGTGGATAATTAATGTGGATGACAAGAAGAAGAAAAAAAATTATTATAAGACAAGAAACAATTGTTTCTCTTTCCATCTAAACATGACCTAAAACAGAGTTTTCTCATTCTTGTGGCAAGTTTGTACTTTGGTGGTGATAGAAAATTCACTTCTTCCATTGTAAATTTTAAAATTAAATGAAAATAAAAAATTTTTTTTTTTTTTTTAATCAATGTGTGCACACCAAATAGACTGAAATTATGGAGAAAAGAAAATAGACAAAGCTTCTCACCATGTAGGATGAAGAAATGTGATGTGCTCTTATGGTTGGACTCTTGAATAATGAGGTTTTTTTTTGTAAACTTTAGGGTTTAAAAAAAATTGATGAATCGGATCAAGAATTGGCCAATTGACATTGGAGTCGACATTGACCTATCGGATTAATTTACTTCAATTAATGACATGTTTTCACTGATTTTAATTGATTCTAAATGAGAATCGGCCCTAATTGATTCAGATGCCAATTCCAAGCTTTAAAACCTTGGTAAATTCTTACACCTATTGTATGTGGTTGAAACCAACCTTCATCCATCCAATAAAATGGTGAGATGTTGTGGTTTAAGAGGTTCTCTCTTCACCATGGATAAAGGGAAAATCAATCACAAGAAAATTGTACAAAATGTTATTAGTTTTTTCCTTCTCAAATTGGTAGTCTTTCGAACAAATCTATTTAATATAGATAAACTTAGTGTAATAGAGATGAGGGTGTTGACATGGGTGAGTGTTATTGGGAAATATAAAGTAAGAAATAATCATATTAGAGTTGGATTGGGAGTAGCTCCGATACATGATAAGCTACAAGAAAACCATTTGAGGTGGCATGACCATGTTCAACGAGAGCCTTTAGTTTAGATGCTCTAGTACAAAGAGTGATTTGATTTAGGTTGAAGAATTTAAAAGAGTTAGGATGAACCTAAAATAATTTTAAAAGAAGTGAGGAAAGACATGCATAACTTAGGTCTTGTATGAAGTCATGAATGACGATGTATAGAGCTAATTATTTGGAATAAGGGTAAAATTTTTTATTTTTAAGTAGAAATTGTTGTTATTATTGTCGAATGTTAATATGTTATAGATCCGATCCTATTACTATAATCTCCCAGTCAGCCAAAATAAGAAAGCTAACCCGGGATCGTGATCCTCTTCAATTCTCTGAAAGTGCAATTAGGTGCAATTCTGGTATAAGATTTAGACACCTGCCACAATGATTTCCACTTTTAAAAGAAGAATGTAGGTTTTACCTCAAACAGAATAATGTCCAGGCATGAAAGAGAAGAATGTCCAACGAGTCTTCAATCAGAAATCAAGGTCCAAGAGATTTAAGTGATTTGAAAATTATAAGGGAAATCGTAACGAAGCTTCAGCGCTTTGAGAAAAAGAGAGAGAGAGAGAGGGGTGGGGAGTAACTATACAAATCGCTTGGTGAGGATCCTTCAGCTATAAGCAATTTGAAGACTGAAGAGTCCTGAGAAGAAAGGAATGTATCAGCGATTTGAAAATTGGAGATACAACGTCTTTGAAAATGGATCATGTTTTTACCCGAGAGCTCCACCTCATAACGGCTACCGATCTCCTAGCATCCTATCTTCAAATCTGAACCGTCCACATCATTGGAGACAGGTGTCTAAATCCTATATCAGAATTGCACCTAATTGCACTTTCAGAAAATTGAAGAGGATCACGATCCGCTAACCCGGGGGTTGACCCCAGGCGGGGGGGGATTGTTGAATAACCGAGGTTACGAAAATCCTTGATTTCTGATCAATATAATGCTGGATGACCACCTGTTTGACCTTTTAAGACCGTCAGATCTGCACATGCGATGTATACGATGCCTAAATGTCGGTTTTGATTATATCTGGAGTTTTGCATATGGATGGCACGTGTAACGTGTCTGAGACCCAAAAGCACCAAATGGCAAATCGCATGGATTGTTCGGTGGGTTCGGTTGGTGGGAGAGGAGAGAAGACTCTCTCGACTCTCGAGCATGTGTGCTGCGCGTGAATGTATAATGGTGGGGACCACCTCATGGCATATCCACTTTACCCTCAGACCATCCACGTGGTCGTTCCGAACCCCATTGAGTATGTTACAAGGTTTTACCCTCACACGGTCCACGTGGCCAAAGTACGATTCAAAAGACCAAACTAGCCTTGCTCTTCAACTCTTTCCACAGAATTACCACTGCCGTTCTCATGACTCATGCTTCATTACCTGTCCCTGTCTGCGAAGGGCAGCATCTTCTTTCTACTTAAAATCCGCCACGTGGAATGTATAGTAAGGCTCTGACCACTGTAGACACGTGGCATAGTACCCGATTCCCTGCAACTCCCCTTCTCTCTTCGAAATTCAAGAGCCCATCACCCACTCTCTCTCTCTCTCTGTCTATTAGGGTCTTCGCTTGTGGCCATTAAAGTGCTATTCGAAGCTTCAGCTGCTTGGTATGGAAACCTTCTTCTGCAATCCTTCATGCGGCTTTCCTTTTGATGCTTGTGATTTTCTGACTTACTAGTTACTATTTTGTGAGCGTGTGTGTGTGTGCGCGCGTTTCTAGGGTTTTGTATGCAAGAGCCTTGGTAGATTATTCTTCCATTTGTTAAAGATTGTGCCGATGAATGATAAATGGTTTTTTTGTCCAACTTTCTGTTTTAAATTTCAATTTAAACTTTGATTGGCTAATGTTGCCTTCTTTTCCTCTTTTGTGTTTATTCTATGATTTGTGATCTTATCTTAGCTTGTACTAGCAATGGTTTGGGATAATTGAAGTTCAGTCATGGGAAGTTGCAAAGACAGGGCAGACGCAAAAATTATGTTTTTTTTTAGTTGGATCATATTTGAGTGAGCTGATTTGATCAAATATAGATGGAAGAAGATAGGAAATCTTTAATCCATTCTTCTTGAATGGCATATTTTATTATCCATTTGATCTGTCATTTGAGGGGTTTGGAACTTCTTCTAATGAAGAATTTCTGCACGTGCCTCTTCCCCCCATTCCTCTTTTTGGTTATTTTGATAAGCAAGCTGTAAATCTCTAGGTTTTAGAAAGTACTGATGGGTTATAAATATAGGTATGCTTTGAGTCTTTACCAACTTCTTCCATGGAGGAAATTCTCGTGTTGATTTATGCTGGTTGAAGGTTTGATTAATGTCAACTATTTTCAAAACGAAAATTTCATTGCTCGAACTGTTGCTTGAGCATGTGTTTATATTTTGGCCTGGCATTCATACCCTTCAGCTGAGTGACCTCATGCAGTTTTGGTTGATATAAATACATCCTTTTTGTTGATGATACAAATTGTGCCTTTTAATTTACATACATTATGAGTGGAATTATCCAACCTAACTCCTTTTTTTCTAGGGGTGTGGGTGGGTGGTCTTCCTATTGATGGCCATGCTTTCATGGGAAATCTCTAATATAGGGAGATTAGAATGAAAGAAGTGAGGAACTTAAGTGGGACCAGAGAGAAGAGTAAGATCTCTTCCTCTTGGTTTTCTTTTTAATTTTAATTTTTTTATTCGGTTGTGGGTAATAACCAAGAGAAGAGAAGCTTCTTGTTGCTTCTTCTTCTTCTCTCCCTTTCTTTTCGTTTATTTGAAATTCTTTTCTCCTTTTTCCTTATCATATATATACCAATAGTCGGCATCACAAAACCATTCACGATTCGAATGCATGAACCAGGGAATAACTTTAGTAATCGACACTGCAGAAGCAAGAGGGAATATCAAGGATCACCGACAATGGAACAAGATTATGCTATCCGCTTCTTGTGAGTGGAGGGTCATGAGCCCCATCTCTTGACTTCATACATGTGAACAAAACACTATACCAAATTCATGCTAGCCTGTTTCCTTTGTAATAGCTAATAGGTTAGTCCTTGATTTTAGGGAGTTTTATGCTATTCCATTGAGGGCTAGATGTTTGTTTCTAATTGGGATTTATTCAGTTTTGTAATTAGCGCCAGTCTAGGAATTAGTTCCCCACTAATATTTGGAGTTCTATTTGTTTCTAGAAATTGCTTAGGATGTAATCGATTGATTTATAAATAAAGCACAAAAGAAAGAAAAGACTGGTTGTTAACCATGGCTGTGAGATGTAGTGGTGGTGAGAGGCCGGGGGTGAGAGAGACCCTGGACTGCGATAGTCCCCTATCCCCTTGTTCTCTATGTTCACTTTTTTTTTTTTTTTTTTTTTTTAATCTTTATATTTGTTCCTTGAATCTGAAATTTATTGATCGTGTTTAAGATCCTGCCTAGGGTTAGGTCATTCGTGATCCAACCTTACATTAAGGGGTTGGGTTGTGATTAACTGCTATACATTAAGAGTGATATTTACTTCAGATGTTCTTATTGGTGAAGGTCGTTAATTGATATTTGATGACATCCGTCAAGCATATATGGTAAATTTCCCAATGGGATTGGGATCCTACTCTTTTCAGTATTAGAAGTGTTTTTTTTTTTTTGGAGAGAGGAGTAAATGTTCTGTTGGCAATTTGGCATCTTTCTTTACTATATAAAATGACTACCTCAGTTTCTTGTTTAGTACATATTCGAGCGTGATGTTTTAGTTGATTTCTAGGGAAAATATTTGACAGCTTCGTCTATTATCATAACTGTGTTTGTCTTTTTTTTTCCTTCTTCTTTCCTTTTCTTTTCTTTTTCTTTTTGAAGCATAATTGGAAGGAAAAGAGGGCTCCCTGTGCCAGATGATTTTTTGAAAAGCGTAATTTTCCCTTTATGCTGTCTTTATATCTTTGGATTAAAAAATCTCATATGTGACTTGTGTATGATGAGCCCAGGTCTGCCTACATCATGAGAATTGGTTCGTCACCTGACCAGTCCAACTCCCACAACCTATAGTAGTAGTTCTAACCTTCAATGAAGTGCAAGGATTGCATCACCCTCTCGGAGGAAATAGGATACATTGTTTGAAGCTTGCTTTTATCATAGTAAGAACTCTTAAGAATGTCTAACAAAGAAGTCAGTAGGATAGTATTTCAAATAGATGTGACTTCTATGATAGCTGCACTGTTTCATTGGTGGCTATCTATGCTTTGATAATTTGGAGGTGATTCAGTTTCTTCCATGAAATGGTTTGAGTTTTCATGATGTTGAAATTCCAGATAAAGAGGTGATCTTAAGTATTTTAATGGATGGGTTTACCTTTTGGCTAATTATCCTTCATTTCTTAGTTTGTTAAACGTTGGACCGATTATTGTTCATGCAACCTGGAAGATAAACTTGCTCAAGGATTGAAGGTTAGAAATGGTAGTCCTGTTCTGACATCCCTCAAAAGCCATGAAAGAGAAGCATATAGGTGGTTGCTAGGCAAGTTACGTCTGTGGCGTTTGGAAATGAGTATATTAGAAAATGGAAATAATTGTTTGTGTGTCTTGCTGCAATGGACACCAATAGACTTCCTGATAAAATAATAATGTGCCACGAAATGAATTTGATTTCAACTCAAGTGATTCGTTATGATACTTGCATGTCTGCGAGCAGGTCATATTCTTAATTTACATTTATTATCAATTCCTGTCACTATGTGCACAGATTGGTTGGTTTCACCAATCACTTCATTAAGAGTCTCAAGACACTACAGTCACATACAAAGATTGGTAAAGTTGCTGGACTTCACAGATATATAAAGGTTTTGCATATTCTGGGTTGGAGATTTTTAGGACTTCCAATCCCGCTGGAGTCTGATGTGGTTAATGGTCAACCTAGAATATATTGATTGCAAAGAGTGTTTTGGTAACAGTTACTTATTTGTATAAGGAATGCCCGACATTATTGTAATGAGGTTTCTCTGAAGCACTCTACTGCTGGTTATTCCAGCCTTGAATACTTATTTCTAACTGTAATTTCTGCTACCTTTGAGAGCAGAATACTGCGAAACGTCTGGGATGAAAACCAGAAGCTAAGTCATTTGATAGCTCTGTATATTTAATCGTTTTCCACCAGAAACAGGTGATTCAAGTCTTTTGGCTGAATCCTTAGTTTGAAGAATATTGTTAGCATTATGGAACTCAAGGAATCGAAGTGCTTGCCAAAAATAAGTAGGAGTTTATTATATGCTGTTTGAGGGTGGACCCAATGGTAAGGTTTGCTCCATTGCGACCTAGTGGTCGCAGGTTCAAGTTAGGAAACAGCCTTTCAGTGAAGTGGGGGTAAGGCTGCTTACATTATGATCCTCCCCAGACCTTGCTGTAGCAGGAGGCTCGTGCACGGCGTACGCCCTACTATATGCTGATTGGTTTCCATCCTATTATATCAAACGTAACAGAACCAAGCGTGAGTACCTAGGGTTTAGGATCTGCCAGCCAGGCTTCAATTTCCTCTGCACTATGTTTATTTACTAGTAAATCTTCTAAATATTAATATTTATTCAGCAGGTTCCTTCCTGCTGCCACATTGTTGAGCCTGTTTCTTGCCTCTTGAAAGTTATGGTCTAAGGGAATTAAGTTGAACGAGGCAAAGAGACTCCTAAAAATTGGCATGGATCAATCTGAAGAGCAGCAGCAGCAACAGCAGCCAGCGATAGGAGCAACTTCAGCTCAATTGTCCTACTCTACTCCCCACCAAACTGGAACTATGGTGGTGTCAGGTGCCCCTGCAGTAGCAGTCACTTCAACCCAGACAGCAGCTGGCTTCTCTGCTTACCAGCAGGCTCAGCAGTTCCACCATCAACAGCAGCAGCAACAACAACAGCAGCTTCAGGTTTTCTGGGCCAACCAGATCCAAGAGATTGAGCAAACGACCGACTTCAAGAACCACAGCCTCCCACTTGCTAGGATCAAGAAAATAATGAAGGCCGATGAGGATGTCCGGATGATTTCTGCTGAGGCTCCAGTTGTATTTGCGAAGGCCTGTGAGATGTTCATCTTGGAGTTGACACTGCGGTCATGGATCCATACGGAGGAGAACAAGCGACGGACACTGCAGAAGAATGACATTGCTGCTGCCATAACAAGGACTGATATATTTGACTTCCTTGTTGACATCGTCCCAAGGGACGAATTGAAGGAGGAAGGACTTGGGATTCCTCGGCTTCCTACAGTCGGTGCCCCTGCAGATTCTATCCCATACTACTATGTGCCTCCACCTCATCAAGTGGGAGCCCCAGCAGCAGCGCTTTACGCTTCTCAGCCTCGCCCACCTGTGCCATATGTGCCTAGCATCCCATGGCCTCATCCTCCTCAGCAGCAACAACCTCAACAATCTCAACAGCAGCATACCAATGCCTGATTGCGGCTGATTTAAGGTCTGTTTCAAAGTTTTGCCCATGCTGTTATATTTATTAGGCAGCTAATAGTGAGTGATTGTATTTTATATGTACAAGGGTTGTGGAACTGTAGGTTTTAATGGTGTCTATTACATCTTACCTGTGGTATAATATAATCTGTTGTAGTAGCAGGATTTAGAATTTGCAATTATTAATATACTTGGTTTCATGTCAAGATCTTAGTTACAGCATCTACTATCAGTATACTCACTCAACAGTTCATGTTGCATAGAATCTCAAAGTCTTGTTATCACACAAAGGAAGAACTAGACACTCTTAGAAAGGGAACTTAGGATTGCTTGGAGAATGCTTCAGTTCTTATTTTGCTTCAATTGAGGGAGGCCAACCCAAATTTATATTTCTAAGCCTATATTTGAATTATCAAAACTACTCTCTAAAAATCTAGTCTCTCTCCTAGAATTTTTCCTCATTTCTATGCTAGTGTGGAAAGCTCTTAAGAGATGCAGCCTTCTAGCATTTAGGCTTTTTGGACCCTTGAATTTTAATTCATGACAAACATAATGGTACAGTCTGAATTGAGAGTAAACCATCAAAAACATTTTTTTTTTTTTCTGAAAAAAGAATTCAATTGGAAAGGTGATAGTTCAACTATCATATATATATATATATATATATATATATTTATATATACTGAATGAATGTACATGATTCAAAGCAAAGGCTTAAAAATGCTGGAATACGATTGTTAAATTGTAAAAATTCCAATTGAAATATTTTGGAAGCTTTTGATGGTCTGATCTTGGATCAAAGTGTGCTATAACGTTTTCTATGATTTGAAGCACTAAATGAATAGCCAAGACGCACATTAAAAGTTTGGAAGGCTGTACATTATATGGATATTATTTTTCAAGACAGCTTAGATGTTTGCCATGCGCCGAATCGGATGGAACCCATATTTTATGGACAGGTACCCGCCCCTCCCCACTCATATGTAAAACTTAAATCCAAATAAAAAATTTCAAGTTATAAAATAAATGTTTGAAAATCATGATAATGAGAGAATGCATAATAGTGGTTAGAATACATTAACCTTGCATTACATACACGTAGAGGTTGTTTGATTGAAATTTGATATGCCCTTAAGTAGTCATATTGCTACATCATCATTTTATCAAAATGAATTTTTGTACTACTAATAATTATATGGGAAAGGGCCGTCTAAGCCAGCAATAGGGGGGGCACCATCAAGGAAGGATGAAACGATTTCGTATAAAGAGACCCACTGAGAGGTCATTTCATGTGAGGAGAGAGAGAGAGAGAGAGAGATCATTTCATGTGAGGAGTAACGAGAAGCATAAAAATTTTCTGCGTTGAGGTAGTGAGCTGCATTGAGGATGCAACGGCTGGGGTGCATGTCAGGGCCCTCCCTGTCGTTGGATCTCCACTCACCATAGAGGATTGAACCGGTAGGTTGCACAGAGAGAGAGAGAGACAGAGAGAGAGAGAGAGAGAGAAGGGTGATGGTTTACCCTTTGTAGTTAGCTTAGAGAACATTTATCCATATCCTTTTATTTTCGCTTCACAACCTATAATCAGATTGATTTTTTCTTTATGCAAAAAAACACTTCAATTGCTACGACAATATGATCAATACATCATGATAATACGAAACAATGAGCTGATTATTAGTTCTTTAGTTCTATAGTTATTAGTTCATATTATGAGCCTCTGGGCAGGTCTTTCTTTTTTTTCTTTACTCTATTTAAAAAAAAAATTCAACGAGTCACACACTAAACATAGCAATTCTCCCAAATG
>NC_056567.1:720499-731186 GCF_013358625.1 Macadamia integrifolia | reverse complement strand
TTAGAATGGCTCATTTTTTTGTTTTGATTGAAGGAAAAAAATGAAAGAGTTCGTCATTTTTTGTTCCATCAAAACCGGATAACTGGAAAGAGTGGAGAAACAAGGAAACTGTTTCCCTAATTATAATCATGGTAACTATATCCTTGTTTTGCAACTATCTTCACGTTGAGGACTAATCTCCTTGTTAATGCTATTGGATTTGCTACATGTCCAATTTAATAGCTTGGCTCATCATGTATTGGATTCTTCCCTTTGTATTCTTTTAGTGGCCTAAAATTTTCAAATAAATGAGTTTTTCGATTAATTATCAGACTCATTCTGATACTTCGTTTAGTACAATTGACTGGAAACTGGCAGCTGCCACACAGTAACTACACCACCAAGAATAATTCTTCTTTTGACAATGTAATATAGTCCCTTGTTTCCGCATGTCACCCACCTCTTACTCCTTAGCAGATCTTTGCCTTTTCCTTTTCTTGTTACGTTTCTTCAATAAACCTTTCTCTGCTAATGTTTTCAGCTTCTGGGCTTTCCTCTCTTTTGCTTTCTCTTCAAAGCCGTCCTCCATCATCTTCATCGTTGCGACACGCCTGGCCTTGTACACCTGTAAAATTCCTCAAGAATATTATCTTACGGTATTTGCAGCTAGTGTCACTTGAGAACAAAATTAATAAGCAACTAATCCACTGGCATATTAGTTATCAGTAACATGTATCCACAATCAGAATACTAATAATAATCATGAGGGTAATGGTATGTTTAATATAACTGAATATTGAAGGTCAGGGAAATGAACAAGTGAAATTTCAGGTAGGCTCAGATTCTTCAAACATACTTGGGCAGTAAGGCAGCTTTATATTTATTGTGGGGTTAACACATCTGAGGAAAAGAAAGTTGCTATTTATCTGCAATCTTAATTTCATCCACCCGGTTAGTTGCAAACCCTTCAACATGATCACACCAACCTCTCTAATCCCCCATGCAGAAATAACTTCAGCTTTTGTTCCTATTGCAATTTTTCCTGCTCATTGACATGGAATGATTGAATTAAAACGTTGTTGTGACGAGAAGGAACACATTTTGACCTCTTGTCCAACCCTACTCAAAAGGAGGTAAGATGGGTTTTTGAACTACATACTACAATGTACACCTGACGCCTTTTTCTTTTACTAGAACTGCATCTTTACAATCATTGTGAAAGTAAAAAAGGCACTAGTAGGGGTATGGAGAAGCCATGCAACTCACATAGTTGTAAATAGGGAATGCATGCAAAGTGCTACTATCTGGCAGTCAATGAATCCAACCTAGGATAAATTATCATGCCAAAAGCTAACATCTCAGATTGTCAACTTTTTCTGGATAACGCAATGGTTTTGCATCAGATAATTAGGACCAGCAAACTGCGTGAGCTCTTTGACCTAAAGCAAGACCCAATAATTGAAGGTCCTGAAACATTCCAAACAGAAGCGTGCAACATGTACAGACTTGATAAAGGAAGAGGTGTTTCTGTTCTCAGTTCCTGTTGTAAGTACTCTAATGCTCACATGAGCAGCTACTGAAAATAGATCAGGTAGCATCTGTTCTTGAAACAAATAATTTTCTGCAATGAAAATAGATCAGGTAGCATCTGTTCTTGAAACAAATAATTTTCTACAGTGAATCACATTGCTTCTCATTCTTAAAGTAACACTGCATTTAAGAAAAGACTAATGTGTGCATAATACAAAAGGGGTTTAGTTGTAAAATATGTATTTTCTTTCCTTTTACGATGTAATTTTGAGGGGAGGGCATCTATGTAAAATGAAAATCTCATTATTTATTAAAGTTAATATAAAATAAAATAAAAAAAATCCTCTTTTTAAATTTAATTTAACAAAAGAAACCCACAAACCTATCCGGAAAGGAGAAGTTGCAGCTTCTTCTTCCCTCTTTGATGCCTGATGGCAGAAGCAACAGAAGCAAGTGGTGGGGTTGCAACAGCAATTACAGGTATGTACTTTCATTGTTCTTCTTCTTCTGTGTTGGTGGTGATGGTGCAGCAGTTGCTGCCACTGCAACTTTGCAGCCGCATTGGTAGCCTACTTCTTATTCCTCCTTTTCCCCCAATTTTCTCCCCCTTTCTCCCACTTTTTTCATGGGTTCTGGAGCCTGGGTGCGTTGGACGACTTGGTGCCTAGGCATCACCCAGGTGATGCCTAGAAGATACCTTGACAACTATGAGTGAAAAGCCTAATTTGCAGGCAAGATAACTCGGTTGTATTTGAAAGAGTTGTTATCTCAGAAAATTTTCCAATGGAAACTAATGAAAGCACAGGCAACCTGATTATTCCATTAGAATTTCAGGTGATTGATGTTGCAAAAATGTTGAGGCTATACTTACCCTCGGGGGGGGGGGGGGGTGGGTGTTAAGACTATGGCTAGCTCTTGTCTACCCCTAATCTATAAATTTGCAGCAAGCAAGGTTGTCAATTTGGTTACAAGATAGACCATCTAATCGCGGATCGCCTGGCATCACCACATCTCCCAGAAACTTGACAGGCCAAATTTTAGCACAATTCTTCATGATTACTACTGTATCTAAAGTTCATACCAATACAGGACAGGAGACACAAAGACAGCTTATGTAAAGAAAAGGGGGAAAAGTAGTTTGGCAATCTGATCGTCTTAGCTCAATAGGTAAGAGCATGTGGCTTGTATAAAACATGATGTGGACTGAAATATAGGCAGCAAAACTTAAGCAACATATAGTGACAAGTAAACTCCAAAATTATAATTCACATTCACAAAATATATGCAAATCTGGATTCTAAAATCTAAATCATATGGTCTATTTTTAGACATTAAATCCAAAATGATTCTACCATGCCCACATAAGAAGTCAAGTTGGCAACGTCTTCACACCAGCCCTCTCAAACCACCCTTTTCTCTCCTCAGACCCTCTCTTCACCCAGCCCATGTCTTTCTCATCCCCTCCCCACTCTTATGATCTGCCCATTAGGCCTAGTCCTCTGTCCGCCCATTCCCCTTCTATTGGGCCAATCCGCCCCACCCTGTCTTCGTTTGGTCATGCTCCCTCCCTGGGTGTTCCAGTCTGGGCCCCCCATATCGTTTCTGGGCTGACCCATCCTGCCCTCCGACTTCTGCCTACCTCACTTATCCATCTTCATCCTTCGGATCTGGTTCCTGGATCAACCCACCAGCTTCAAAACCCATTACACCATTCTTCTCCGCCTGCCCTTCTTTCCACTTCAACCTGGTTGATTGAATCCCCATCTCTGGACTTGCTGAGTGCAGCTCTTTCCCCTATGTCCAACCTCTGCCCCCCTTGCCCTCAATCGTCCATCATCCCCCAATTCTTTTTTACCGCCAGCTTCATATAAGCTCCCCTTCATATCCTAAGAAGTTGTCCCACTTGGCCTCTTTCTTGCCCAGTACGAATTTTGCTCTCTTTTCAAGATACAGCATGCTGTTTTCTGCTGCCTCAGAGGAGGGTTTGGCCTTCCTCACAGATTGTATCTCAGTGATCATGGTTTTTGTCAGGTCATTTTGTTGTGATTACTGGGCAGGCCTACATTTACTGTGGTTATCTTCAATTTCTGGTCTGAGCGCATTCTCCTTCGATGGTCGACAATTTTCAGATTTGGGCCTCTTTCTTATTTTTATTGTTATCTTTGGCCCCCCTTGGTGTGCTGTCTCCCTGGGTTTAGTATGTAGTTAATTGGGGTCTAGTCCCTTTTCTTCTTCAGGCCCCTGCCTCTCTCCCCCCTGTAAAGGCAGGGTTTTGTATTTTGTTTGCTGTAAAGTTTTTCCCTCCCCCTTCTCTTTCCTTTGGAAGTGAATTTTTTATTCACCCAAAAAGAAAAAAAGTGGCTAACCTAGATGTCCCTAATCTTCATATCAAGGGAACTCTAATTCTCTCTCTAAAAGTTAAATTCAATAAGATTGGTAAGTGGTTTTTGCGTAGTCAAAAATAGGAGAATGCCTGATCTTCATATCAAGCGAACTCAATTCTGTCTCTAAGAATTTAATTCAATACAGCTCAGTGGATGGTTTTTCCCTAGCCAAAAATAGGAGAATGCCTGGTTGACAGGCAAACTGAAAGTCCAGGTGCGCACATAGCTCAACCTTGCGTAACACCTATTCACCACGTGGGCACTGCCTTGAAAACCTGGTAGCTAAAAAAAATCATCACAATCATGCAAAAATTATCCACAAAATATTTAGCAGCAATGCAGTGAACCTCTTACCTTTGTGATTTCATCAAGAACCTCAGTGTCCTTGTATTTAGTAGCCTCCAGTTCTTTTCCAATGACAGCCTCTATCTCATGAACAAGATCTATATCATTCTGCATGATTCATGAGCCAAGGCAGGTGAAGTCAGTAAAATGATTAACCACGTAAGAACATTTCTAATAAAGTAATCAGAAATACATATCAAAATGAACTGACATTATTGTGACATTGATTGAAATATAATGTTGACATTAAATCACAACTGTGCACTATTCCCATTCCAAACCCCATGCCTCTACCACTACTGCGCCACTTCTCAAGCTAATGAGCATGAATGGTGAAAAGTCAGGTGTATGCAGAGTTCAACCACCTGTACTGATGCCTGTCTCGATTGGAAGAAGCCCCCCCTGTACCATGATCCCAACATTCTCCTTTATTGGCTTGGTTGCCAGCCAACCAGCTTGGCCTGCTGCAATATGGCCACCAGCCCTGCTAGGCCAGCCACCCACCTGGATCGCTCGGCCAACCGCAGATTTGCTGCCAGCTGCATGGCCAGCAGCCCGCAAGGCTGCCAGCTATGCTTGGATGGCAGCCGCTTTGCCATTTCCCTCCACTAGGCCGGGGCCCCTCCAGCATGACTGTCACCTTGGCTAGGCCAGCTGCCCTCAGCTGTGTCCGCCTTCTTGCCAGAGGTGCTTTCCTCATCTTGGCAGCTGCTTGGAGATGAAGCGTTGAGATGTTGGTTAGGGTTTGTGGAACCCTACCTGAATTGTCTTGGTTGCCATTGCTTTGTTATTGGCCCTTGCTTTTGTTTTTAAGCCCATGCGGGCTTTTGTGTTGTACTGGACATGTCTATGAGTCCTTTGTTTCTTGTTTACCCATTTGAGCTTGGGTTGTAGCCCTTAATGGGATTTTTGTTACCCTTACCGGGGTTCTTAATTTTCCCTCCCCCTTCTTTTAACATCAAAAAAAAAAAGAGGTGTCCTACTTTGGTCTTCTCTTTTATACTTACAGCTTTAATATCTAATCAATACTATTTTGTAGTACTAACCTCTGTAACAAAACTCACAGCTAGTCCTCCTCTGCCAGCTCTAGCAGTACGGCCAACCCGATGAACATAGTCCCTAGGATACCTGTAGAAAGCTGAAAATTAAGTTCCCTAATATAAATATATAACAACCACAAGTAAATTCCCATTATTTAGAGATGTCAATAGAAAATAACCTTGGAATATCATAGTTGATAACAAGATCAACTGTTGGAATGTCTAACCCACGACTGGCTACATCTGTTGCCAGCAAAATAGGAACCTGACCAGATTTGAATTTATGTAGTGCAGATAATCTCAGAGACTGTGACTTGAATGAATGCAGTGCAGCAGCGGTCTGATCAAGTTCTTCCAACAATAGACTCAACATGTGACAACTCCTGGTTCCACATTAAACATATGAAATTTGAAGTCAATTCTTAAAGGCATCTATGGTTTTAGAATCTAAAAATGAAGATTTCAGTATGTCAACAATGGTGTAAACACAAGGTACCGACTGGGTTGATAATCAATTATAATAAATAAGTTATCATTAGTTGTTACAAGGGAATAGGTATGAATGAAAGTTACAGAAAAGAACCATATAACAGCTGATCATATCAGTATCTCACAAACACAAGGGAAGCATCATAACAGATATATACACTCGAAAATAAAAAATTTCAATACATAATTTATATTCTGAAAGAAATTATACCTGCAGGTAGAAACAAAGATCATGACAGAGCGAATTCCCATCTCATCCATTTTTGACAAAATGTATAGGAGATAAACATCCTTCACATTCTTGGGAACTAAAACATACTGTTGTTTGAGGGATTCAACTGTCTTAAAGCCCTCATATGCCTCATAAAAGTAGGCCTTATTTGCAGAAAGCTCAAGTAATGATTTTAGATTGTCTGTCATTGTTGCAGAAAACAGAAGAGTTTGTCGCTCTTTGGGCATGCACTGAAACACAACTCTCAGTTCCTCTTCAAAACCAACATCCAATACCCTATCTGCCTCGTCCAAAACAAGAAACTGAGAGAGACAGTAACTAAATGAATAAATAATAAACATTCCATGAAAACACTCAGAAAAAGGATCATCAATATGTATGCAAACAATGGAAAGTCACAAATCAAAATGTAACTACAGAAACAGTTGGACTAGTTATATTAGACTTTATAACTTTTTTTTTTTGATGGCTCAATGCTACATTATGGATGTTCCACTGTTGCTAAATAACTTATAAGATCAGGGTTAGACAGAACCCTAAGCAACCAGAACTTCAATTGTCTCTACTCAAGAAAATTAACGTCACTTTTCATAATATATCCCCTGCTTCCATTGTATTCCCAATAACTTCTATAAATCACGAGATGTCACAATTCCAAAGTCATAAGTTCACCTAATAAAAGGGCACTCCTCTGTAGTACATTTCAATAAACAAAAACATAGATGCCTGGATTTTCAATTGTCTCTATATCAAGGGCAATTATATAAGTTATTCCCATATTTCCTGGATCCTCTCCAGTGACTGCAGAGGACTGGTGAAAGAAGACGACAGGGTATGGGGAGTTGGGAGGACTCTGGTTCCCCCCATCTGTTTTCTCTCACCAGTTCTCTCCAGGAGCCGAGGCCAGAGACATCAGAATCCAAAGTAAGTTCCCATTGTAACTCCCATAAACAGGTATTCACTCTTCACTATAACCTCATCAAATTTAATATCCAAGTTAGATGACATTCGATGTCAATTTATCAACAATCATATTTACACTTTCC
Source organism: Macadamia integrifolia (assembly GCF_013358625.1). Taxonomy (NCBI): domain Eukaryota; kingdom Viridiplantae; phylum Streptophyta; class Magnoliopsida; order Proteales; family Proteaceae; genus Macadamia; species Macadamia integrifolia. Next base: position 724,141 of record NC_056567.1, on the reverse strand, counting down.
TTGATTAAAACACAAAGCAATTTACGCTTTCTTTAGTTGAAACACAAAGCAATCTTTCTCTCCTTCATTATAGAAGTTGATCATTGCAATATGCTAAGCCTTTTTTAATTGCAGGTGCAGCTTAATTCAACTTTACAAATACCCTCAATTTAAGATAGGCACAGAACACCCATTTCAGATTTTCAGATTCCATAAGAAAGGGTTAAAAAATCACGTCAAATGAATGAACTTTACAAATTAAAATAACCAGAAAAACGTACAAAATCTCCATTACTATTTACCTTAGTCTTGGAAAACACAGAAGGAATATCCGGATTATCCTCGAGTAGAACCTTTACCCTTCCCGGTGTAGCAATCACGACATGAGGCCGTCGCATCAGCGTTTGCGCCTGGTTAATCATATCCATCCCTCCAACAATAACAGCACAACGTAGATGCAAGGAAGACCCAAGCGCCCTGAACTGTTCTGCCAACTGGTAAGCCAGCTCCCTAGTCGGCGTTATCACTAACGCAAACACACCAAACGGATTCTCAGCAAGACGATGCAGAATCGGCAGCGCAAAAGCAGCAGTCTTTCCACTACCGGTTTGAGCTATCCCAAGAACATCATTACCCGCAAGAATTCGAGGAATACAGTGTTCTTGAACTGGAGTTGGCTTCTTAATGCCAAGCTCTTTACAAGTATTAATAGCCCATTCGGAGAGGCCGAGATCAGAGAGACTGCACAAATTGGATTCGGGATCTGTTGATTTTTCTAGTGTTTTTGGGTGGAGTTGAGGATTTTCGGAGTTTAATGAAGGTTTCTTATAGGGCTTTGGGTTGAAATTCTTGGAGAAGAGAGGGAAGTCTACATCGACCAGGGTTTCTTCTTTTACTTCCATTCTGTGTTTTGCTCGACTCGTTTTTCAAAAATCTGTTAATGGCTTTCGTTCGCCGGGACCAGGGAAGAACGTCAAGGGAGTTTTATTTAGGGTTTTACTTCGCTTCAGCATCTAAATTTCACTACTCCTAGTGTCATTTACAACTTGACGATTTGCCACGTGAATACGGTGCAAGGCTTAAAATCGGTGAAGAACCGGTTGGAACTTGGAATCGGTCCCTGACTCCCAATAATCCTTAATTCTAAGGCCCGTTCGTTTGATGGAAGTTTGACAGGGTGGAATTTAAGGGGTAAGATAGTTGTATGAATTACCACCATAATTAGCGAAAATGGAAATGATAAAAAAAAACTGAAACACGGACCATATGAGTTTTAAAGGTGAAAACTTTCAAATCATATTGTAGAAAAAAAAAGAAGGTAAACGGACGATATGGATTTTAAACGCATAGGTTTAAAAACAAAAAGAGGGAACAAAAAAAAGTCAGTATACTCATGTAAGTTAAAGAATTATTAGATGAATACATGCATCTAATGTTCAATATAATTATAACATCCAACATTAATGCATATATATTTTCTAATTCATTTTTTTTTGGTAACTATTCTTTAATTCATTATAAGTTCTACGACATATCATTGAATATCATCTAACACCAATTCTAAATTGATACACGATAACAAAAAAACATGTCCAAAGTCTTTTTTAGCAATGAATTTTGGTTATGATGTTCATTGTTGTTAACAGAGTTAATCACACTTTTGAAGATGCATGTTCCTTTGGAGTTGGGATTCATTATATTAGAAAAAAACTTTTCAATAAATGCATCAATTTATAACTCAATTTTGGGGTTTGAACATTGAATTTCAATTGAAGGTGATACCATGAAAAATGCAGGACTTTGAGTTAGCTTTATGTTGGTGAAAAAAATCATGTCGATCAGGGTTCGGGAGACAAAGTTATCATTAGTTAAGTAGCCACTATGCTCAACAAGTCTGAAATCTTAAGAAAAACCAAAAGGTAGAAACATGTTTTAAACGTGTTTAGAATGGAAATGCATGCCGTTTTCCATTTTTTCCTGATTTTTTGGGAAGCATATGAAACAACATGCTTTAAACGGTAAAAAATCGGAATACGTTTAAGTTTTAAACATGTTTTTGCGTACTATGACTACAATCCCAATAGGATTTGAGTTGCTTATTTTGACATGTGAGATTTTGGGGGAAAATTTTGGGTGATACATACCTTGGCTGTCACCCTTGCTCATAGTCGAAGAAATGGAATAATTCACCTTTTTTCTTGTGTTCACAAATACCCAAGGCTATAGTATTTAAAAAAAAAATACCTTCATGATTTGGTTGCAGCCAAGTTTTGTTCCGATTTTAGGGTTACAAATCAGATTGGATTTGATTTTGATCCACACATATGGAATCCATCACAGGGTTGGATTCCATGTGTGGATCAGGATTCGGATCGTACAAGAAATCATGCTCGATTTTGGGAGACATTGCCAAAAATCCTATCCGGCCGACATGTCTTGTGAATTGAATTCTTCCTCCCCAACCCCTTCATGTGAAAGTCGTCTGTAGACACTGCACTGATGTAGTGAGCATCGGGTGACTGAGAGCCCCTTAGGGTGCATGTCTAGATGCTCTCAGTCGTCTGATGCTTACCACACCCCGCCACTCGCCGGAGAGAATGTGGACTCTATCCGTTGCCTGAAAATTGTAGGATTTTGTGGAATTGCAGCCCCTCGTGGCCACTGTAGCAGCTTGCACCTGGGTTGAAGTTTGAAAATGAAATAAAAAAACAAAGAGGAACAAGAAGAAGAATAGCTCCAAGCTTTCACGTCTTCGACACCCACTGCCCCCTACCTTCTTCCCCACCACCTAACACCTTCTCCAACTGCTGCACATCACCAAAGCCCCGTCATCATCCAATCAAAATGTTGCCATCGCCCAACACCTCACCCCTATACATCGCCGCAAACACCACTGTCCTGCTCACACATCCGCAGCCATGGTTGCACATCGCGGCAAATACCGCTGCCATGGTCGCACCTCCAATCCTCCTAATCCGTACCGTCTACCCTTTCTACCACTACCGCTGGCCCAGACCTTGCAGATCCACTTGCAATCCCCAGTCTCCTCTCCCTTCCCTGCAATCACGGACCTCAGTCTCCTCTCGACCCTAACCCTCGCAACTCCCACTCCTCTCTAATGCGCTAATTCTTCTTCTTAATTGGAAGAAATCATGTTATTCCAAGATGGACGAGCCCCCATTGCAGTAGGTGACGTTGTCTCTCTCTCTCTCTCTCTCTCTCTCTCTCTCTGTGTAGCCACCGCTTTTGAAACGTCCTCCCCAACCATCTCCACACTTCACTCTGCATCCCAGTAAGTTCTGGTGAATTATGCATTTCTGGGAAAGTTAGCAGGTATAGAAGTAGGAAAGAAAAAAAATGGTTCACAAACACCAATAAAGAGATGGTACGGTGTTGAAGCAGTTCAAAGTGAATCCATCAAATCCTAATAAAAAGCTCCTGTTTCAGTATAAGAAATACCAAAATCAATTCCCAATATCGTTTCATGGTAAAAAGGGGGAAGTGCACTAAAAAACCACAATTAACTTATAAAAAGAAATAAACAATATCCAAATTGTCCATAATTCTCAATTCTAAATCATAAAAAGTGTTTTAATATAAGATGTAGCAAATACTAAATTATAATAAACGCCCAGCATGCCTCAATGCATTTCCAACTAATGT
>NC_056567.1:683696-720474 GCF_013358625.1 Macadamia integrifolia | reverse complement strand
AAAAAAAAAAAAAAACAATAATACGAAATTTATAAGAAAAAAAAAAGAGGGTTGATTATAATTTTGAAATCGTTTTGCAGAACTACTTACTATTTTCATTCTGCTGTGCTGGTTGTTTTGCAATAAAAGCCAATAACAAAAGGAAACAATCAATTACTTCAAAATATATAAAGAAATAATAAAAAAAAAAAAAATATATATATATATATATATGATAGTTATAGCCAAACCATGTTCATTTACTATATGGATTTCCAACTCAGCATTAGTTGAAAATACATTGAGGCATGCAGGGCATTAAAATACCAAATTTCTGTGACATGAATGATTATGTTCCTTCATGCCCTTCTCCGTAAAACCCTTATTGTCATGCCTCGAACAATTGAAATTAGTTTCCATTTTTTTAAAATCATTTTTCTCCTATTTTTTCTTATTTTTTAGTTGTGCTATGATCTTCCTTTTTCCCTTCCGAATTGGAGGTTTAAATAGAGATGAGAGTAGAAGAAATGTTTTAACCTTTGAAAGTAATTCATAAGAAATGAGTGAAGTAGTACTTTCAAAACAGGGAGAAAAAATATGTGAATCATAACAAACTTGTCTTGGAATCCTTATGAAAAGTTAGGGAAGTAGTACTTTCAAAGCAGGGAGAAGAAAACTGTGAATCACAACAAACTAGTAGCTTTCTTGAGTTTAGTTCAATAAAATTCCATATCAAATGTGACTAATGTAAATACATATTGTGTTTTTCCCCCCCCCCCAACATTGCTCTTTTAGATGGAGAGTCTTTAATTGTTCATAAAAGAAAGATTTGAGCAGGTCATAAAATTTTCTTATCAAATTAAGATTTGATCGAGGGTGATCTGATTAGTTTCCAATCCATAGTTGTGAAATTCTAATTGCTTCCCATGTTGTATGCTCATCAATGATTTCAAGGTTTATAAAATTAATGGCCCTATCTCTATCGTTCAAAATTCCGCACTCAAGATAAGCATGTTAGCCCGATATTGCTGAACATATGATTTCATTTTTCAATTAGAATCTGAGATATGACTCACCAAACAAGGGTTCTCGTGTTCTTGTCATGCAACATGTAGAGTTAAACTTGTAAATGGCAAAGGTCTCTCAACAATGGACATTGAGATATAAAGATCCAATTTCAAGAATCTTACTTTACTACTCTATGAAAGGGGAATCTAGCTTGTACCAATACAACTCCTGCTGTCGAGAAAGCGGATTCATTGGCTGGAGGAGAGAGGCAATGAAGCTCTACCTACTCTAATGAATCTCTCAACCTATTAGTGCATTTAACTGGTGTATCAATTAGAAACTAACCCTAATCCCAAGCGCTCCCCTTCATCATGAGTGGTGAAGTGACACTTCTAAGAGAACCCTCGTTTCTGTTAGTACCGGTGTTGGTAATACGTACACGAAGAATGGTTGACTCTTCTCCCTCCCGCTATCCAACGAGAGGGAGAAGAGCCTGATCACTTGTTCCAACGAGAATACTTGGGCTTAAATATAAATGATTTTTTGAAATTTTCAAATCAACTTAGATTTGGTCGGAATTTTCACCAAATTATTCATGAATTTGTAACTATGTTTGAATCTCAAGTGTGTTTAGAATTAGAGTCATATTCTGTCATTAGTTTTCTATATACTTTTGATATATGGTTTTTAGGTATCGATATTGAATTGGGCATATCATATTGATATATCGATACATGACAAATCGGATCATGTATCATTATCGGAACAAGGGTCAAATAGTGAATTATATATATATGCATGAAAAATAAAGGCAAAATTGATAGATAAAAAATGATCCTTTTCAACCCAAATCAGTATCGTATCAGTATCAACACTCAGTATCAGCATTGATACCAATACTAATACCAATAACTAAATCCATGATTGAATTGTGGTTTGGTGCGTTATGAATTATGGAATGTGGTTTAATAATTTGAGGATGATGGGTTTAATGTTATTGGCTTTCTTAAGTCAGTTGGTTGGGGGGAAATTCTTCACTTTCATTTTCAACATTCAAGCCATTTCATTGGATAAGTCTGAATTTAGTTGAGTTGTTGATATCGAAGACTACAATTCCTAGATTAAAATGATGGCAATTTTAAGTGATTAAGAAGATAGCAAGAATCCTGGTCTGCTCTGGGAAGTATAGGAAAAATCCTCAATGTAGCCAAGTTAGATGGACCTAAAATTTTATGGACTGACAGACCTCAGGATTTTTGGGCGGAATTTATTCATCCTTGCCATTTTGTATTTAGATGGAAACTGATGCATCAAAAGCTCCCAACCGATGACATGATTTCAATTAAAATACTCTATGTTTGATGTTTGAGAGATATTGAAACACTCTCTCACCTTTTTTTATTTTCGGAATGTGAGGTTGCAAGGAAATTGTGGATGCTGTTCTTAGACCTTTTCAAGCAACATTGGCTGTATCCCTCTTCCTCGAATGATTTCTTGATTTTGAGGAAAATAAAGGCGACGGTGGTTCCTCTCAAATGTGTGTGGCTTGCTGGTTTTGTTTTCATCAACAATCTGAGACACTTTGAAGGTAAGAGCAGTTTATTTTAATGGAAACAATTTATCTCTAAATTTAAATAAGAATAAAATAAAGATCACTAGGGAGATGTTAAAATACATTCACTCAACAAAATAAATTGAGTTTCCTTTATGTTAGGTTATGTTATCTATCCTATGTTTGGAGTATACCAAATGGGTAGTGAGAAAGGATGACAAGCATAGCCAGAGTAATGAGGCTCAATTCGTCCATCTTCCAAGTGAAAAACTCCCATGTCACTACCAGCCCACTCATTCTGAAGCCCTTGATGTGCTTCAAGATAGTCATCTGTGAAATAAATACAATCTCTCTTGACCCCTGTCGCTGAAGAGTCGTTACAACAAAATGAGAAAGAATTATTGTAACCTAAAAACAATGAATGGTCACCCAGACTTTTTATCTCAACCCACAACTTCTTGTAGAAGTCTAGCTTGAAAACACTGAACCATATTGTTTTATGAGGAGCATCTTCAAATATTACTTCTCTTATAACCTGTAATAGCTCACCTGAACATTCAACCAAGTACTTCTGCCCGTAACTTTCTCTCACAGGAGTTGTGATAAGTGTAGTCTTTGGATGAGCACCAACATCACAAGACACAACCTCACCATTCCAATTTATGGCATAAAACTGTTCCTTATAGTATATGACATCAGTAAATGCAAACCATTCACTTGGTATCGTGGTCCAAACTTCATCTCCAGATCTAGCAATCGCTAATTTCCCCCAGTCAGAGTAGATGGCTATAGATATGTAATCAGGATTTGAAGGGCTGGATGATAACACAACCTTTAGAATGAAGAAGTCACGTAATTCTTCTGATGTGTAACCTTGTGCGAAATTGTTTTGATCTTGGAATGTCAATTGATGTGGAAGCTGAAATTGGACTCTGGTATATGGATTCAACAATTGGATCGATAAGCTTACATCTACCATTACTAGCCAACCTTTAGAAGATCCAATGCAACGCTTTGCATGAGCTTCAGGTAGTTTTAACTCAAAAATGTTTCTCTTAGATAAAATGTAGAAGGAACGGATCATGCTTTTGTCTTGCTTCTCAGGAAGCATCAACCATGGATCCCAGAAAGTTAAATGCTGGTGCATGTTCACCATAGTGGAGTGCCATGACTGGCATACTGCACCAAATTGGACATAATCAAATAAACAAGTAAGCCTCCTTGCAATAATCTCAAGGAGTTCCTCCGGAAGTTCAGACCAAGTAGTTTCATCACCTTTCTTCATTCTTCTAAAATGTTCTGCAAGACATAAACATGAAATGAAGTTAGAGGGTTCAAGTTGAGGAAAATTCACACCAATTGTAACATGATTAATAAACAGGTCAAGTTAGGACCACTGTTAGTTAAAATGTTCTGCAAGTCATAAACATGAAATGAAGTAGGGTTCACAACAATTGTGACATGATTAATAAATATGTTAGGACTATTGGTGTGTAACCTGCTCAATATGTTTGATAAACTAACTCTTGATGGCACAAATTAAGAAAAACAAATAATGAGGCGTGTACCATGGTAGATCGACATCTACTGTTTATGTTTGAGGTTAGGGGTTCTATATATCTTAATCTACAGAAGCTCAAATAAAATTAATTCAAGAAACGCAAGACACATATTCTAACTGTTTAATTAAATCCGTTCAACCTTGAAATTGCTAAACATTTATTGTTTACTTTTTGAAAGTTAGAAGTAGAAACAACAAATTTGTATCAACAAACAATAAATTTAGCCTTATCCCAACTTAATGGGGGGGGGGGGCTACAAGGATCCATGCAAAACAAAGTAGGATAAACTGATATCCAAACAGAAAATGATAAATAAATTACATAAGAAAACGAATATGATGAAGAGAAATGGTAGAGAGATGAAAGTAAGAGGAAACAGGCACGCCCAAAAAGGTAGGAGAAACTCAGCTCATTGGGGTCCGGTACATGAATCCTTGCCCTCCAATATGCTCTATCCGAGGACATACTAATCTATTATCACGAAAACAAAAGTATAATTTAATAAGAAAGAGGGTACCGTGGGAGGAGAGGGGGTGGGTTGGGACTTGAAAGTTGCAGATAGGAGGTGGGGCAAGGACGATGAGGAGGGATGAGGGGTGATGACTGGGAGTTGACTTTACCTTGATAGAGGGGTAAATTGGGGATTTTAAAATACAAGGGGAGAAGGGAGTAAGAAAAGAAGTTCAAGGTAGGAGACTTTGAGTAAATATAGAATGCGTGTAGGGGAGTGATAATAGTTGCCTCTTTTCAATATTCAAAACCTAGGAAGCAAGCAAGTTGAAATAGAAATAGGGAGCTGGGGAGGGAAACGTACCAACCAACATTGGAGCTGATATGAGAAATGTCATAGGAGCAAAACAAAGCAGTGTCATGCCATGCCCATAATGGACACAATTTATTCGACACTTAGCAATGGGCAAGATTTATGGGTGGGCTGGCACACCCATAATCTCTTGTATGGATGGCACCTAGTTCTGGCATTTGATCGCCCAATGGTGGTAAATTTTTAATTTTTAATTTTTTTTTTAAACAAGAAACTGAGAAATTTTAATAATTAAAATCGAAGGAAGAGAAATTTCTCCTACAAGAGTCGAGCGATACAAGACAAGGCGATGGTTGAAGCCACCAAACATGAGAAATTCTCAAACGAGATGCCCCTAAAGTCAGGACATGAGCTTCCCTATTTACAGTACGAGAAATAAACCGAAAAGAAACAAAAGAAAAACTTGCAAGGAAAGAATGTCATGAACCGCAAATTTAGTTGCACAGTCAATCGAGCATGTAAGAAAGCAAAACACAATATTAAAATTTTGTTTTTTTGGTAGCTAAACCCTGTATTAATTTACAAACTGTTGCTTTGGAACCTCTCTAGGTATTGGTTTCAAGGTTTTAGATTATACTCTAGTGCAATGGATTCAACTGAATGCAGAGGTGAAGGTGTTTGTCATTGAGAACTCAATACCCAATCTTTTGTAACGAGGGTTGTGACATTATCCAACATCCAAGACCTCCTATGTTTCCTGAGATAGTATCTCTACTCATGAATATTACATAAATATATATGTCAACCCAGCTAGAAGATGTTAGACTGAGAGTCACTAACCCAGGATTCTAACTAAAACAAACATATACAACAGTATTAGATCAAAAGTGATCAAAATAAGAAGTGCAAGCCCTTGACGAATTTCTTCAGAATTCAGATTTTAATAGAGAGAGAGAGATAGAACTATCACTGACCTTCTCTATGGCTAAGCTAAAGCGTCTCCACGCTGCTATTGCTTAACACGAGACATACATACACACAGAGAGGAAGAGGAAGATTGGATTCGGCAGTGGATAAAAAGGGGAGGAATTCCAATAAAATGGGAACTGGAAACCGACACGACAATTGAAAGAAACCCTCTAGGACTCTACTTCCTCCCATCAGGGTTTTAAGAATGGGATCAGGTCCGAATCGGTCCGATCCAACCGATTCTAAGCTATTTGTGGGAGAAATGGGATCAGCTTTTGGAATTGGGAATTGACTCAAGAATTGATCCGATTACAAGTTGCAATGTGAAGGGATGGTGTGTAAAACATACCGAAAAAGGGTCAAATCGGTGAAACGGATCGGAAAATTGGTTATGACCTATCCCGTGTCACCACAGGATCATCTTATTACCAAAAAAGTTAACCAATGGAGCATATGCTATGCCTGCAAGAAAATTGGAGAGTTTCTTACTCAAGAGCATGTGCTACGCCGGCAAGAAACATCCACTCACTGCCTTCCCTTTTGGACATAATTAAACGGGTAGGAAGATTATTGTATAAAGAGAGGAAAGAGATGGACATAAGGGTTTGGAGGCATAACGTACGCCATGCATAGAAACATTCTCCCTTACAAAAACAATAAGTTATTCACATTTTACCACATAAATTTGGTAAAAAAAGAAAATAAAAAGTGTGCTCATAGAGCATCCCCACTCAGACTTGCCTTCTTTCTTTTTGGTGAATAAAATTTTTCTTTTTGGTGAATAAAATTGCTAGCTTCACCTCTTCAACCCCTGTTTGTTAAAAAAATATTTTTTTTTACATGAAGTTTCTTGAATTTTTCCACTTCTTCGAGGGTGAGTAGCGACAATCTTTCTCCATTTTCTTAATTATTGTTAAGAAAAAATTTTAAATTACACTAACCATGTTTAACTATTGTTAAGGAAAATTTTAAAGTACGATCACTATGTACTAATGCAAAGCAAGGTTATGTTGCTATGGAAACAAAAACCAGTAAAGGGAACCTTTGTCAAACACACAAAAGGAGTCATCTTCCTTCGAAACCCACAAATAGACTAGAAAATCACAAAAATATTCTCGGCTTGGTTAAGGGAAGACAGCCAAGTAAGAGATAAGCACGATCACGAGAGTAGATACGAAAAAGGTAGCGACAAAGGAATACTCTAGAGCCCAGGCATCTCCAGACTGGACTCTCAAAATTTTTATAAGGCCAACGAGAACTCGATGAGGCGGCAAGGGGGCGCCGTGGAGTGAGGCGGTGGAAAGGGTTTAAACATATGCTAGGGTTAAAGCCGCGGACAGCAGTGAAAATATAAAGAGACGAGATAGAGGAAAGGGAAGGCCAAACGAGTGGTTTAGGTGTGGAAGTTTTTAGGGAAAAGGGTTGGGGTGTACTGAGGTATATACAGAAAAAAACTAGAAATGATCAATGGGGCCTTAGAGAAGCTCTGTGGATCAATGGGAGAAAGATGGAACAACTACCAAGAACCAGGTAAAGAGGAAAAGAAAGAGGGGAAACAGGAAAGTAGAAAGGAGATGGGAGTTGAGAGAATCGTCAGAAGAGAAAGAATTAGGGCAGAGAAGAAAGAAATGTGGCTTGGCTATGCATCTTCTCACTGTGGTGTTGTGTTTCCTAGTTGATCACATTGTCACTGAAGGTTTTTTTTTGTGGGATACAAAGGAATTAGGAATGCTAACAAAATTTTGACCGTAAGATTTGATTAACTTGAATTAAACCATTGAATGGAGAGAGGATATGTGATACACCTTTTTTCTCTCCTTTTCCCCTACCCTTTGCAATTGATCGGTGACCGGTGACCGGTGACCTGTGACGCTGCTTGACCTGAAACCCTGACTATTAGAGCTTCCATCTCTGGCAATGACATACAGACCAAACGGAATTATTCATCTCAACTCGATATCTCCACCAGATATATTGGATTTTCTGCTGCTGCGTCTGGGATTTCGGATTCATTTCCAAATCTCGGTTAGAGTTATTTGAGTCTCAAACGAAGTTGTTGGAATTTTTGAGAAGCTATTGAAATTTTTTGATCAAAAATGTTGGAAACGTGACGAAGTTTTTTCTGTTTTCCTTGCAGAGCAGATTGGGTTGTTTTTTCTGTTTTCCTTGCAGAGCAGATTGGGTTTTTTGCTGATTTTTACTTCTTTCAACTGGGTATCCCGTTGGTTTTGCTGACAAATGTTTTTGGTTGCTGCATCTCTTCTCTGTAAAATTAAAAACAAGTCAAGAAATAAAATCAAGATAAAATCCTTTCTAGGAGAAAAAGATACTTAGTGGTTAACAAATCCCAAGCCCCAATGAGAACCCCAGAGTTGGATTGAAGTGTCTGATTCTGAATTCTTATTTTTATAGATTAAAAGATGTAAGATGTTGAATCAGTGAACTGTAAATAAAGGACGAGATGATGCACATCCTTTGTTCTTTTTCTCTATTCGTCGAATTCTCTTTTGCCCAATCTTCATGTTCTCTTGTGATCAATTATTAGTTGTGGATCTTGTAATTTCATGGCCCGTCTTTATTAGATGAAATAGACCCCAACAAAGGAGAGGATCAAATTGGAATTAGGAACCTTCCTACTGCGACAAGGAGAGTAAGTGGGTGAGAAGTGTGAGATTGCAGCACTGTCCAGAGGATCAATTTACGGGTTAAGATGGGCAGAATGAAGTTCCACTGAGTTTGTGGTTTCATGGCCGCCATCATTTTTATCAGATTCAATGTACCCAAAAAACGGAGGAATCATTTCACTCATTTGGAAACCCAAAAACAAAGGCGTCAACTGCTCAAGGAATTCAAAAACGCTCCGTTAGCATCGCGGCTGTGCTAAAAACTTGAAATCTCTCTCTCTCTCTCTCTCTCTCTCTCTCTCTCTCTAAATATGTATGATTGCGAGAAAGAGGAGAATTTTGATATTGCAGAAGCTCTCTCTCTCTCTCTCTCTCTCTAAATATGTATGATTGCGAGAAAGAGGAGAATTTTGATATTGGAGAATACGGAGACGAGGAAGAACACGAGAGAGAGAGAGAGAGAGAGAGAGAGAGAGAGAGGCAATCATACATATTTAGCCCACTCCATCTCCAAAGAGAGAGAGAGACAGAGAGGCAACGGGGATCAGCGTATTTTTTGGGAGGGAGTCAGAGATGGAGAGGAAGAGGATAATGGCTATAAACGGTTGAGATCTTGTATTTTTTATCTAATGGTCTACAATCACTAGCATTCTCAATTCTCGGATGACCTGCTAGCATTCTTTTCTTTTACCCATATAATATAATATATGAATTGCGAAAACAGGTTAATCAAGGTTAATGCAACCATTGTAGAAGCCATGGTCAATCCAACCCAGGCCAGTCGGATCCGACCCAACTCGGCCCTAACAAGGTCAATTAGGGCCGTGTTGGGCTGATATGAACCTGACAAGGTTGGGCCTGGATTGAATTTTGAGGACCTAAGGTTAGGTTAGGGTTTTAAAAACTCAATCAACCTGTCCCTGTTTCACCCATTGTTGGATGAGCTACAAGACATCTCAACCATTTAATCCATCGATAGTTGTATTTGTCTCCCTCTACCACCGTTGCACTCAGTGTAATTGCATCTTCCCACTCAAGATCCCCTACTTTTGAGTCCGGTCCGAATCCACCCCACCCAGCTGCTCGTTGCTGCCGAATAGCTACCAGCCCGCCCCACCCCCTCTGTTCAATCCCACCCTCGACGTGATCTTTCTCTCCCGGCAGACTTTTGCAACCATCTCTCCCCCTCCCCATTGTAACCAAAACCCATTCATTTCTCTCTCTCTCTCTCTCTCTCTCTCCATATGTAGCCATCGCCCCTGCAACCCCCTCTCCAACCTTCTCCACACTTCACTCAACATCCCTTAGTAGCAAGAACATGAACATCCCTATTCATAGACGGTACAATGTTGAAACAGAACAGAAGACATCTTAAGGAGGGAAGCCGGCCCCTCTTAGCAGGGAGAAGGAGAGAAGAAGTCAGAGAGGGAGATGAAGGGTGAGGAGAGTTGGAGTGGAGTGGAGTGGAGTGGAGTGGAGGTGCGAGACGGCGCACAATGTCAGTGAAGAGTCCGTGGTGCACTGACAATGGAAACCAATGGTTTAAATTAATGTAAAAAAAAAAAAAAATACAGAAAACTTAAATTACCCATAATTTTTATTAAAACTGAAAACTTAAATCATAACATAAATAGTAATCTCATTAACACTGGGAACATAAATCATAACATAACTGGTGTTGTAACCCCAAACAGATAAGACATGCCAAAGCAAGTAATAAAGGTCATAATAAACTTGTAATTAAAATGCAGCATTTCCTTCTTTATTTGGCTTTCTTCATTATCGCCTCTCAACTCTCAATGAGGGGGTGCTTGATCTGTATTTGACAAAAAAGAAATCTATAAAAAGATAATGGGTTGGTTACAATTTTGAAATCTTCTGCAACTGTTCACTGTTTTCATTCCCTCCCGCTCCCGCTCCCGGGACTCTCACTCCGGCTCCTCCTGTTCCTACTCCGGCTCCCGCTGGTTGAGCTGCATTAATTGCCAGAATTGAGTCACAAAAGCAATGAATCCGCTATTTCAAAATATATAAAATTTTTTTTTAAAGATATGACAGTTGTAGCCAAACTATGTTGATTTGCTTGATGAATATCTATATCAGCCTGATTTGGAAATACATTGAGACTTTCTTTTTTTGGTACCAAAAATCAGGCTGATTTAGACACACAGAGAAAATCAATATGGTTTGAAATACATTGATATATGTTGAGTATTCAAATGCACAATTTCTTTGGCATGCCTGATTGTGATTCCTTATGCCATTCTCCGTAATAAAAACCCCATTATTATAACTCGAAAAAGTGAAATTAGCAACCCTTTTTTTTTTTTTTTCCCTTTATTCTTTCGCTGCTATGCAGTGATTTTCCTTTTTTTTTCTCATGAATTGGAGGTTTAAATAAAGATAAGAGTAGAAGAAATGCTTTAACTATTGAAGATAATTCATAAGAAGTGAGTGAAGTAGTACTTTCAAAACAGGGAGAAGAAAAATGTGAGTCACAACAAACTTATTCCAACAAGAATATTCAGGCCTAAATATAAATGAATTTTCGAAATTTCAAATTAACTCGGATTTAGTCCAAATTGCACCAAATTATTCATGAATGTGGTAGCAATGCTTGAATCTCAAGTGTATTTAGAGTTGGAGTCAGATTTTGACATTACTTTCTATATGATTGGATGCATGGTTTTAGGTTTCGATTTTAAATCGGGCATATCGTATTGGTATACCAATATCTAAATGATCTGGATCATGCATCAGTATCAAAACAAAGGTAAAATATTAATTTTTTTTAAATGAAGGTAAAATTGATCTATCCAAACTGATTTGATCCAATCAAAATTGATATTGTATTGACATCAATACCAATGCTAATACCAATAAGTAAACGCATGAATGAATGTGATGTGGTGCGTTTTGATTAATGGAAATGTGGTTTCTAAACTCATTAAATAATGTGAAGATGATGGGTTTAATGTTACTGGCACCCAATATTTATATATATTTTCCTTAAGTCAGTTGATTGGAGGGGAAGGGGGCTTATTCACTTTCATTTTTAGCCGTCAAGCCATTTCATTGGGATAAGGCTGAGTTAGTTGAGTTATTGTTGATCTCCAAGCTTATCATTCCTAGGTTAAAATTATGGCACTTTAAATGATTAAGCACTGTTTATATCTGACCGCAAGAATCTTGGTCTTGTTTGAGAAGTCTATGAAAAATATTCAATGTTGCAATGTATCTACTATATGAAAAGTTAGATGGGTTGAAATTTCATGGACTGTTAGACCTCAAGGTCCTTTGGTTGATGTCAAGTTTCAATTTCAATGAAATAAGTCATTTCACAAAACAAAGAATTTAAAATGCAAGAGCAAAGAGAGGGATGGATATAATTGGAGATTATGTTCAACTTAAACCTTAATATTCGACACTTGGTGAACCATAAATTTCTAGATATTCAGCAGTTGGAATGATCATATCACTTTTCAATATCACTATATTAGAGATTTTTCTGGCTGTCAAAAAAAAAAAAAAAAAAAAAAAAAAAAAAAAAAAAAAAAAAAAACTCTTTCCCCAAAGAATAGATTCAATTGAGCGTCATATTGAGATCCTCTATAGCACTACACACTACACTTCCTGTAGCGCACATACAACGATCAAGAACACCTTGCGTTGCATATCTAAACGTTCATGATCGTTGGATGTGAATTACATCCCCTATAACACTACAGAGGAGCCCAATCCGTCATATTTGATGGTTCAACTTAAAAAAAAAAAAAAGGCCCAGGCCCAGCTGAAAGGTGCTCATCTTATGATCATCATACTGTTCCCTCACTATTTTTTTTTCATCTTATGATCGTCATACTGTTCTCTCACTATTTATGCAAGATAACATCTCATAATATTACAATTTGATTTAGAAAAAATAAAAATAAAAACCCAAAGGAAGAAAGAAAGAGGAGTAAAGTGAAGAATTAATTTAAACAATTATTTTGCTTATGGAAATCCCCAAAGGTGTCTAAGATGTCAATACTTTTTAATCTTTTTTTCTGCCTCATAAGCCATAAGTATAACACATTTTTTTTTTTTTTCTTTCAATGAGGGTAAATACTGTTATTTTACATAAAAAGTGTATTAAATGTTTCATTAAAACAACTTTCAATTTTGTTTTAAAAAATTACCTTTCAATCTTTTGAAGCGCAAGTGCTCCAATATGCATTTGACAGTTAGGAGGGCCTCAAGGTATGTGTCGATCATTGCCAACTGTCAGATGTCATGCCAAGGGGCTGGTGTGCTAGAGAGTATTTGGGTTCATTGATTTAGCCTGACTCTAATGTCGTTGTTCCAAATGTAACGAATATGGCCATTCTATGAATGTTTCAGGCTTTTAGCAGTAGTGGTTATCTCTAAAGCATTACCTCTTTTTTCTTACTTCAATTATTTCCTTCTATTATGGAGAAGTGAATTCAGTTGCAAACTCATTAGCCAAGAAAAAAACAGCCATACAAATGCCTTTCTCTTGGGCTACTAAGTACTAACCCCCCTTTTTGTCAATGTCTTTTTTTTTTTTTTTTTAAATAAATTTTTTAAATTTTATTTGAGGTGTTCACGAAAGACTTAGATATTGTATTTTGACAGTTGATTGTATTTTCCATTAACATTTTTTGGCCTTTTGTGTGGTAGCAATTGCTGATGGCATTGCTGAAGAGGGTTCTATAATTCAAAAGTTTTTGGTCCTATAATTTTCAAGTGTTTGATCTTGATCCCATCTGATGATAATGCCAAAAGTAGGGTATTTTCCTTCCATTTGGGACTACTTAGACGCTAATTGTGTGCATAATTAACACCTAATATTTGAAATGACACTGTTACTCTCATTAGAAAGAAAAAAAAAATTACTAAAAGGGCAAAAAAAAAAAAAAAAAAAAATATTTTATAACAAGGGGGTTTGGATGTAAAGTGAAGTGAAATTTGATAAGCAAATATGATATTTATTAAATTAACCCCAATTTAATAAATAAGAATACACTAAAATTTTTCATTCGGGTCACCACCAAAATATGTCGGATTGGGTCAATCTTCAAAACGGATCAAGAATTCAAGACAAACTTAACATAAACATACTTGATCTTTAGAGAAACTAGCTTACCAACCTGATTCGTCACCACCGTCTCCTACACAGATGGAGAATCGAATCTGGTACAGTGTGCTTATTCATACAATTCTCAATTCACCCTATCCATCTGGACAACCCATGAATAATTTGAGAAAAAAATTGAAATTGCACTAACCATGTTAACTATTGTTAAGAAAAAATTTGAAGTACACTCACTATGTACTAATGAAAAGCAAAGTTATGTTAAAAAAAAAATTATGGGATTAGGTTTTTATAAGTAGATATGAAATATAATAAATAAATTATTAACAATAACCATCTGAAAATAGAAATATGGATATAAAGTTTCACACTTTAACTTATCACTTTACTTACACCAGATTGAACATCAAAATATTATGAACATATTGTTCATTATTTTAGCTACTGCAATGATGACAAAAATTAGACTTGTCTTCAAATAATATTATTGCATTAATGACTATAATTTTTAATTACTCTAGCCTCCACAAGAACTAAGCTTGTCGTCACGATGACCATCAGTGCCGCTGTGATCACTACTCTTATCAATTTATTATTTAAAGGTTTTGGAATCCAACATTTGATACTCTCTCTCTCTCTCTCTCTCTCTCTCTCTCTCTCTCTCTCTCTCTCTCTCAGTTTTTCTCAAATTTTCTTCAAAGATGCTTATCCAAATAGCCGAAAGATCTGTAACGAAACAGACGGGTTCAAATTTTGTGGACAAGTAGATCTTGAGTTCTCTTGTCTACTATTTTGTTTACCGACACCGCTTGCTAATCGGTTTCGAGATCTTCTTTTCAGCTACCCTGCTATTTATGAAAGGGAGTTGCTTCTTCCAAGACATGATTCAATTGACTGCCTTCACAATCCAGGAGCCGAAAACACTATAATAACCATAGCATGCCAGAAACAGGGAGTTGAGGTGATTAGACTTATACCCCGAAATGCTCCCAGCATAGGAGTCTTTGGTTTCATTCTTGTTGTTGCTGGAGGTGGCTATTTCAATTAATTCCTAGACTTTCTTGAGTTAAGGGCACGGAAGTGAAAACGATCCTTTGCCTTTTCCTTTGGTGCCAACTAGAGCTAAAGGTGGCATGGCGGCTGAGAGGAAGGCTTAGGATGGGCTATTGTGTGTGGAATGTAATGGATTGTTACTCTATCACCCTGAAATGCACATACACGAATGGGTGAAAAATAAAAGGATTCATGGACATACATGAGAGGTACGTATTTAATTATATTCAAATATGAAGTTTGACATGTGACTTAGTTGTACAACTAATCTAATGGTCAGTTGGCTATAACCAACTCTTCACTTTGCTCAAAATGGTGGACTATTCACATAAGCTTATAGGTTTTTGGTGTAAAAGGTGAGAATATAATATCTGATATTCTTTTCATTTAATTAACATAAAGATTTTTTCTCCTTAATTTTGTCTTTTTTATTTTTTATTTTTGGTATTCTTTCCTATATTTTCCTTTCAACTTTCTAATTGATATTGTATTTTTTAATGAATTGTTAGTGAAATTTCCTTAAGAAAATTTTTATCATTGATTTATTGATTAATGCATAAGATAAATTTTATAGGGTTTGAGAAGAAAAGACTTTAAGAACATCCAATGTAATGCTAATCTCTCTTTGTTCTCGTGATTAATGGAATTATATACAAAAACAGAGAGTTTCCTATCCAGAATCCTATGCTACACCGGCAAAAAACACTCACTCACACCCCTCCTTTTGGGTATAATTAAAGTCTAGCCCTAACGGCCTAAACCTGCCATGTTCTGCCTTATCCGTGCTAAGATTTTTGACCCTAAGGACAGGTTAGGGTTAAAAAGGTACTGACCCAACCTGAACCTGATTTTATAGGCCCTTAACCTAGGCCGAACAAAATCTGACTTTGATTTTAACCCTGATTTCTATAATATAATTAAAGACAATGTTTCTATCATATTATTTAAAATAATGAAATCTGGGACATTGATCCTTATGGATCGGTGTCTTGGATTCAATTATTGTGTTGCACCTCATAATTTTAGTTGTGTATTGATCATTTGATCTATTGGTGCTTATTATTATTATTATAGGAACCTTTCAGAATGGGGGATCCCCGTTGGCAACAACCACGGCAGTAGTTGCGGAACTACTCGGCCAAGAAAGGGTGGTCGTAGATCAGCTCGACCACAGGCTAGTTGTAAATCAAGCTGATTTACAATCAGCTTCTCCTCTTTCTTAGCTTAGGGGACGGAGGTCCTACGGTAGGTAACAATAGGCACAAGCAACTTGACCGAAGGGGACCAGAGCTTCTACTCACAAGCAACTTGACCGAAGGGGACCAGAGCTTCTACTCCTCCACCGAGGAGCCGTTCGCAGCCAGAAGCAACGTATGTCAATTAGGTTAATAATAATAATTAAGCGTATTAGGCCTATCAAGATTAATCCAACCAACAAAATCAAGGTCAATTAGGCCCAACCCTACCTAATCAGAATTAATTAAGATTGGGTTGGATTTACATGAAATTGGCAGAGTTGGATTGGGCCTAGGTATAATTTTGAAGGCCTAGGATTTTAAGACCCGATCTTGATTCACCCCATTGGCAACCTTATTTTTTTTACTTTTAATTAAGCATACAATAACATTGTGTACTAGCATATTATTGCTTGTTCAATGAGCTAGAAGACATCTCAACCGTTTAATTCATCGATGGTTGTATTTGTCTCCCTCCACCAGCGTTGCACTTAGTGGAATTGCATCTTCCCCACTCACCGCCCCATATTTGGAGTCCCGTCCGAATCCACCCCACCCCAGCTGCTCCTTGCCGTTGTATAGCTACCAGCCCGCCCTACCCGTTCTGTGCAATCCCACTCTCGACGTGATCTTTCTCTCCATCTGGACCTTTGCAATCATCTCTCCCCTTCCCCATTTAACCAAACCCTATTCATCTCTCTCTCTCTCTCTCTCTCTCTCTCTCCATGTAGCCATTGGCCCTGCAACCCCCTCTCCAACCTTCTCCACACTTCACTCAACATCCTTATAAATTTTGGTGAGTGATGCATTTCTAGGAATATTAAGTTAGGAGGAAGTATGGAAGTAGGAAGTGGTTGCACCGGACAAACGGAGACGACTGCTTCACTTGGCCATTACAAAAACCAATAAAGAGACTAACATACGATATGAAGAATTTATTGAAAGAAAGTTTGAAAGTTCCTGGGTTGGGAATACAAAGTAACAAAAGGTGGTGCAGAATGCCATTAAATAAAAGACATCTTAAAGAGGAAACCCCATTAGCAAGAACATGAACATCCCTATTCGTATTAAGACTGGAAACTTAAATCAAAACATAAATAGTATTCTCATTAAAACTGAGAACATAAATCATAACATAAATAACTAGTGTTGTAACCCCTAACAAGACATAGCATTTCCTTCTTTATTCGCTCCATTCATTATCGCCTCTCAACCCTCAAGGAGGGGGTGCCTGATCTGCATTTGAGAAAAAGCAAGACAATAGTAAGAAATCTATAAAAAGCTAATGGGTTGATTCCAGTTTTGAAATCTTCTGTCATTACTCACTGTTTTCATTCACTCTAGCTCCCGCTCCCGCTCCCGCTCCCGCTCCCTCTCCCTCTCCCGCTATTGCTCCTGCTCCAGCTCCCGCACCCACTCCGGCTCCTCCTTCTCCCGCTCCTGCTCCTCCTCCCACTCCCGCTCCCGCTCCTGCTCCTGCTGGTTGAGCTGCATTAATTGCCACTATTGAGTCACAAAAGCAATGAATCAACTATTTCAAAACATATAAAGAAATTTTTTAAAAGATATGACAGTTGTAGCCAAACCATGTTGATTTTCTTTGTGGCTGTCTAAATCAGCCTGTGTTGGAAATACATTTACACATGTTGGGCATTCAAATGCACAATTTCTATGGCATATTTGATTGTGATTCCTTATGCCATTCTCCGAAGTAAAAACCTTATTGTTATGAGTCAAACAAGTGAATCTAGCAGCCTTTTTTTTTTTTCCTTTCTCTCCTCTTTTTTTTCTTCTTTATTCTTTAGCTGCTATGATATGATTTTCCTTTCTTTCTTATGAATTGGAGGTTTAAATAGAGATAAGTGTAGAGGAAATACTTTCATTATTGAAGGGTAATTCATAAGAATTGAGTGAAGTAGTACTTTCAAAATAGGGTGAAGAAAAACATGAATCACAACAAACTTGTTCTAACAAGAATATTTGGGCCTAAATATAAATGATTATTCGAAATTTCAAATCAACTCGGATTTGGTCCGAATTGCACCAAATTATTCATGAATTTGGTAACAATGTTTGAATCTCAACTGTGTTTAGAGTAGGAGTCAGATTTTGACATTACTTTCTATATGATTGGATGCATGGTTTCAGGTACCGAAATTAAATCGGGCATAAGGTATTGGTCTACCAATATGGATCATGTATCAGTATCAAAACAAGGGTAAAATTGTACTATTTTTTTTAAATGAAGGTAAAATTAATTGATCCAAACTGATCTGATCCAATCCAAATTGATATCGTATTAGTATCAACATCAATATCGATACTGATACCGATAACTAAACCCATGAATGAATGTGATTTGGTGCATTATGAATTATGGAATGTGGTTTCTAAACTCATTAAATAATGTGATGATGATGGGTTTAATGTTACTAGCATCCAAAAAAAAAAAAAAAAGGGGGGGGGGGGACCTTATATATTCACTTTCATTTTTAGCAATCAAGCCATTTCATTGGGACGAGGCTGATTTAGTTGAGTTATTGTTGATATCCAAGCCTATCATTTCTAGATTAAAATTATGGCACTTTAAATGATTAAGCACTAGTTATATCTGACAGCAAGAATCTTGGTCTTGTCTGAGAAGCTAAGGAAAAATATTTAATCCATATGAAAAATTAGATGGGGTTGAAATTTCATGGACTGTTAGACCTCAAGGTCCATTGGTATAATGTCAAGTTTCAACTTCAACGGAATAAGTCATTTCACAAAACAAAGAATTTAAAATGCGAGAGCAAAGAGAGGGCATGGATATAATTGGAGATTATATTGAACTTAAACCTTAATATATGACACTTGGTGATCCATAAATTTCTAGATATTCAGCAGTTGGAATGATCATATCAATTTTCAATATCACTATATTAGAGATTTTTCTGGCTGTCAGAATTAAACCAAAAAAAAAAAGAGAAAAGAATGGATTCGTTTGAGCGTCATATTGAGATCCTCTGTAGCACTACACATTACACTCCCTGTAGTGCACATCCAATGACTAGGAACGCCTTGCATTGTGTGTCTGAGCATTCCTGGTCATTGGATATGAATTACATGCCCTGTAACAACAGATAGCCCAATCCGTCATATTTTGATGGTCCAGCAAAAGAAAAAAAGGGCCAAGTCCGGCTGAAAGGTGCTCATCTTATGAATGCCATACTATTCTCTCACTATTTATGCAAGATAATATTGGGATTTGATTTAGAAAAAATAAAAATAAAAACCCAAAAGAAGAAAGAAAGAGGAGTAAAGTGAAGAATTACTTAAAGAAATTTATTTTTCTTATGTACATCCCCTAAGGTGTCTAAGGTGTCAAATAATTTGTAATATTATTTTTTGCCTCATAAGTATAACTCATTCTTTTTTTCAGTGAGGGTAAATACTGTTATTTTACATAAACAATGCATTAAATGTTTCATTAAAAAGACTTTCAAATTTTTTTTTTTTTTAAATACCTTTCAATTTTTTGAAAATCCATATTCTCTAGTGCGCAAGTACCCCAATGTGCATTTGACGGCTAGGAGGGCCTCAAGGTGTGTGCCAATCATTGCTGATTGTCAGATGTCATGCTAAGGGGCTGGTGTGATAGGGAAGATATGGGTTCATTGATTTAGTCGGATTCTAATACCGTTGTTGATTCTAATGTCGTTGTTCCAAGTATAACGAATATGGCCATTCTATAAATGCTTCAGGCTTTTAGCAGTAGTGGTTATTTCTAAAGAATTACCTCTCTTTTTCTTACTTCAATTATTTTCCACTATCATAGAGAAGTGAATTCAATTGCAAACTCTTTTGCCAAGAAAAAAACAGCCATACAAATGTAAAATTCTCTTGGGCTACTCACCCCCCTTATTTGAATGTCTTTTTTTTTTTTTAATATTATTTGAGATGTTCACGAAAGACTTAGATATTGTATTTTGACAGTTGACTGTATTTTCCATTAACATTTTTTGGCCTTTTGTGTGATAGCAATTGTTGAAGGGGGTTCTATAATTCAAAAGTGTTTGTTCCTATATTTTTGAAGTGTTTGATCTTGATTCCTTCTGATGGCAATGCCAAAAGTAAGATATTTTTCCTCCATTTGGGACAATTTAGAAGCTTATCGTGTGCATCATTAACACCTAATATACACTTTCGCTGACCTCTGAAAAAAAACAAAAACTGAGTTCACCACCTCTAAACTTACCTACCTATTGTAAAAAGAATATAAGAATTACTTGTCAATTTCACATGGAACATAAGTAATAAGAATATTTTTTCTGGCGAAATTATACCTACAACACAAACAATTAATAGTAGTTAACATAATACTAACAATATTAGAGAGAGAGAGAGAGAGAGAGAGAGAGAGAGAGAGAGAGATGGCAAAAGTAAAAAACTTAATAACATGATTAATAAAAACGTCAAGTTAGGACTACTGGTGTGTAACCTGCTCAACATGGTTGATAAACTAACTCTTAATGGTACAAATTAAGAAAAACAATAATAAGGCGTGCACCATGGTAGATCGACATCTACTGTGTATGAGGTTAGGGGTTCAACATATCTTATCTACAGAAGCTCAAATGAAATTAATTCAAAAAACGCAAGACACATATTCTAACCGTTTAATTAAATCCGTTCAAACTTGAAATCGCTAAACAATTCTTGTTTCCTTTTTACAATGGACAAGTAAAAGTTAAAAGTAGAAACAACAAACTTGTATCAACAAATAATAAACTCAGTCTTATCTCAACTTAATAGGGTAGGCTACAAGGATCCTTGCAAAACAAAGTAGGAAAAACTGATATCCAAACAGAAAATGAGAAATGAAGTACATAAGAAAAAGGGCACGATAAAGAGAACTGACAGAGAGATGAAAGATGAAAGTAAGAGGAAAGAGGCACACCCAAAAAGCTAGGTTGGAGAAACTCAACTCATTGGGGTCCGGTACATGGATCGTTGCCCTCCAATATGCTCTATCCGAGGACATACTAATCTATTATCATGAAAACAAAAGTATAATTTATTTGGAAAGAGGGGGCCATGGGAGGAGACGGGGTGGGTTGGGACTTGAGAGTTGCGGATAGGAGGTGGGGCAAGGAGGATGAGGAGGGATGAGGGGTGATAGCTGGGAGTTGACTTTTCCTTGATAGAGGGGTAAATTGGGGGATTTAAAATACAAGGGGAGAGGGGAGTGTGAAATTTTACTTTCTTGGGGGAGTAAGAAAAGAAGTTCAAGATAGGGGACTTTGAGTAAATATAGGATGTGTGTAGGAGAGTAATAATAGTTGCCTCTTTTCAATATTCAAAACCTAGGGAACAAGCAAGTTGAAACTGAAATAGGGAGTTGGGGAGGGAAACGTACCAACGAACATTGGAGATGATATGAGAAATGTTATAGGAGAAAAATAAAGCAGTGTCGTGGCATGCCTATAAGTATGTGTTGGTATTTCATAATCGGAAAAACCTGAAACAGTAACTTTCCATCTAACATCTCATTTCCAAAATTTATACCCTTGTCCAAATTGTACAATAGCTGCGTGAGTTAATACACAAGATGTATTAATAATTTGAATGAAGTTGCGAAAGCTTTTCATCACCACAGTGAAAAGTATCTAGCCATTGGGGAGGGGGGGGTCATTGTTCGCTCTACCTCCTATTGCACAAAGTCAGAAATTGGCTTGGCACTACCCAAAAGTCCCATCCAACCACCAAACTCCATGCATTAAATTGGCATGTATCCCGTGTTTATATCAGTTCCAACCAAGGTTCTAAAACTCAAAACAGTCTTGAGACCGGTCAAGGCTGATCCCGATCAAGCTGGCTGATTTGGATCAGCCTGAATTGTATTGCATTGGATAAACTTACCCTACTTTTTGATATAAATCAGTTTTATCATGCTTTTACCCTTGGACCTTAGCTATGCATGAGGACCGAGGGATCGATCAAGGTTGATACTGGTGTAGATTTGACTGATACTGATAGATCCAATCCAAGTTTTAGAACCATGGTTCCAACCCGCACTAATTATTCGACACTTCATGACAATGGGCAGGATTCATGGGTGGGCTGGCACACCCATAATCTCTTGTATGGATGGCACCTAGTTCTGCCATGTGAATCGCCTAATGGTGTTAAATTTCTTTTCTTTTTATTAAACAAGAAACTGATAAATTTTATTAATTGAAATCAAAGGTAGAGAAACTTCTATTACAAGAGTCAAGCCATACATGACAACACAGTTGTCAAAGCCACCAAACAAGGGAAATTCCAAACGAGATGCACATAAAGCCAGGACATGAGCTTCCATGTTTACAAAACAAGGAATCAACCAAAAAGAAATAAAAGAAAAACTTACTAACAAGGACAGAATATCATGAACCGCAAATTTAGTTGCCCGATCAATCGAGGATGTAAGAGAGCAAAACATCCAAATAGACTGAGAGTCACTAATTTAGTTGCCCGATCCACTTACTAACTTATTAATTTCTCTACGAATCTACCGTTTTTCGATTCAACTTTATCTTGAGACTAATAGATTTGACCCTTGACAATTACAAGAAAAAGGAGAACAAGAAATAGAGGGGATATGAAGGTATGAAAGGAAGATTCCGAAAGAAACTGAAATCGACTCGACCCATCACTTCCTTGTAGAGTAAAAATGGAAGTGTGTTTCTGATGATACATACCTAGTTTCATAAATATCCAGATGATGCATACCCAGTCTCATGAATATCCAGATGATGCATACCTAGTCGCAAGGATGAGAAGGCCATGGAACTCTGCACCGTCATCGTTGAAGGTTTCAAAGCCACCTCCAAGGCCAAAAATGCCAGATTGAACTGGGGGATTCACAATGGGTCGTGGCCGGCCTCCTATCTAGTCAAAATTCAGCTTGAAGGATCATGGGCATTCTTAAAGATTTTGAAGGGTTATGCAAAAGAGTGTGTTGGATCAGTGTGGATTCTATGTTTTTATCTGCAGAATACATAAGTTTGGTTTGGATTAAAAAAAAAAAATATATATATATATATATACACATACACACGAGGTATAGGTATACTAACAGGTTACAATGGAATTAGGAATGCTAGCAGGATATTAGCCGTAGGATTTATTCATCCTAAATACAACCGTTGGATGGAAGTAATAAATCCAAACTCTTACTTCACTGCTGCTACACATTTTGTCTCCCCCTCTTTCTCTCTTCCCGTCCCTGCAACTGTGTTGTGCCGCTGCTGCTCGAGATATAGCAATTCTACCCTGGGCGTTGGTGCCGCCAGTCATGGCCGGAGTGGACCCTGCAGCTGCCGCTGCCTCTGCCTGGAAGGTCAACGTCCTCTGCCCCTTCGCCCTCAGTTCTCTTTCTCTCATCAAGTCCTCTGCCCCTTTGTGCTCAGTTTTCTTTCTCTTGTCAACGAAGAGCTGTCGAAATTGCCCCAAGAGTACTTGAATCAGCTACGAGTTTTGCAACAGATCGAGTCACAAATTTGGAGCTTTTCCAATGTTTCTAAGGATTTATTGAAGGAAGCCAAAGCAATCGATCAGAAAATAGGGTGGAACGTAGAAATTGGGTCCATTGGCAGGCATATTGGATGGTGTTAAGTTTGTGTCGAATTCTTGACCCGTTTTGAAGATTGACCCGATCCGACATATTTTGGTGGCGACCCGAATGGAAAATTTTCTGAGATCTGTGATGGAACCCGATGGGTCGACCTGCAATTTGGAGTATATATAATGTACTGTTGCTTGTTAAGAAAGTCATCGTATTCCAGGGTTTTCACGCAGCTAGGGTTTTAGGGCGAGTTTTTCCTCGCCGCTGCTAGGGTGTAATTTCTTTTCTGCATAGTGAATCATCTTCTTCTTCGCCTGAGGACGTAGCACACCACCCTGGTGTGTGAACCTCGTTAAATCTCTGTCGTACGGATCTATTGTCTCTTTATTATTCGTGTTTCTTAGTGTTTGATCTAACAGATGGAGTTCATATTCTATGCACTTTTGACATGCAATTGAGTGTTGGCTCCCAGATTCAAGGTGATTATTATTATTATTATTATTATTTTCTGGTAGATGGAGCGGTTATTGTTTGGAAGTCCAATTTATATGAATTTGGGATGGGAAGCAATTCTGAAAATTCTCTCTCTCTCTCTCTCTCTCTCTCTCTCTAATTCGGACTACTTGGGAATTAATCATTAACTTTCCAAGTTTTTCTGTTCATGCTGTTCACAGAAGAACTTCACGGGAGAAGAACATATCAGCCATCTCTCTCAAGATCTGATTTCTCTTTTTTCTCATTTTTTCCACTGAATTCATTTTTGTGTCTCTGTAGTTGTTTATGATTTCCCTTTGATTCATTCCTATGATATGCTGGAATACTGGTGGAACATTTAGTAGAACACGTGTAGATCAAGTCCACAAATCCTTTGAACGATGGAGGTTTTACCACCGCCGACGAAGGGAGGGAGTGGGAGCTGGAGACGAAGATGGAGATGGAGACAGATGAAGTAAAAGAAGAGACATTGTAGAGCGACAATGGTGGGCAGTTTATGTTAGACAACAGTCATCTAACGGTCAAGATTGCTTATGTTTCATCTAACGGCTAATATCCCGCTAGCATTCCTAATTCCATTGTAGCCCATTGGCATTCCTTTCTTTTTCCTATATATAATATAATGGTTAAAACATGAGTTTTTTAATGGTAAGGTTTTAACGGTCATTTTAACTCAGCACTTAACAGTAACTGACTGTAGGAAGTCTAAGTATAATTTGGTGAAACAGAGGGGGTGATTTTATAATTGTGGTATTCTCCAAGGGGTGGCGTGATAAATTTCCCATGATTAAATAATCTATAAGTTTTTTTTTCTTTTTTTTTTTTTAACAAATTAGTTGTAGCGCCGTGCGGGAAGAGGGGAGAAGAAGAGTGAATGCCCTAACCATCTCGCTAAGGCCAAGATCTCTGAAATCATTTCCAATCTCTCCAAGCAACTTGAGAATATGCCTTTTGAACCTGTGAATCAGACACCACGATCGGAGCGCAAAGTGAAGATGATGACACACTGGAGAAGAAGAAGAAGAAGTGAAACACCGGTTTGGGGATCGACAGCAGCGGTGGGGACGATTTCAGCTCCTGCAAAGAAGACAAAGAAGGGAGGGAGTGGGGGCCAGAGATGTAGATGAACGCCAGTTTCAGGTGCGATGACGACATCTTTGGAGGAAACACCGATGACTATGATGGTGATGGTGACGGAGTTGGAGATAGTGAGGGAGAAGAATAGTGACAGTAGAGCTTCAGGGCTGGGTGGGTAGGTAAGACAACAAGTACCCAATGGTGTAGATTTGGCACTTCTAATCTAACAGTCAAGGCTTGCTAGCATACCTAATACCTGGGTATCTTGCTAGCATGCCTGTCATTTTTGTACAAAAAAAATATGGGATTAGGTTTTTATAAGTAGATATAGAAAAAACTAAATAAATTATCAACAATAACCATGTGAAAATAAAAATATGGATACAAAGTGTTACATGCACAAATAGGGAGATGAGAGAAAATAGGAAGAGAAAATAGAAAAAATAGAAAAAAATAGGAGAAAAGGTAGGATAATGAGTTTGGCTTTACAGACGAAGCCAATGGCGTCCGACTTGGATAAGGAAGCCTAGCTCTGTCTTAGAGACAATTTAGGAATTCAATCGTACATCTTTCATTATCTCTTGGTAAATAAAATAGACATGATAACAGTTAGCAATCAACAATCCTACAACTTCCCATGACTTCCACTAATCCCCCTCAATTACAACTTCTTATACTCATTTATTAGAACTACCCATAATAATAATAATAATAAAGTCAAGTAACATTCCTTCCCCCTTCAAGTGTCCTAGTCCTCAAGGACGATAAAATAAAATAAAATATAATAACTCCACCAGGATCCTATATCTTAATATGGAATATTTCATTTAATGAAGTTGGAATTATTATCTTTTAGGGTGCCACTCTTATTGTTGAGAATAGAATTTCTTTAAAAGGCGTCTTTTTGAGTGACATTTTTTTCTTTGTTGTCTTCATCTTCTTCTTTTCCATCATCTTCATACTCTTCTTTTTCTTCTTCTTTCTTGTCTTTGGCTGTGTTGGGTGTATGGCTATCTCTTCTTTGGGTCTCCTCAATTTGCTTGAAGATTCTCCCATTGCAAGGTTGATTGGTAGTTTCTCAGCCATCATGGTAAGCTTTTTCATGATATTGGTAAACTTTCCCATGATTTCTTGTTGCCCTGACTGAAGTGAACGCACAATGCTTCCCAAGTTCTCAACCCTTTCTCTCATCCCTGGCTCTGATACCATTTGTTACGTGCATAAATAGGGAGATGAGAGAAAATAGGAAGATAAATAAAAATAAAAACTAGGAGAAAATGTAAGAGAAGGAGTTTGGCTTTACAGACGAAGCTAATGGCGTCGGGGTTGGATAACGAAGCCTACCTCTGTCTTAGAGACAATTTAGGAATTCAATCGTACATCTTTCATTATCTCTTGGTAAATAAATAGACACAATAACAGTTAGCAATCAACACTCCTAAAACTTCCCGCGACTTCCACTAATCTCACTCACTTACAACTTCTTACACCCATTTACTATAACTACTACTACTACTACTACTAATAATAATAATAATAATAATAATAATAATAATAATAATAATAATAATAATAATAAGTCACGTAACATAAAGTTTCACACTTTATCTTATCACTTTACTTACATCAGATTCAACATCAACATATTATCAACATTATTGTTCATTATTTTTGCTACTGCAATAGTGACAAAAATTAGACTTGTCTTCAAATAATATTATTACATTGATGACTATAATTTTTAATTACTATAACCTCCACAAGAACTAAGCTTGTCGTCACGATAACCATCAGTGCCTCCGGGATCTCTACGCTTATTAATTTATTATTTAAAGGTTTTGGTATTCCAGCATTTGATAGATCCTCTCTCTCTCTCTCTCTCTCTCTCTGATTTTTTCTAAAATTTTGTTCAAATATGCTTATCTAAAATCTAAATGGCCTAAATTTCTGTCACGAAGCAGATGAGCTCAAATTTTGTGGACAAGTAGACCTTGAGGTCTCTTGCCTACTGTTTCATCTACCGACATCGCTTGCTAACAGGTTATGAGATCTTCTTTTCAGTTGAACTGTTATTTATGAAAGGGAGTTGCTTCTTCCAAGACATGATTCAATTGACTCCCCTCACAATCCAGGAGCCAAAAACACTTTAATAACTATAGCATGCCAGAAACAGTGAGTTGGGGTGACTAGAACTATACCCCGAAATGCTTCCAGCATAGGAGCCTATGGTTCCATTCTTCTTGTTGCTGGAGGGGGCTATTCCAATTAATTCCAAGATTTTCTGGCGTTAAAAGCATGGAAGTGAAAACGATACTTTGCCTTTTCCTTTGATGCCAAGTAGGGCTAAAGGTGGCATGGCGGCCGAGAGGAAGGCTTAGGATGGGCTGTTAATTACATGAGAGGTACGTATTTAATTATATTTGGACATGAAATTTGACATGTGACTAAGTTGTACAACTAATCTAATGGTCAGTTGGCTAAAACCAACTCTTTACTTTGCTAAAAATGGTGGACTATTCACATAAGCTTATTTGAATGGATCACGTAGTTGAAATTCTGCCTCAGAGGTTTTTGGTGTAAGAGGTGAGAATATAATATCTGATATTCTTTTCATTTGATTAACGTAAAGATTTTTTTCTCCTTAATTTTGTCTCTTTTATTTTTTATTTTTGGTATTATTTCCTACATCATCCTTTCAACTTTCTAATTGATTTTGTATTTTTTAATGAATTGTAAGTGAAATTTCCCTTAAGAAAATTTTATGCTTGATTTATTGATTAATGCATAAGATACATTTCAAATGGTTTGAGAAGAAAAGACTTTAAGAATATCCAATGTAATGCTAATCTATCTTTGTTCTCGTGATTAATGGAATTATATACAAGAGAGTTTCCTATCCGGAAGCATATGCTACAGTAGCAAAAAACACTCCACTCATACCCCTCCTTTTGGGTATAATAAAGTCTAGCCCTAACAAATTCTGATCCACCTTCTCAAATTTTCTTTGGTCGGGTTCATCTCTTGAGAAGAAAATGCATCTTATTTCATTGGATGCTATTTGCAAGCCAAAGCAGAAAGGAGGCCTACGAATAAAGCGCATCAAGGACATGAACATGGCTGGCATTACGAAGCAAGTGTGGTGGATAGCTAAAAAAAAAAAAGGTCTTTGGGTTAAATGGGTGTATAGTAGGTATCTGAAACAAGATTCAAATTGGACAGTGAAGATCAATCAGAAATGTTCATGGGTCTGGAGGAAAATTTTAAAGCATAGGGATAAGGTTGAGCCTTATGTTCAACACTTTATTGGGGATGGTAGCTCAACTCATCTTTGGTTGGACAGGTGGCATCCGATTGGAGAACTAATCAAGAGATTTGGAAACAGAATTCGCTATGATGCAGGTTTTGATCGTCGTGCCTGGGTGAAGGATATTATGAGGGATGGTGATTGGTACACTGATCTCCTTTCTTCTTAGGACTTTACTGAAGCCTGGATGGAGTTGGCGAACTTAAAGAAACTCCATCACGCTAATAATGATTTGGAGGTTTGGACAGGTAATTCTTCTGGTCTCTTTACTACTAAATCTGCTTGGAATATTATTAGAGGTATGTCAAGGAAAGTGAATTGGTATGATTCAGTATGGTTTACTAATAATATACCTAGATAGTCATTTACTTTATGGAGAGGCCTTGTTATGTTTTGCTTACAAATGAGCAACTTATTCATAGGAAAATATAGGTTCAGCCTCAATGCACATTTTGTTGGGTTGACCTTGAAAGTCGCAACCATTTATTTTTTTAATGTAGTTTTACATTTTAATCTGGAGGGATATTTGCTCTCTTTGCACACAAGATGGAAGGTCAACCTCTAATATTGTGGATGCTGCTATGTGCATGGGTCCATTATTATTTTGTTGGTGATGATTAGGTTTAGGTTGTAGGAAAATCGGCTTTTTGTGCTACAGTATAACATCTGTGGATCGAGATTGTGGCTGCTATTAAAGATGATATCGTTTCTAGGTGCTCTACTATTCCACTTTCTGGAGTTCATAGTGCAAGAAATCAAATGTTGGTAGATAGTTGGGGGTTACAAATTAATTGGGCTGTTAAAATTCCAAAGGTTTGCACTTGGTTCAACCCCCCCTCCCACATGATTGCTTTATATTGTGATGGTACACTTTCTGAAAGAGGCACCCCTATCCTTTCTTATGCAGGTTTGGGTGAGGAGTTGTCCGTTCTTGCTATGGAATTGTTTGCAATTCAAAAAGAGATTTGTATTTTTATTGACAAAGGCTTCCTGGAGGTATTTACCTGGTATGATTCCATGTTGACAGTTGATATTCTTAATGGTAAGATATGTGGCCCTTGGAGTATGCAGGTATTTAAAAGCAGAATTTTGCATATTTGTTCCATGCTTAGGTCTAAGGAGATTATAAATGTTTGGAAAGAGAAAATCCAAGTAG
Source organism: Macadamia integrifolia (assembly GCF_013358625.1). Taxonomy (NCBI): domain Eukaryota; kingdom Viridiplantae; phylum Streptophyta; class Magnoliopsida; order Proteales; family Proteaceae; genus Macadamia; species Macadamia integrifolia. The sequence continues at coordinate 691,014 of NC_056567.1, read as the reverse complement.
CAGATTTCTTAGCCTCATTTGCTTCATCTATTGTTGAAGTAATCTTATATCCTCCTGATATCCCAGATGATCTTCAAGACCTTATAAAAGGAGATGTTGATCGAATTACCTATTTTTGGATGTAATTTTTTTTTTATGTTATTTATGTAAATAGTTTTTATTACTTGATTGCAGGGCTTGTCATACTTCCTCTTGGAATCCCTTCCCCTCTTTTAGGCATGTGTAAAGGGTGTTCTCTAGGATTGCCTTTAATTGTACTTTTTCTTTTTCTTTTCTTTTAATTAATCATACTTATCTATCAAAAAAAAAAAAGTCTAGCCCTAACAGCCTGAACCTACCATTGTCTGCCTTATCTGTGCTAAGATTTCTGACCCTGAGGGTGGATTAGGGTTAAAAAAAGGGCTGGCCCAACCCGAACCTGATTTTATAGGCCTCAACCTAGGCCCAACACAATCCGACTTTGATTTTAACCCTGATTTCTAATATAATGAAATCTAGGCCATTGATTCTTATGGATGAGTGTCTTGAATTCTATTATTGTGTTGCACTTCATAATTTTAATTGTGTATTGACCATTTAATTTATTATAATTATTATTATTATTATGACACAAATGGCAAAAACAGGGTCCATCAAGATTAACCCAACCAACAAAAATCAGGGCCAATTAGGCCCAACCCGGCCCAACCCTACCTAATCGGGGTTAATTAGGACCGGGCTGGATTTGCATGAAATCGGCAAAGTTGGGTTGGGCCTGATTGAATTTTGGAGACTTAAGATTTTAAGACCCGATCTTGATTCACCCCTATTGACCAATTTCTTTTTTTTTTTTTTTTTTTTTTTAAAGCGTACGGTAAAATTGTCTATTAACATGAGCTAGAGGACATCTCAACCATTTAATTCATTGATAGTTGTATTTGGAGGATTCATCCACCACCGTTGCACTCAGTATAATTGTATCTTCTCCACTCACCGCCCCCTACTTGGAGTCCCGTCTGAATCTACCCCACCCCAGCTGCCCCCTGCCGCTGTATAGCTACCAGCCCGCCCCACCCCCCCTGTGCAATCCCACCCTCGACGTGATCTCTCTGCTGGTGGACCTTTGCAACCATCTCTCCCCCTGCCCATTGTAACCAAGCCCCATTCATCTCTCTCTCTCTCTCTCTCTCTCTCTCCATGTAACCATCGCCCCTGCAACCCCCTCTCCAACCTTCTCAACACTTCACTCAACATCCTTATAAGTTTGGGTGAGTGATGCATTTCTAGGAATGTTAAGTTAGGAGGAAGTATGGAAGTAGGAAAAAAGTGGTTGCACCAGACAAACGGAGACGACTGGTTCACTTGGCGATTACAAAAACCAATAAAGAGACTTACATACGATATGAAGAATTTATTGAAAGAAAGTTTTAAAGTTTCTGGGTTGGGGATACAGAGTAACAAAAGGTGGTGCAGACTGCCATTAAATAAAAGACATCTTAAGGAGGAAACCCACTTAGAAAGAACATGAACATCCCTATTCATAGACGGTACAATGTTGAAGTAGAACAGAAGACTTCTTAAGGAGGGAAACTGGCCCCTCTTAGTAGGGAGAGGAGTGAGCCAGCGAGAGAGGAGAATTCAGAGATGGAGATGAAGGGAGAGGAGAGTTGGAGTAGAGTGGAGGTGCGAGACGGCGCACAACGTCAGTGAAGGGTCTGCGATGCATTGACAATGGAAACCAATGGTTTAAATTAATGGAAAAATAAATACAGAAAACTTAAATTACCCACAATATTTATTAAGACTGGAAAATGAAATCAAAACATAAATAGTATTCTCATTAAAACTGATAACATAAATCATAACATAAATAACTAGTGTTGTAACCCCTAACAGATAAGACATAGCATTTCCTTCTTTATTCGCTTCATTCATTATCGCCTCTCAACTCTCAAGGAGGGGGTGCCTGATCTGCATTTGAGAAAAAGCAAGACAATAGTAAGAAATCTATAAAAGGATAATGGGTTGATTCCAGTTTTGAAATCTTGTGTCATTACTCACTGTTTTCATTCACTCTCGCTCCCGCTCCCGCTCCCGCTCCCGCTCCCGCTCCCGCTCCCGCTCCCGCTATTGCTCCTGCTCCAGCTCCCGCACCCACTCCGGCTCCTCCTTCTCCCGCTCCTGCTCCTCCTCCCACTCCCGCTCCCGCTCCCGCTCGTGCTGGTTGAGCTGCATTAATTGCCACTATTGAGTCACAAAAGCAATGAATCAACTATTTCAAAACATATAAAGAAATTTTTTAAAAGATATGACAGTTGTAGCCAAACCATCTTGATTTGCTGTGTGGCTGTCTAAATCAGCCTGAGTTGAAAATACATTTAGACATGTTGGGCATTCAAATGCACAATTTCTATGGTGTGTATGATTGTGATTCCTTATGCCATTCTCCGAAGTAAAAACCTTATTGTTATGAGTCAAACAAGTGAATTTAGCAGCCATTTTTTTTTTTCCTTTCTCTCCTTTTTTTTTTCTTTTTTATTCTTTAGCTGCTATGATATGATTTTCCTTTCTTCCTTATGAATTAGAGGTTTAAATAGAGATAAGAGTGGAGGAAATGCTTTAACTATTGAAGGTAATTCATAAGAATTGAGTGAAGTAGTTAAACAGGGATAAGAGTAAAAGAGATGTTTCAACTAATGAAGGTAATTCATAAGAGGTGGATGAAGTAGTACTTTCAAAACAAGGAGAAGAAAAGTGTGAAACATGTCAAACTTGTTCCAACACTAATACTTGGGGTTTGAATATAATTGATTTTTAAAAAATTTCAAATCAATTCAGATTTGGTCCCAATGTTCACCAAATTATTCATGAATTTGATAACTATGTTTGAATCTCAAGTGTGTTTAGTGTTGGATTCAGATTCTGTCATTACTTTTCTATATGATTGGATGCATGGTTTTAGGAATAGATATTAAATCGGGCATAACGTATTGATCTACCAATATATGAATGATCTGGATCATGTATCATTATCGAAACAAGGGCAAAATCATAATTTTATTTAAATGAAGGTAAAATTGATTGATCCAAACTGATTTGATCCAATCCAAATTGATATCGTATTAGTATCAACATCAATATTGATACTGATACCAATAACTAAACCCGTGAATGAATGTGATTTGGTGCGTTATGAATTATGGAATGTAGTTTCTAAACTCATTACATAATGTGAAGATGATGGATTTAATGTTACTAGCATCCAATATTTACATAGATTTTGCTTAAGTCAGTTGCTTGGGGAGTCAATTTCATTTTTAGCAGTCAAGCCATTTCATGGTGATAAGGCTGAGTCAGTTGAGTTATTGTTGATATCCAAGCCTATCATTCCTAGATTAAAATTATGGCACTTTAAATGATTAAGCACTATTTATATCTACAGCAAGAATTTTGGTCTTGTCTGACAAGTCTAGGAAAAATATTCAATGTAGCAATGTATCTACCGTATGAAAAGTTAGATGGGGTTGAAATTTTATGGACTGTTAAACCTCAAGGTCCTTTGGTCCAATCTCAAGTTCTAATTTCAATGGAATTAGCTATTTCACAAAACAAAGAATTTAAAATGCAAGAGTAAAGAGAGAGCATGGATATAATTGGAGATTATATTGAACTTAAACCTTAATATTCGACACTTGGTGATTCATAAATTTCTAGATATTTAGCAGATGGAATGATCATATCACTTTTCAATATCACTATATTAGAGATTTTTCTGGCCATCAGAAAAAAAAAAAAAAAAAAAAAAAATTCTTTTCCAAATGAATGGATTTGATTGAGCGTCATATTGAGATCCTCTGTAGCACTACACATTACACGCCCTGTAGCCCACATCCAACGATCAAGAACGCCTTGCACTGCATGTCTAAGCGTTTATGGTCGTTGGATGTGAATTACTTGCCCTGTAACATTACAGAGGAGCCCAATCCGACATATTTTGATGGTCCAACTTAAAAAAGAAAAAAAAAAAACAAAAATGGCCAGCCTAGCTGAACGGTGCTCATCTTATGGTTGTCATACTATTCTTTCACTATTTATGCAAGGTAACATCTCATAATATTAGGATTTGATTTAGAAAAAATTAAAAGAAAAACCCAAAGGAAGAAAGAAAGAGGAGTAAAGTGAAGAGATAATTTTATTTTATTTTTTGGACATCCCTAAGGTGTCTAAGGTGTCAAATAATTTGTAATCTTATTTTTTGCCTCATAAGTGTAATACATTTTTTTTTTTTTTAATGAGGGTAAATACTGTTATTTTACATAAAAAGTGCATTAAATGTTTCATTGAAAAGACTTGCAATTTTGTTTAAAAATACCTTTCAATCTTTTGAAAATCCATACTCTCTAGTGCACAAGTGCCCCAATGTGCATTCGACAGCTTGGAGGGCGTTATGTATTAAATGTTTCATTAAAAAGACTTTCAATTTTGTTTAAAAATACCTTTTAATATTTTGAAAATCCATATTCTCTCTAGTGTGCAAGTGCCCCAATGTGCATTCGACAGCTAGGAGGGCCACAAGGTGTGTGTCTATCATTGCCAATTTACAGATGTCATACTAAGTGGCTTGTGTGATAGAGAATCATTGATTTAGTCTGATTCTAATGCCGTTGTTGATTCTAATATCGTTGTTCCAAGTGTAAATAATATGGCCATTCTACAAATGCTTCAGGCTTTTAGCCGCAGTGGTTATCTTTAAAGCATTACCTCTCTTTTTCTTACTTCAATTATTTTCCACTATCATAGAGAAGTGAATTCAGTTGCAAATTCTTTCGCCAAGAAAAAAACAGCCATACAAATATCTTTCTCTTGGACTACTCAACCCCCTTTTGTTAATGTCTTTTTTTTTTTTAAATACTATTTGAGATGTTCATGAAAGACTAATCCTTTCTAATAAGTGTTTATTCTTAAGAAGAGTTACCAATGGCGTGATTTAACACCACTGTATCTCTTGATCATTAAGAGTTTCATTGTTATAGAGTGATCGAAGGATCATGATTGATTGGGAAGTGAACATATACCATTTTGAAGTTAAATCCTGGTATCCATTCAGTCAAAATAAGTCTATCTCTCATAATTTTATTGTTCTATTTACAACATGGACCATTTTGAAAATTAATACATGAAACTAATGTAGTTTCTTTTCATTTTCAAGTGTGGAAAATTTTGAATGTACTTCTAGATAAGGTTAAAGTTGGAAAATAATTTCAATAAGAGAAAGTGAACTCTGAACCTAAAGCATCCATGCCTACAAGCATTCCTGTTATTTTATTCATTTATTTCCAGAGAGAAAATAATAAACAATGAATGTGTGTAGGCTCAAAAGGCCCTTTTTCCTTTTAAGGAAAGTGGATTTTTTTTTTTAAGTGTAGTCATTAAAATATATATATATATATATATATATTTGGTGGAAGTCATTAAAATATGTAACTTGCCGAGAAATTTTACATATACAATTCAATGTATAGGCACTGTCTTGGTGTGTAACCTCTCGGTAATTTTGGAGTTACAAAGATTTATTATCACTAGATTGATTTTGATTGGTTAAAACTTGCAAGGTGAGTAAAGGTATTCGTAGAGAAAAAGACTGAATGATTTGCTTTAGCCCCTCCTAACCCATACATGGGTCTTTCCTTCTTTCTTTGGCCACTAGTAATACTTTTTATGTAGGATATAAGATCAAAATGATGGGATATTCACACTGATACTCTTTTTCCTCAACATCATAGGTGTAACATACATTTTTTTTTTTTTTTGGGAAATTTATCATGTCACCCCTTGGAAAATGTCACAATTATAAGAACACCCCCTCTATTTGTCAATTACTATTAAGAAATACTATGAAATGACACTTTTACCCTTATAAGTAAAACACTGCTATATTACTCATTTTCATTATCCCAATACTCCTCTCAGCTTCAACCGAACGCCACCACTATCCTCCGTAGAATTCTTCTTCGGCATCTAAGATGCCCGTCCAGCTTCGAAAGAGAAGGAAGGTCATCGCTGACGTTTTTACAGATAACTCCCAAAATAAAGCTTCCCAAGCTGTTGATCGGGATACCATCACCTCCAATGCTACCACCGGTAACAAGAACAGGCGGGGCAGTAAAACCGTCGCCGCTGCCGCCACCTTTATATCCGAGATGGTCACCGCCACAACTGTCATTCACAACGGCAACGCGATTAGGGTTATTCCAAATATCTCATATGCCTTCTGTAAAGTTTCCTGGAATAAATAACGAACAGGTGGAATAAGATGGATTCAATTGAGAAAAACAGAAGTTCTACCAAAAAAAAAAAAGGGAAAAAAATGAAAAACAATAGTTAAAACCATATACCTCTGTTGTTTGCTTGCGGGAATTTAATTCCTTGACATTTGCTAGAAATGCACTAAACTGCTCATAAGAGAGACGTGTCCTGATCAAACAAAAAAGCGTACAGTAAATTAGAGAGAAAATGTTCAAGTGACAAAATCTATTGCTTTGTTGCAATTTTTCTGAATTTGAAATTCTATTGGAGATTATACAGTCCATCGGCCAATAAATGTGAAACACGCTTATCTCATTTGATCTGCTGATGCCGTATGATTTCCCTTACTTTTAATACTGTATATCTTAGCTGCAAGGAGCAGCAGTAAGAGCGTAGTTTTGTAGCGTTTCCATATCCATCTCTGCAAAGCTCTCTCCTTTTGAGGCTTAGAGGCTCTAAGACCTCACCAGAGTACTCACTGTCATTCCGGAACAGGTCCGCCACCTCCAAACCATGTGATCCCCTCAGTTCTTAGCCTTGAAAACCGGAGATAGCTCTGGCTTGCTGAAGGAGTCCGACTTCGGTGATCGCCGCCTGGCTAGTTGCCGTGAGTGTTCTGATTAATCACCGGTACTCCAAATGTGAAGGTATCGATTTGGGGTTAGGGTTAGGGGTGTCAACGGTCCGGGTCGGTGCGGTTTCGGTCCGGTTCCACCGGTTTCGGTGTGAGTTTGGAAGTGACCGAAACCGACCCAATAAGGATTTATCGGTTTCGGTCCGGTGTCGGTTTCGGTGCGGTTTGGGTTCGGGTTGGTACCGGTTTGGATTTATTAGGTTCATTTCGGTTTGGATCGGTTTTTTAAACCGGTATGAAGCCATTAGGAAACAACCAAATGATGAATTTTGAACTTCGATTTCTTAAATCGATTTGTAACCAAACTATTCAAATTTTAATTTTTTTAATGAATTTTGGAGTGTTTCGGTTTCGGTCCGGGTTTTGAGCCGGTTTCGGTTTGGTTTCGGGTTCATCCGA
>NC_056567.1:640436-683596 GCF_013358625.1 Macadamia integrifolia | reverse complement strand
TACGTAGAGTCTCCTCTTCTTAGCATAGAGCAAGCCATTTTGCTCCCAAAATCTTCGTGTCTTGCCCTCCCGTGTAAGAGCAAGTAAGCTCTTAGCCATAGGATCATGTTGGAGGCCCTCTTTGATCAACTCTAAAAGTTCCCCCTCCGGTTGGCTAAGAGAAGCTAACTCCACCTTTCTACTAAGCGCATCAGCCACCTCGTTGGCCTTACCTGGCTTGTATTCGAAGACGAAGTCAAACTCTGCCAAGAAGTCTTGCCATCTAGCTTGCTTAGGACTTAACTTCTTTTGGGTTTGAAAGTAACTAGTGGCAACATTGTCTGTCTTCACCACAAACCGTGACCCAAGTAGGTAGTGTCGCCACGTCCTTAGGCAATGCACCACCGCGGTCATCTCCTTCTCATGGACTGTGTAGCGCCGCTCTGTCTCATTCAACTTACGGCTCTCATAGGCAATAGGGTGCCTTTCTTGCATCAACACCCCACCGATAGCAAAGTCAGATGCATCTGTGTGCACCTCAAATGGTTTGCCATAGTCGGGTAGGGTAAGCACTGGTTCCCCCATGACAGCCTTCTTTAAGTCCTCAAAGGCCTCTTTGCATGCGTCTGACCATAACCATGGTCGGTTCTTCTTTAGTAAGTCTGTAAGTGGAGCTGCCCTTCTTGAGTAACCTTGAATAAACCGCCGATAATAGTTAACTAAGCCAAGGAAAGACCTTAGCTCAGTCACTTTAGTTGGTGCCTCCCATTCTTGGATAGCTGCACCTTGCTCTCGTCCATTTGTAGGGTTCCACCTCTAATCTTGTGACCAAGGAACATCACTTCCTCTTGTGCAAATGCACATTTCTCCTTCTTGACATAGAGTTGATTGTCCCTTAATTCCTTGAATATGATCTTCAAGTGCTGAACGTGCTCCTCCAATGTGTTGCTATAGACGACGATGTCGTCTAAGTACACCACCACGAACTTATCGAGGTAGGGGTGGAAGATCTTGTTCATAAGGGTGCAAAATGTAGCCGGGGCATTCGTGAGTCCGAATGGCATCACCAAGAACTCGTATGAGCCATATCGCGTTGCACATGTTGTCTTTGGCTCATCACCTTCCACAATGCAGACTTAGTACTACCCCGATCGTAAGTCTAACTTGGTGAAGTACCTTGCCCCACCAAGTCTATCAAATAGATCTGCTATCAAAGGAATGGGATACTTATTCTTGATTGTTACCTTGTTCAATGCCCTGTAGTCGATGCATAGTCGAAGCGATCCATCATGCTTCCGTTGAAAAAGAACCGGGGCACCATAGGGAGCTTTAGAAGGGCGAATGAATCCCGCATCCAACAATTCCTTGAGTTGCTTCCTTAGCTCCTCCAGTTCTGGTGGTGACATTCTATATGGTGCCATTGCTAGTGGCTTGGCACCTGGCTCCAACTCAATGGCATGATCCACCTCCCTCCTAGGTGGAAGTCTCTTGGGCAACTCATTTGGCATTACATCCTTGAACTCTACGACCTTCTCGATTGGCTTGGGTAGCACCTTAGTTGGACCGTCTTCCTTAGGCTCTAAGTGTAATATCCCGCTTCTTAAACCCGGTCTGATTTCGTGGTTGAACCGGTTTAACCATGCAGGAACCGAGCCAGAGGATGTTAGAGCGAGTTCCTTATGGGCTATGATGGCACGGGTGACCTTAAACACCGGCTGGCCCGACAAGTCCGAGCCAGTGCCAGAAGAGACGGGAGTGCCCAAACCATGTACGTGCACCTACCATAAGGCTATGTACGGATAGAACAGGTATTATATCCGTATTTTAAGGTTATATACGTATGCTACATTGTATGCTTGGGGTAGGGTCCGAGCCGAGGTCAGAGCCCGGTCAAAATCCCAAGTTTTGACTCTCGGGTGGGTATGTCGGGTGGGTACACCCACCTACCTGAGTGACCCATCCATCACTATTCACTTAAATAGGAATAGTATATAAAGCTTTATGACTTCTTTTCTTTCCATTTATTACCCCCGTACGTTTGGTGAGAAAAGTAAAGAGGAGAGAGAAAAAGAAAGGGAAGAAGAAAGGAAGAAGAAGAAAGGAAGGATTTCAGCGGCGCCGAAGCTCGATCTTGCCATTCCGGTGCCGGGAGTGTAATCTTCAACTCGAGATCTACAGTTGGAGGTAAGAAAAGCTGGGTTTTATAAACATTCGCCAAACCCACGCTTTAAACCCTTGATTCGAGTATGATTTCTTAAGATCTTGTAAACACCTCTTGAAATGATTGGTCTAAGGTTTAATAGATGATTTATGTGTTGATCTTGAAGGATTTGAAGAGATATTGACAAGGTAGAAGGAGCATTGTGAGTTGGAAGTGATTTGGAGGGTTTGAAGTCATTCTTGAGCAAAGCAGGTAAGATGGTTCCCCTCACTCGAGTCTAACTTGGATCTAAGCTAGAACCCTCCTATGGGACTTTAAAGGTGTGAGGATTGGGTTGAGAAAAGCCCTATTTGGGTCCCCAAGGAATGGGGGAAGTTGAGAAGAAACTGGAGTTTTTCCGCCAAAACCGGCGGGTAGGACCGGTGGGTAGACCACCCACCTGTGTCACCCACCTGAGAGGACCAGAGGGGTTCTGGCCAAACCGGCGGGTAGGACCGGCTGGTCCTACCGGTGGGTCCATACCCGTCGGTCCAAAACCGGCGGGTAGGACCGGTGGGTAGACCACCCACCTGAGACACCCACCCGAGTGGCCAGAATGTGATTTTTGGGTCCGATCGAGCCCAAATCGGACGTGGGACCTTCTTTCGACATTCTAAACACGATTTTGACGTCGGATTTCATTAATTTTGATTCTAAAATGGTGAAGTACTAACCCCGCTCAATTTTGTTAGGTTCACCAAAGCCTACCCGATTCGCTCCGGATCTCACCCGTACCGAGCGGGAATCCTTGTACGCTACAAGTAAGTGGAGAGAGGACGTTTGGCCTTGTTTCAAGGCATTTGTTTGGCATTCATATTACCATATCTAATCTAGTCATGTCATCATGAATATGCTATATAGAATAGTCATTTCACACATTGATGTGCATTTATGCTATGTTTACTTTTCAAATGCAAATTGAATGAGATGTTATATGTTGAATGTGGACATCATGATGCATAATGCATTGGTAGACTAGATGCCATGGTCGGCTTGGAAACAAATGCATTGGTGGCCCGTGGTATGGGACACGGTGGCACTATGCAGTCGTACTACATATAGGAGCATGCGGTATTAGGATTTTCACCATCCCGTGCTACGACCCTTCCCAACAGGGGTTAAGGTGTTGGGTTGCCATTTGGGGGGAAGCAGGGGTCGCGATTTTCGGACACTGTGGCGGTTAGGCATTACGCCCGGCGAGTCATGTAGGACAGTCGGCAACCCCGGTGGTATTTCAAGAGGGCCAATCGTACTGCTTTTAAATTGCTGGAGTCAGCACTGTCATTTAAATTATTTACATTTCAGTTGAGAGCCGGTGGACGGCATTGTCTTTATTTTTCCGAGTACTCACGGTGGGCCTTCTCCAACAGCCCTATGGGCGTATCGCGGGAGGGAGTTCGCGGCTCGTACCTGGAGTATACGCGCACTGTGGTTGTAATAGCACTAAAACCAAAGACTTAGTAATGTGGATTAGGTGTATGTGAATCAAAATGAATAGCATGGCATGTAGTGCATATGATGTGTTGTGATGTGTGGACTGTTGTGTGTGGTCCACCTCTCTACTTACTGAGCTAGTGAGCTCATTCCACGTGTGCACCCCTTTTTAGATGCTTTTGCAGGTCATGCATCTGAGGAGCATGGGGTGGGTCCCACAGTCGAGTTTCCAGAGGAGGACTGGTGGACCCCTGAGGAGTTTGAGCACGGCGTAGACTGCGCGTGTGAGAGCTGTGCTGTGGGACAGCAGTTTTGAGGCCGTGTTGAGCCCCACTACCGAGCCGAGCTGTGTACTCTGATGATTTTGATAAATTCCTGTATATACTTGATATTTGAACTTTATTCTTTTTGTGTATATATATCATGCCTTCGGGCCCAAATGTATATAATTATGGTATCATCATTTGGGTATCAGGTATATGGGAATTATTACAGGTAAAACTTAGTCTTCCGCTGATTTGATGAGTTGATGTTAGTGTGTGTATGCTGTGGTGGAATACAGTGTCTGATGATCCTGGCAGGTTTGGGTTAACCGGTGTTAACTCGGTCACCGCTCCGGTTCAGGGTGAACGGGGTGTGACAAACGGTGGTATCAGAGCGTGATGCTCTGCTCCACTCACCGCATACCATTAGAATCCCGTAGATTCTATAATAGGAAAATGGGGTTGGGCAAATATAAAAGCTTTAAAGATTAAAAGTCAAGAAAAGGAAGTATAAAAAAAAAATGGAGTTATATTATAAGTTGCATTCATGGCATGCGTGAGTGTAGATAAAAGGTAATTAGGTTGGTGCTATAACCTATAGAGTACTATTTCGACGAAATTTCGGCAGCATAACGGCGTAAAGTGGGATTTCCAAAAATTTTACACAAAACCTGATAAACAACAGATAATAATAATAACAAAGAGCCCAAATAGAAAAATCACAGCACCACCTATGTAAACACCATAATAGTCCACTATCCAAAGATATTTCATTCCATAAATGAAATTCAAGTTACATCGCAATTACAAGGAATGAGAAGAAATAAATCTACAAGGTCTACAAAAAAGAGAAAAAAATGGATAAATAGCTGGGTGGGCAAGCTAAGCCTCACTGGGCGTCGTCATCGTCGTCGATGATCACCACGTTCGCTGGAGGCCTGGAGTTAACATCGAAGCGGTGATCGTAATAATCGAACCTCGCGTTCACCACCTGTACCTCCCTCCGAAGCCGGCCATAATCTGCCGAAATAGCATTGGCCCTAGTGTCCAAGTCCTGACCCAGCCTACGGAAGGAATCCTCCAAGGTGATCTGCCGGGAGGCAATCTCGTCCAGCCGCCTCAGTATCTGGACCTGGCCATCCTGCAATGCCCGCATGGAGGCTGTCCTGTCCTCATAGTCGTAGTCACCACTCCCAGGTGGTGGGGCTCCATATGGTGGGGCTGCAGCTCCGGAAGAACTAGGACCCGGACCTCTCGACTCCTGAGGCACCTCCTCAGGGATGCTGCCGCCCATCAGATCCGCCTCCTCGTCATGAGGAACGTAGTCCTCGTCCTCCTCACTGGACTCCTCCTCCATGAGGACATCCTCTACAGGGGCAGCCCTCCTACCCCTACCTCTCCGAGCTCCCGATCTAGGAGGTGAATCCATGAGGGTGTGGAGACCCATCTTCAAGAGGTTGCTCCGATCGAACCTATCAGCCGGAGTCTTCCCCTCCTCTCCGCTCAGATCCACCCCGAAGAACTCGAAGATCCTAGTGAGGATCCTGCCGTAGGGGAATCCTCCGTCCTCTGGGTGGGAAGCATGGTGCTCCATCGCTCTGAGGATGATATAGGGAAGGCACAAGTGCTCCCTGCCTCCCTCTGCGGCTGTGAAAATACAAAATGCTATAAAAGCCGCCATGAAACCTACCTGGTTCCGATGACCTCCTCTGGGGAGCAGGTTGAACTGGATCAACCGGGCGAAGAGACGGACCTCAGGGAAGAAAGATGTCTCGGACTCCGGGCGACTGCTGCTGCCGCATATGGTCTCGTAGATGAAGTCCGGTGTCTCCATGCTCATGAACGGTCCCTGAGGCCTACTCCTGGGGGGACTGTAGTATCGGTGTCCCGCCGCCGATATACCCAATATGCTGGCCAAGGTGTCTACCGTCAGCTGGATATCCACTCCCTTCACCAGACTGCTGACAGCGAGTTCCCCGTACTGATACGACACCTCCAAGTTGCAATAAAACCGACGGACGAGCTGATCGTAGCACGGTCGGTCCACCTGAAGAATAGTGTCCCAGCCCAATGCTGAGAACCTCTCCTGAAGCTGGGCCTTGTGGAAGTCCTCGACTACCACGGTCTTTTCCATCAACACTGGCCCCTTCAGGAAGATAGGCCATTTGGCTGCGGCCTCGGCACTAGTGAAGTGCTCCTCATCGTAGTCTGAAGGGTCAGACTGAGCAGGTGCAGGTCTCCCTGTGCGATGAGCTGAAGTGCTGGTCTCCGCACTTTTCCGCTTAGAAGCGGTGGTCTTGCGTCGAACACCAGAGGAAGATGGTCCTCTGCCGGTGCGTGAAGACATCCTGACAATAAGTAAAGAAAGTTGGGTTAGTACAGTAAGAAAAGACAGCAGCATTAAAGAAGGGGAAATTCAAAACCCAATTTCTGCAAAATGGGAACGGCAACGATCTAGGAAGGATAGAAAACTTATGACATGAAACATGGTGATGGCAACGCATGGAAACGTGCCAAAACAGTAAAATGACAGCAAAGGACAGCAAAAGCAATAGGCATGAATGAAATGGGGAAATTCAAGTCCATTGCGCAAATTGGAATGGAATGGAGAGAAAGCTTGAAACCCTAGGTCTAGAATGAAATGCCATAGTAATGGGATGATGAAATTGCAAGTATATACCCCAAAAAGGACTATGAAACTCCATGAGTACAATTATGGATGAAAATCAAAGAAACCAATGCCAAAATAGGGATTTTCATGGAAATACATGAGGATTTCAAGCATAATGGATGATTCAATGCAATCTAACTCATATCTAGCGTAAAACAAGTGAAATGCATTACATAGAAGACGTCAATTTGAGAAAAACAGTAAGGATGGAAGAAACCCCAAATTTGGGAACCTAGGGCACCAATTTGGGGCTTTTTCTCCAAATAGAGAGAGATAATTCCTATACGCTACCAATGAGCACAGTAGAATCATCATAAACACATGGAAAGACTATTCTATGGTGAAAAATAGAGAAAGAAAGCCTAAAAAGTAAATCCTATTCAAGTAATTCACCCAATTTGAAATTCTGGAAAAAGAAGAAGAAGAAGAACTTACTTGGATGAAGACGAGTTGACTCTTCACTAGGGCGCCGTGTGGATGAGTGGAATCGCGAGTAGGAGCGCCGAGTAGACCCCCAAAATCGTCCAAGAGGGAAAGGAAGAAAGAGAGGGGAGAGGGTGAGAGCGACAGACAAAACAGGGCCTTTCTGGCCCTGTTCGTGTTTTAACCTCGGGCAAGACCGGCGGGTCAGACCGGCGGGTCCCTACCCGCCGGTGACACCCGCCGGTTTGGGGGTGCTGGGACCGGCGGGTCAGACCGGCGGGTCCCTACCCGCCGGTTCATCCCACCGGTTTGGACAGAGGGGAAAATTTTTTAAAATTTTTAAAATTTTCCTTCTTTGTCTTTTCCCTTCTTTTCTCCTATTATGAATGCATTGGTTTTATGGTGGAGATTAATCCTATGATCAATATGCTACGGTCAAGTGGGACCATTAGCATGTATGTTGTGAACTTTGCCTGTATCTTGGAATTGAGCTATGAATAATTACAGGCTATCATACACTACAACACCTCACCTAATGGCATATGATTATGTGCCTAAATCAGTCTATGGTGTTTAACCAATATGGTGTGTGATATGTTCCAGGTACAAGGATACGATGGTACGTACTAGATCCGGTAGTAATGCCCGAGGTACCTCGCGGGGTCCTCGTCGGGTCGGTCGACCACAAAATCCTAGAGGGGCCCGTTCTGTGAGGCATACCTCGCCTCCACTACCTGCAGAGACCCATGGTCAGGGTGGGGCACATGGGGACCCACCTATGACTGCACTCCCGGACCCTCCACCAGTCATTACACCGGGAGATGTTGCTACAATAATTCAGCAGTCCCAACAAGCTTTCCAACAACAAATGCTTCAGCAACAGCAAGCATTTATGACTGCCATCCAGCAACAGTTGGATCTTTCTCAACCGGGTCAACCTCCCCGGGTACACACTCCGCAAGACCCACCTGTCGGGTCGGGAACGGGACCACAAGTGGGTACACCTCCAATCCCACCATTCGGTATTCCTCAGCATGGGATGCCTCATCCTTATGCCTACTATCCTACCTATGCTCCTAACTTCCCGGCGACGAGTAATACGTCAAGGGTGGTAGAGTCGTTCAAGAGGAACTTACCGCCGGTATTCTCTAAGGTGGGGAGTGATCCTCTAGAACCGGATCAATGGATCCAAGAATTGGAGAAGATATTTGAGGTGCTTGAATGCACGGATGCCCAGAAGCTCATCTGTGCTGGGTTACAACTCAAGAAAGAGGCAAATTCGTGGTGGCAAGCTTCCAAGCCTATATTGATGGCTGCTCATCCAGAACCCACTTGGGAGCAGTTTAAGGAGTTGTTCTTGGATAACCATTATCTGCGCAGTTTCAGGGACCGAAAAGAGACGGAGTTCATGGCCTTAACTCAAGGAGGTAAGACTGTCTTGAGTATCAGCAACAATTTGAAAGTTTGTTCCATTTCGCCCCAAGGCATATGCGAACAGCTGAAGAGAAGGCAGCAAGGTTCCTAAAAGGCCTAAAAGCATCTATTGGGTCGGTGCTTGAAGTCTTGGATTTTACCGAATATGGCCAGATTGTACAGAAGGCCAAAACAATGGAAGATAAGCAAAAGGGTGAACAGTCCCTCACTCCTGGACTGTGGAAGAGATCAAATCCATTCCCAGATGTGGGGAATTCCTCTAAGGCATACCGTGGATCATATAGCTCGGGGCCTATGTATAGGCAGCCCTATAGGCCATCTGGCTATCCTTCTAGGCCAGTTGGTGGTTCGGGTTCAACCTCTATTCGCCCGAACACTAGTGTGGCTCCTACAGCTCCAAGGCCACCTCGACCTTCATCTGCATCGGGTCAAGTGCAGAGGGGCCCCGCTCCAGTTCCGACGTCTCAGATTCGTTGCTTCAATTGCCATTCCTATGGGCATTATGCGAAAGACTGTCAGTCCCGACCAGCCTTGCCCTCCAGTCAGCCCTCTGCTTACCGACCTCCCTTGCCTCAAGGCAATCAACCGCAGGGAAGGATGTATGCCCTATCAGCCGAGGAAGCTGAGGCTAGTACAGAAGTTGTAGCAGGTACATTTTAAATTAAGAAGTTCATTATGATTAATATTGATGACCTGCTGAAATGATATACATTGTTATATTAGGTATCCTACCCATATCGGGCATACCAGCCTATGTTTTATTTGATTCAAGAGCTACTCATTCATTCGCATCTAAGAGATTTGTAGGGAAGCTTGGGATGTCACCCAGGATCCTAGACCAGGGAATGATTGTTAGTATGCCTACTGGTAAAATTGCACAGTTGAAGGAAGTTTATGGACCGTGCCCAGTGGAGATTAGTGGGAAGAACTTTGATGCACAACTTATTAAATTCAATATGCAGAATTTTGATGCTATATTGGGTATGGATTGGTTGTCGGCTCATCGAGCTAATGTGATCTGTGCGGAAAGGCTGATTAAGGTGACAGATGTCGAAGGGAAAGAGTGGGTGTACCGAGCAGATACAATGAAAAGGGTGAGGAAGGTCCTCGTCTCCGCTCTCCAAGCGGTAAAGTTGCTAGAAAGTGGATGTCAGGGTTTCATAGCCTCGGTACTCGATGTTGATGCAAGAGTTACACCTCTAGAAGAAGTAAAGGTGGTTAAAGAGTTTCCTGATGTTTTCCCAAATGATCTGATGCATTTACCACCTGATAGAGAGTTGGAGTTTGCCATAGACTTGACTCCTGGAGCAGCTCCAGTATCTAAGGCTCCATATAGGATGGCACCAGCTGAATTGAAGGAGTTGCAGATGCAATTACAGGAACTATTGGAGAATGGGTTTATTCGCCCAAGTGTTTCACCTTGGGGTGCCCCGATGTTGTTTGTCAAGAAGAAGGATGGTAGTTTGCGTATGTGCATAGATTACCGGGAGTTGAATAAGCTAACCATTAAGAACCGGTATCCGTTGCCACGCATTGATGATTTATTTGATCAGTTGCAGGGAGCCAGAGTATTTTCGAAGATAGACCTTCGGTCCGGCTATTATCAGCTCAAGATAAAGAGTAGTGACATACCCAAAACAGCATTTAGGACTCGATACGGCCATTATGAGTTCCTAGTGTTGTCCTTCGGGTTAACCAATGCGCCGGCAGCATTTATGGATCTAATGAATCGAGTATTCCAGGATGTGCTCGACAAATGGGTAATTGTTTTTATTGACGATATCTTGATCTACTCCAAGACCGAGGAGGAGCACACTCAACACTTGAGAATGGTGTTACAGAGGTTGAGAGATCAACAGTTGTTTGCCAAGTACAGCAAGTGTGAATTCTGGCTTGAACAAGTTGGATTCCTGGGGCACGTAGTGTCTAAAGCTGGAATCGAAGTAGATCCTGCTAAGGTAAAAGTAGTAGTGGAATGGGAAAGTCCCAAGAATGTTACTGAAATTAGAAGCTTCCTGGGTTTGGCTGGATACTACCGGCGTTTCATCGAGAATTTTGCTCGGATCTCAGCACCAATGACCAAGTTGACTAAAAAGGGTGTGAAATTCGACTGGGCAGAAGAATGTGAGAAGAGCTTCCAGGAATTGAAAGAAAAGTTGGTGACTGCCCCTGTGCTGACTATTCCTGAAGGCACAGGTGGAATGACGGTCTATACCGATGCTTCCAAAGTTGGGTTGGGTTGTGTTCTCATGCAACGCGGGAAGGTAATAGCATATGCATCCCGACAACTAAAGGAATATGAGAAGAATTACCCCACTCATGACTTGGAACTAGCGGCAGTCATTTTTGCCCATAAGATCTGGCGACACTATTTGTATGGGGAGAAGTGTGAGATATACAGTGACCACAAGAGCCTGAAATACTTCTTCACCCAGAAGGATTTGAATATGAGACAGAGAAGATGGCTTGAACTCATGAAGGATTATGACTGCGATATTCAGTATCATCCCGGCAAGGCTAATGTAGTGGCAGATGCATTGAGTCGGAAGACACAGACTGTGTCGCTTTCATGCTTAGCAGTAAGCTCACCACTTGTGCAAGAGGCGATGCTAATGGAAGAGACCCTCTTGTATGAAGGGGCAACCCTAGAGCTTGAACCTCAACCAGAAAACCTTAAATGGTTGACGGCATCCTTATCGGCTCTACAGGTGCATCCGGCAATTAGGCAAGAGGTGATTGTGAAGCAACCTTTGGATCCTGAATTACAGCGGATCAGGGTTAAGGTTCAAGACCAAACAATGAACGACCCAGATTTTACTTTAGCCAGTGATGGGGCATTGATGTTTCGAGACAGATTGTGTGTACCCGATGATTTGGATATACAGGATAAAATCGTGAGAGAAGCACACAGCTCCGAGTACTCACTCCACCCAGGAAGTACCAAAATGTACAAAGACCTCAAACAGAGTTACTGGTGGCCAAGCATGAAAGTCACCATAGCTTTGTATGTGGCGACTTGTCTTACCTGTCAGAAGGTGAAAGCTAAGAGGCATCGACCTTATGGTACCCTTCAGCCACTCCCAGTACCAGAATGGAAGTGGGAAAGGATTACAATGGATTTCGTCACCGGACTACCAGGTACACCTAAGGGAATGGATGCGATATGGGTGATTGTGGATCGGCTTACCAAGACTGCTTATTTCATTCCTATCAAGACCAAGTTCTCCATGGCCAAACTAGCACAACTTTACATGGACAACATAGTGCGTCTACATGGAGTGCCAGTGAGCATTGTTTCAGATAGGGACCCAAGGTTCACCTCCAGATTTTGGAAAAGCCAGCAGCGTGCCTTGGGATCGCAACTGAACTTGAGTACAGCTTTTCACCCACAGACGGACGGTCAGTCGGAGCGAACCATACAGATATTAGAGGACATGCTCAGGGCATGTGCAATGGAGATGAGTGGCAGCTGGGAAGAATATATACCTCTTATGGAGTTTGCATATAATAATAGTTACCAAGCTACAATTGGGATGGCTCCATATGAGGCGTTATATGGCAGAAAATGCAGAACTCCTTTGTATTGGGATGAGGTAGGTGAACGTCGAATGTTAGGACCTGAGATGATCCAAATGACTTGTGACAAGGTCGACGTTATTAGAGAACGGATTAAAGCAGCTCAGTCCCGTCAAAAGAGCTATGCGGACACCCGCAGGAAGGAGATTGAATTTCAGCCAGGGGAAAAGGTATTTCTCAAGATCTCTCCTACTAAAGGTTTGCAAAGGTTTCACAGAAAGGGGAAGTTGAGCCCAAGATACATGGGACCATTTGAGATCTTGTCCCGGGTTGGCTCAGTAGCCTACATGCTTGCTCTGCCACCTTCGCTTGGAAATGTTCACAATGTATTCCATATATCCATGCTGAAGAAGTACGTGCATGATCCATCTCATGTACTACCCGTGGAACCAGGGTACCTAGAAGCTGATATGACCTATACAGAGCAGCCAGCTGAAATTTTGGACCGTAAGGTGAAAACCCTTCGTAACCGCTCCATTTCCTATGTAAAGGTGCGATGGGCTGATCATTCACTTGAAGAAGCATCTTGGGAGGTAGAAGAAGAAATGCGAGCCAAGTACACTCATCTTTTTGATCAACCAGGTACGCAATTTCGAGGACGAAATTTTTCAGAAGGGGGGGTAATGTAATATCCCGCTTCTTAAATCCGGTCTGATTTCGTGGTTGAACCGGTTTAACCATGCAGGAACCGAGCCAGAGGATGTTAGAGCGAGTTCCTTATGGGCTATGATGGCACGGGTGACCTTAAACACCGGCTGGCCCGACAAGTCCGAGCCAGTGCCAGAAGAGACGGGAGTGCCCAAACCGTGTACGTGCACCTACCATAAGGCTATGTACGGATAGAACAGGTATTATATCCGTATTTTAAGGTTATATACGTATGCTACATTGTATGCTTGGGGTAGGGTCCGAGCCGAGGTCCGAGCCCGGTCAAAATCCCAAGTTTTTACTCTTGGATGGGTATGACCGGTGGGTACACCTACCCACCTGAGTGACCCATCCATCACTATTCACTTAAATAGGAATAGTATATAAAGCTTTATGATTTCTTTTCTTTCCATTTATTACCCCCGTACGTTTGGTGAGAAAAGTAAAGAGGAGAGAGAAAAAGAAAGGGAAGAAGAAAGGAAGAGGAAGAAAGGAAGGATTTCAGCGGCGCCGAAGCTCGATCTTGCCATTCCGGTGCCGGGAGAGTAATCTTCAACTCGAGATCTACAGTTGGAGGTAAGAAAAGTTGGGTTTTATGAACATTCACCATACCCACGCCTTAAACCCTTGATTCGGGTATGGTTTCTTAAGATCTTGTAGACACCCTTTGAAATGATGAATCTAAGGTTTAATAGATGATTTATGTGTTGATCTTGAAGGATTTGAAGAGATATTGACAAGGTAGAAGGAGCATTGTGAGTTGGAAGTGTTTTGGAGGGTTTGAAGTCATTCTTGAGCAAAGAAGGTAAGATGGTTCCCCTCACTCGAATCTAACTTAGATCTAAGCTAGAACCCTCCTATGGGACTTTAAAGGTGTGAGGAATGGGTTGAGAAAAGCCCTATTTGGGTCCCCAAGGAATGGGGGAAGTTGAGAAGAAACTGGAGTTTTTCCGCCAAAACCGGCGGGTAGGACCGGTGGGTAGACAACCCGCCTGAGTCACCCACCTGAGAGGACCAGGGGGGTTCTGGCCAAACCGGCGGGTAGGACCGGCGGGTCCTACCGGCGGGTCCATACCCGCCGGTCCAAAACCGGCGGGTCCTACCGGCGGACAACCCACCTGAGTGACCCACCTGAGTGGCCAGAATGTGATTTTTAGGTCCGATCGAGCCCAAATCGGACGTGGGACCTTCTTTCGACGTTCTAAACACGATTTTGACGTCGGATTTCATTAATTTTGATTCTAAAATGGTGAAGTACTAACCCCTCTCAATTTTGTTAGGTTCACCAAAGCCTTCCCGATTCGCTCCGGATCTCACCCGTACCGAGCGGGACTCCTTGTACGCTACATGTAAGTGGAGAGAGAGGACGTTTGGCCTATTTCAAGGCATTTGTTTGGCATTCATATAACTATATCTAATTTAGTCATGTCATCATGAATATGCTATATAGATTAGTCATTTCACACATTGATGTGCATTTATGCTATGTTTACTTTTAAATACAAATTGAATGAGATGATATATGTTGAATGTGGACATCATGTTGCATAATGCATTGATAGATTAGATGCCGTGGTCGGCTTGGAAACGAATGCATTGGTGGCCCGTGGTATGGGACACGGTGGCACTATGCAGTCGTACTGCATATAGGAGCATGCGGTATTAGGATTCTCACCATCCCGTGCTACGACCCTTCCCAACAGGGGTTCAGGTGTTGAGTTGCCATTTGGGGGGAAGCAGGGGTCGCGGTTGTCGGACACTGTGGCGGTTAGACATTACGCCCGGCGAGTCATGTAGGACAGTCGGCAACCCCGGTGGTATTTCAAGAGGGCCAATCGTACTGCTTTTAAATTGCTGGAGTCAGCACTGTCATTTAATTTATTTACATTTCTGTTGAGAGCCGGTGGATGGCATTGTCTTTATTTTCCGAGTACTCACGGTGGGCCTTCTCCAACAGCCCTATGGGCGTATCGCGGGAGGGAGTTCGCGGCTTGTACCCGGAGTATACGCGCACTGTGGTTGTAGTAGCATAAAACCAAAGACTTAGTAATGTTGATTAGGTGTATGTGATTTAAAATGAATTGCATGGCATGTAGTGCATATGATGTGTTGTGTTGTGTGGACTGTTGTGTGTGGTCCACCTCTCTACTTACTGAGCTAGTGAGCTCATTCCACGTGTACACCCCTTTTTAGATGATTTTGCAGGTCATGCATCTGAGGAGCAGGGGGTGGGTCCCACAGTCGAGTTTCCTGAGGAGGACTGGTGGACCCCTGAGGAGTTTGAGCACGGCGTAGACTGCGCGTGTGAGAGCTGTGCTGCGGGACAGCAGTTTTGAGGCCGTGTTGAGCTCCACTACCGAGCCGAGCTGTGTACTCTGATGTTTTTGATGATTTCCTGTATATATTTGATATTCAAACTTTATTCTTTTTGTGTATATATCATGCCTTCGGGCCCAAATGTATATAATTATGGTATCACCATTTGGGTATCAGGTATATGAGAATTATTTACAGGTAAAAACTTAGTCTTCCGCTGATATGATGAATTGATGTTAGTGTGTGTATGCTGTGGTGGAATACAGTATCTGATGATCCTGGCAGGTTTGGGTTAACCGGTGTTAACTCGGTCACCGCTCCGGTTCAGGGCGAACGGGGTGTGACACAACACCTTTAATTTCTGTCATTTACTTTATGTTGAGAGCCAGTGGTCGGTATGTTTTACTTTTTCAAGTACTCACGGTGGGCTTTCTCTGACAGTCCTATGGGCGTATCGCCGGATGGAGTTCGCAGCTCGTACCCGGAGTAGACGCACACTGTGGCTATAGTAGCACTAAACCAAAGACTTAGTAATGTTGATTAGGTGGATGTGATTAAAAAAATCTACTGCATAGCATATAGTGCATATGATTGTGATTTGTTGTGTGGACTGCTGTGTGGTCCTTCTTTCCACTTACTGAGCTAGTGAGCTCATCCCACGTGTGTACCTCTTTTAGATGATTTTGCAAGACATCCATCTGAAGAGCGCGGGTCGGGTCCCACAGTTGAGTTCCCTGAAGAGGATTGGTGGGTCCCTAAGGAGTTAAAGCACGGCACGGATTGCTCGTGCGAGGACTGTGCTACGAGACCGCAGTTCTGATACCGAGCTGAGCTCTAACCCTTGATACCGAGCTGGGCACTAACCTTTGATACCGAGCTAAGCTCTAACCTTTGATACCGAGCTGAGCTCTACATTTGATACCGAGCTGAGCTGTACTATCTGATTTTTGATGATTCCTTTTGAGTACTTGCTATGTAAATTGTATTCTTTCTGTGTAAATATCATGCCTTCGGACCCACATGTACTTAACTATTGTATTACAATTTGGGTATCAAGTATTTTGGGAATATTCACAGGTAAACCAAGTCTTCCGCTGAACTGATGAGCACTTTCTTAGTTGTGGGTATGCTGTGATGGAATACTGTATCAGATGATCCTGGCAGGTTTGGATTAACCGGTGTTAACCCGGTCACTGGCCCGGTTCTGTGTGAACGGGGTGTGACAAGAGTAATTGTTGACAAATGATGTATCATTAGAGTCCAAGTTAGACGAAGATGATGATGAATGCTCACCATCCTTTTGGGTAAGGTCATTGATGCTTCCTCCAATGGAACACAGAAAGAAATCAAAACCAGCAGCCTATGGGTACTTCTAAGAGGCATGGATCTTCAATTAGGTATTGGTATTGGAGAGATTTGTTCAGAGCCCGCATTGGAAATGATGGTAGTGATTGTCTTGCCCGATTTTTTGTGAACCATTCATAACCTAGAAAATCTGTTTGTAGATTTCTCTTTTTGGATCAGGATCGAGAATCGGTCACGTGAAAGGAGTAAAAAAAATGGGGTTTCGATTATATCATACTTTCCTTCGACTGTGTTTATTGTGCCATGATTTTGAAGGAGAGAGACGGCGAACACAACTTCCTTGACCAACGGAAATGGGGAGGGTCTGCCGAACCGACGGAAATGAAGACATGAGGATATAAGATGAAACATGAAACATGGGGTATGGGGTACAGAACCAAGGGTATTCGCCTAGTTCGTATATACCGATCGTATTTTTAATAGAATTCTTTTAAAACATATATACAACAATGTAATAAAATATTCTACATCAACGCATTAAATGCATGCACTTTTAATCGAATAATTTAAAAAGTACCACACAAAACATTCTTAAATGAGGTGATCGACTAGAAAACCCCAATATATATATATATATATTCTTAAGTAAGTAGGTCAATATTAGGGTTGACACTATAATTAAAAGAAAAAGTCGAATTATGGTCCAGTGGCAAATGGTAAATTAGGGTTCAAGGGCAAAATGGTAATTTTAGGAAAAAACCCTAAAGTTATTCTACGCTATAGTTGCATTTAATGGGTGAGTTTTAGCACTTACCAAGGACTAATGCACCATAAATGGTCTGGTATCCCCACTTTAAGTCATCCTAACCCTACAATGGTCAAGATAAAAATACCCTTAGTCAGATTTTAGGGTATTACACTCTCCCCTCCTAATAACAAATTGTCCTCGAAATTTACTAGGGTATTACAGATAAAATAAGGAATGAATTAGTTAGAGTAATGTACAAGTAGCTTTGATACATGATTAGTTATATGGGTGAAAGGATATAGTGGTATTTTTTTTTTTTTTTTTTCATTGCTATATATGCCTTCCTATAGCGTTAGTATATTACCAATGCTATATCGATGAAGCATACCATATATTGTGGTAGTATTATTTTACCACGACCAAACATCTTCAATTAACATCGGCATCATAACTATGGCTAAAAAAATAATTTAATTATATGTATCATGGTGGTAACTATTTTACTACTACTAAATATCAATATTTAGTAGCGGTAGAATATTAATGCCACTAAATATGTAATAATCTAAAATGAAAATAGATTACCATCATTGAATGTTCAAAAATCCATTCTTGCTCCCTAAATTTTGGATAATTGTAGGGCCAAATTCCTTGCTCAGGTCACTACTCTTGAGCAAAGAAGGTCCACCATTTTCAGCCGACAAAGTAGGCTCTCCACCATCTTCCTTCTTTCTCCAAACTAGTTTTGTTTGCCGATTTTTTTGAACCACCGGAGCTCCACCACAATGTTCCATCGAATGGAAAAAAACATTGCAGACATTACATCTAGGAGGCTCCAATATTATATCATCTCTTGATTAAAAATGTGACCTTCTTAATCCTTAATAGCTACAACAGATGGTAGTTCTTCAGAAGCAGTAACTTCAACACACAACCTTGCAAAAGATAATTTCTCCAATGTCTTAGTCCACACATCTGAAGAAATTAGACACCCAATAACACTCCCAATAGTACTTAATGCCTCTGGAGACTTGAATTGAAAGGGAAGATTAGGTAAAGTAATCCACACCAGAATAGAAGTTAAAGTTATCTGCTCCAACGATACCTCTTTGATCCAAGAGCAAATAATAAGGGGCTTACACTAAACATACCACAGGCCTCCTTCCAAGACTTTATCTCTATCATCTGGCAAGTTAAACCTGAACATGAACACATCACTTTCAAGAAGATTTATCTCAACATTGTCTGAAATCTTTCACTTCTTGAGAAGAAACTCCTTAGTGTAATGAAAATGTGGTCTCTTCCCTATGAAATGCCCTACAAGAGAATTTTTCCATCTGCTAATCTATCCTCTAAGAGCTTCAACAGGACAATTAGCAACCTTTTGGTCACCCACCATGACCGGATCAATGAACTTGAGTTCAAAACCCTCCTTGTTCTTCCATACATTCGGTGAGAATAAAGAAGCAAAAGGAATTCTATTGACAGAAGAAACTCCTTCCTTCTCACCACCAATAGCCACACCTTCTTGCATCACATAGCCCTCACTAGAATCATATCTAGAAAGCTGCAAAGCCGACATGGATGGAGAAGAAGGACCAATAGCCAAAGCTATTGGCCATGCTTTCCCACCATGACCAGATCAATGGTGCTTGGTAAAAAAAGCTTGTTAAATAGTAGTAGTTGTCAAGTATTCAATGCTAATAAGATGTTTCTTGGAGTCTAGAATCAAGGGTAGATCAAAAATGACTTTAAAAGAAGTGGTGAAGAAAAGCATGTATAGATCAGGACTACTAACAAGTATGACATTGAATAGAGTTGATTGGAGAAAAATCCTAACCAAATTTGGGGTTTGGTGTGAAGTGAAATTAGAGTTTTATTTCCTAAATTCAAAGGCCAAATGTCGTCACTTGAAGACCTTCTTCAAGCTAGGATGATGGGTATTAAGATAATTTCACATAAAACAACGGTGATCCTGGAGGTGGTCTAGTTACCCCCCTCTAGTTGGATGAAACTAAATATATACGGCTGCTCGCTGGATAACCTTAGCAAGTCAGGAGTGGGTTGGATTTTTCACTACGATTAAGCATATGTTATATATTCATTTTAGAATTTCCTGGGAGTTAAGATGAATTTCGGGGTGGAATTCATGGTTTCTATCTTTAGGCTAGAGGTAGTGAGAGAGCATGATATCTGGAGGTTGTAGGTAGAATGTGACTCTAATGTTGTACTTTGGTGGTTGGGATGAGGGTGGTGCCATGGTTTATGCGCCAAGCTTGGACAGCACTCTAAGCGTATCTAGACTCTATCAAATGGAAGGCCTCTTATTGTTTTCAAGAGGCAAATCCTATTGCAGACTTCATGGCTAATTCTGCAACGAAGTTTGAGATATTGTCTACGATACTAGTATTTCCTCAGTCTCTACTTAATGAGCTATTACATGATGCTCAAGGTAGACCAATATTCTATATAATGTTTTAAATTTCTATTATGTTTGCTTGCTAGCTTCTTCTGCAGATGGCAATGCTGAAGGTGGGAAAGGATAGTTTCACTTAATTGTTAGAGTGCTTGATTTTTCCAGTCTATCGTTGTATTCTCCTTTTTTTTTTTTTTTTTTTAATTTCATACAAATATCCTTAGCTTTAAAAAAGAAAAAAAAAAAAAAAAAAAGATTAAGAAAAATGGTCTGTGTAACTGATCCCATTTAGTTGGATTAGACAGAGTTGAGTTGTACAAAGATGTAAAAGAACGATTATGTATTTTATTTATTTTTATATATACTCATATTCAAATATGGTATTTAAATCCTATGCCAATTGAATTCAGTTATCGTATATGTTATCTAAGGAAGTTGAAAAATTGCATCATTTTTTGGGGCAAGGATTGATAGAATCAATTGTAGAGAGGGGTGGTAATAGAGAAGGAGAACGGGACGAATGGCTGATGGGTTTAAATAGACGGGGAAAATTAGAAATTTTTAAAATGTCAGGGAGAAGGAAAGTAGAAACTTTTTTTGTTTTTATGGGAATCAAAAACAGAAGATTAAGGTAGGGACACCAAGTAAATATAGAGCGAATCTAGAGGGTGATAATAATAATTGCCCTTTCTTTATCCCTTATTTTAAAAAGTCTTGTTGACTATGGAACTCTGCTTGTGTGTATCCTTTTAGTAATTGTATCTTTCGCTCTCTCTCTCTCTCTCTGGCTTTGGGTAGTCGAAAATCATCGTTCATCTGATCTTGTGCTTTGTCCATGGCTAACAAGATGAGCTATGGAGCCTCTTCATCTTCTCGTCGGTGGAAGTATGATGTCTTCCTGAGTTTTCGTGGTCGGGACACACGCTCGAACTTCATCGATTTCCTCTATACAGCGTTGGCCCAAAGTGGGATTCACACCTTTAGAGAAGAGGAAGAACTAAACTTAGGAGAGGATATCTCTTCAAAACTGATGGCAGCCATAGAAGGTTCTAGGATTGCCATTATCGTCTTCTCTGAAAATTATGCTTCTTCCACCTGGTGCCTTAGGGAGCTGGTGAAGATCCTCGAATGCAAGAAAGATGGCCGAACAGAAAAGGTTCTACCTGTTTTCTACCATATGGATCCATCTGATGTTAAGAAACAGAGGAATTCTTATGCGGAGGCATTTAAGAGACACGAAGAACGTTTCAAGAATGAAATGGCGAAGGTGGAGACGTGGAGGACTGCTCTCACAGAAGCGGCCAATTTAAAAGGCTGGGCAGTTGCAAATGGGTGAGTATCCTTTCAGCTCTGGTTTAGCACTTTATTTGGCTTGAATAATTGAAGCCTTCAGAGCCTAGTTATTTTGATCGATTTTGATTAGTCACCTCCAAAAATGAGCCAATGGGCAGGCCAGGTTTCAGAATGTCCAATGTCCATAAAAACAAGAAGTCGGGAATTAGTTGAGAAAAGGGTATAGATATTATTATTATTATTATTATTTTTTTTTGGGTTGAAAGGGTATAGATATTATGACTTAATAAACAGATTGAAATACGCCAAAATTAAAGAAAATGAAATAAGTTGGTGACTGAACACAAGAAAAAAAATCTTTTAATTGTAGATTAGGGCCAATTAAATAAATTTAGAAAATTCTAGAAGATTTTGAATAAAACATAGTTATTGTAAGAAAGTAGAAAAATCATCAATGGAAAAATATTAGAATAATCAATGAAGGGAAAAGATATATCAATTTGAAATGAATATGAATATACATTTAGTAAAAAAATGTAAAAATTAAAGGAAAAATCATAAAATAACATGCAATAAAGAAGGGAATAGATAAATTTCAAAATCTTTGAAAAGGAGTAAGAAAGTTTTTTTTTTTTTTTTTTGAAAAACTAAAAAACTAAATAAAAAATAAAAAAACTCTAAAAAAAATTGATGCAAACAAGACTTCTGGTTCCATTTAGTACATAGTTAAGGGATGAGAGTGGGAAAGGGAGAGATTTTAGGGAAGGTTTATTATAGTAGTTTCGAACCTTAAACTCCCATGTGTTGTAAGCATCATGGTAAACCAAATTCCTTTTACTAGTATTAGTTAAACTTGAATTAAGCACACTCAAATTTGGTTTATACTTCCTTATAATTGCAGCTTTCTTGATCTAGTAACTAAAATTTTATTGTGCATTTTTTTTATTTCTTTTTTATATCAAATTGGCCAGGAATGAGACGACGCTCATAGGGAAAATTGTTGAGCATGTATTGTCAATAACGAGCCAGACACACTTGCACGTTGCAGAATATCCAATTGGGTTAGATTCCCACAT
The DNA here is from genome assembly GCF_013358625.1 of Macadamia integrifolia. Taxonomy (NCBI): domain Eukaryota; kingdom Viridiplantae; phylum Streptophyta; class Magnoliopsida; order Proteales; family Proteaceae; genus Macadamia; species Macadamia integrifolia. The sequence continues at coordinate 661,814 of NC_056567.1, read as the reverse complement.
TGAGCGTATTGCTTGTTTGCTAAATGATGGAATGGATGTTCGCACCATAGGGATATGTGGTCTTGGTGGAATAGGTAAGACGACTATAGCAAAGGCCGTTTTTAATGTCATGTTTACAAAATTTGAAGGTAGCAGCTTTCTTGCTAATGTTAGAGATGCTTCAAACCAACAAAAGGGTTTAGCTCTCTTACAAAAGCAACTTCTCTCCGATGTCTTGAAGGAAAAATATATAGACCTAGACAATGAGGACCAAGGAATCAATATTATCAAAGAGCGTCTACGATATAAAAAAGTTCTTATTGTTCTTGATGATGTGGATGAAATGGAGCAATTTGATAAATTAGTTGGAGGTTGCTTTGGTCCAGGAAGTCGAATCATCCTAACAACTAGGGATGAACATTTGCTAAATGTGCTGAAGGTGGATGAAAAATATATGGTCCAAACACTGGACCAAAATAAAGCCCTTCAACTTTTCAATAGGTATGCCTTTCGACAAGATCATCCATTAGAAGGCTTTGAGCAGCTCTCAGATGATGCAATAAATTATGCAAGAGGCCTTCCTTTAACACTAATGATTTTGGGCTCTCATCTGAGAGAAAAAAGTGAAGTTGAGTGGAAAAGTGAATTAATGAAATTAGGAAAGATACCCAATGATCCGATTTTAGAAAAACTTGACATATATGATGTATTGGATGATTTTTGCAAGACCATATTCCTTGATATATCATGTTTTTTCATTGGAAAGGACAAAGACATTGCAATTAAAATTCTGGATGGTTGTGGCTTGCCCGGGGAAGCTGGAATAAAACTTCTCACAGAGAGGTCTCTAGTAACAATTGATGAAGATAGCAAGCTATGTATGAATAATCTTATTCGAGATATGGGAAGGGAAATTGTTCGTCGACAGTCCCCTGAGAATCCTGAAGATCGTAGCAGATTGTGGGACCAGGATGATGTCTTGGATGTATTGAGAAACCTCCGTGTAAGTATTAGTAACACACACACGCACAAGACACATGCACTCGCACACACATGCACACATTGTCCTCTCTCACACATACACAAGCATGGCACATATGCATTTGCACACACATGCTCCCATAAGCATGGCACATATGCACTTGCACACACATGCACACAATGTCCTCACTCTTAACATCGTCCTTTTTTAGTGCGGATTTTCTTTTTATTATTAATTTCTCTCTTTAATCAGGGAACTGATGCAATTGAAGGTCTTCAATTAAAGGGAAAAGAGTTTGGCCCATTGAAAACTGAAGGATTTTCTAAAATGCCTAATCTAAAATTACTTGAAGTTGATTGTCCAAGATCCAGCGTCAATATAGATTTGGGACACTCTTTTCAGGACGGGGGTTTTTTTTTCAGAAACTTAGTTTGGGTTTGTTGGAAAGAATTCCCTTTTGAATATATACCAAATCATTTTCATCTTGGGAACCTTGTTATTCTTGACATGCAAGAGAGCAAACTCAAAGAAGTTTGGAAGGAAACAAGGGTATGTCAAATTTTCTTGAGTTTTCCTATATTTATTAAGTTTTTTCATATGCATTGTGGAAACTAATTTTCCCTTCTTCCAGAATCTCGCAATGTTGAAGGAACTCAATCTTAGTAAATCTCCTTACCTAAAACGTACACCGGACTTTTCAAAGCTCTCGAACCTTGAGAAACTGATTCTCAATGGATGTAAAAGTTTGGTTAAAGTCCATAAGACTATTGGTCTTCTTAAGAAACTTGTTTACTTGGATCTAGGGGATTGCAGCGATCTCAGGAATCTTCCAAGCGGTATTAGTAAATTGGCATTGCTTGAAACACTTGATGTTTCTTGTTGCAGCAATCTCAGTAATCTCCCGAGTGGTATTTCTTTTTGCTCAAAGCTTGAAACCCTGAACATGTGGAATTGCCCCAGACTCAAATCACTCCCAATGCTTCCATCAAGTTTGCGTTCTCTTTATGCATCATGTTGCAACAAGTTGAGAAGGATACCAAATCTGTCAAATTCGAAGTACCTAATGAAGCTAGACCTTTCACGCTGTGAAAAGCTAACTGAAATTGGGGGCTTAGATGGTTTGAAGTCTGCAACAACTATAAAACTAAATGACTGCGTTAATTTGAAAACTTCTATCAAGAAGAGAATCTTTCAGGTTCCTCTCTCTCTCTCTCTATAGAAGTTGTGACCTTCTTTTAACTGCTTCTTGTTTTACTCTTGAAAGTTATTTGATAAAGAGACAAAAAGAATTTTCAAAATAATTTGAAAAGACTTGTCATTATGTTATATTATTATTTAAAATTATACATTATTCTAATAAGCATGTGAAATGATAGGATTTATCCTTATTGAAAATTTTATCATTTCTGTAAATAACATGGTTTAATTGGTTCCATGGATAGGAAATATCTAAAGACGTCGGAAATACGGAAGTGTGCAAGATCATTATGGGTGGGAATGAGGTTCCAGAGTGGTTTGGCTTTCAAAGTGAGTCACCTTCGTTGTCTTGCGAGGTTACTCGACTTCACAACATGGATATTCAAGGGTTAATTATATGCATTGTTTGTTCACACACCATAAGAGAAGAATGGTTGTTCGACAACGATTTTAAAGTAGTGGTTGCAGTTTTTATTGAATCAAAGAATTCTACATGGAGCCATAGAAGTGAAATTTCACTTGACCGTAAAGGAATGACTACTTATGCTATCAAGATACCAAATTCTGTTTGGGAAACAATTGCTGAATATGGGAACACGATCAAAGTTTCAATCGAGGGAGGCTCTCACTATGATGTGAAATCTGGGATGGTGAAGAAAATTGGGACGAAGAAAATTGGGGTCCATTTCCTCTATGTGTCACAGGAAAATCCCCAAGCATCCCTAAGCATTCAACGTTGTGGGTTCCTTCAATCATTTGGGAGGTTTTTCCAAGTTCAATAAGGTGACCCACATTCTTAATACCTCAACTCATGCATGCAGGTTGCATCATTATTGAGATAGTCCCACATCGGCTGTGAATGGCTCAACTATCATGTATAAAAGTCACAAGAACCCACCACATTTTAAGCCAATTGGTTTTAAAATGAAATCTTTAACAATCATAATGGATATAAGAATTACAATAGAATTGGCCTCCATTGAAACTCCCCCCACCCCCACACTTGAAAATTTGATATTTATGAACAAGGTGAGAATCTAACACAAAGTTGTTTGCAACTCAACTTTCAGGTAATGGGACGGGTGGTAGCAAACAAGACGAAGCAGAAGGTATTGCAGAAGGTGTAGAAGCAGCAAAGGCTCTGGGTTTGCATAGGGCAATGTATATATATATACATATATATATATATATATATATATATATGACTGCAAAGGCGTGGTAGATCAATTGAATCTTCTGAACTTCAACACATGGATCAATGGAAGATGGCTTTCATTTTCTTTAACATTAAAAGCCTTTTTTCCATGCATTTATGTACTTTTTATTATAATTTGTGAGGAAATAGGTTCCAAGGTTATGCTGTTGGATGTTTTCTTCAGATTGCCAAATAAACCTGATGGATTAGTTGCTTCATGCTTTTGTACTCTTTTTGACAAAACCTCAAAAAAAGAGATTTTTTGAAGTCAATATAAGTTGAAGTGTTGTTGTTGTGATGTGGTATTTTGGGTTGAGCATTATATTACCTTTTATTTATTTATTTTTATATGAACAAACCCTTAATTAAAACAAAAACTAGTGCACATCTGAGTTCATAGTTACAAAACACTTTTCCACCTTCGCCTTCTTAGCTATCCTCCTAATCAACCAATGAATTAAATTTCTATGCTTTCTCTATAAAGACTATAGATTGAAAACATCTAACAAAATGATTAATATCATACAAGATAGCAAATAAATTCCATGGTCATTCTACTTGACCTCCTTCCTTAAAAATTTTATATAAGAAAAAAAAAAGTTAAATATTCAAAGTCGGATGTCCAAACTTCAACTTCAACTTCAACCTAACCTTATAATTTTTGAAGGAGACCCTTGGCCTCTAACTGTATGCACAATCTATAACACCATAATTCATAAAGGCTAGAATAAAAGTAATGTCATAAAAGAGTTATGAAATAACACTGAAGCCCTACCTACATCCCCAGAATGCAAAACCTAGTAGCGTTTGTTATGTGGTTACAAACTTTACTTTGTAGCACATATAAGTCCTTTCGTGTTAAAATAAATAAAGAAAAAAGAACTCTATTCAAAAAATGTGGGTTATGCTAGTATTCCCATTTATCTATATCTCTTCTCCTTGTTTGAACAAATAAATGCCTTTAAGTTTGCGAAGGAGAGAGAAAGAGCATTGTTCCAAGACAGAGAACTACTATCCAATAAGTAATTAGACAATTTTTTCTTTTCTCTCCATTAATGTTTATTGTATTGAAAAAACTGCGTCAGTTGATCTGGGATGAAACTCAAGATTTTTTTTTATATTTATCCTTTTCTTTTGTTTTGTTCTTTTGTGTCCATGGACTTTGTTGAAAATCTGGCTATAGGTTGTTGTCCTATCTTAATGCTCCGGGCCAGTTGATGGCCCGTCTAGTTAAAGCCTTTGGTTTTATTTTCTTAGGTCATTAGTTTACATTGTCTTTTTCTATTATTTTTTCAACTTTCATAGCCTATCAAAACAATCTGTGAAAATCAATGATGGTGGGATGTTTTGTCCTCCCCTCTCAGATGCTACCTGGCCAGTTGAAAATGCGATTAGTTAAGCCCCATTATCAACCTTTGGCTATCTTTCAATAATTGAGGAGCTATTTTGTATTAGATGGATCAGCTTTACACGTCACAACGGCAATAATTTTCCTACTTTACAAATTATATTGCTTGCACAAATCATGTGAAAAGAAAACCCCAATAAAAAAAGAGACCGAAGGAAATAATACAAAAGTCAAAGAGGAAAGAAGATAAGTACTGAAGGAGACATTGGTATGATCAAGAAAAGAAAAAAAAAAAAAAACAATTTTTAGAAAAGAGATGGCAAGAGTTGGAGCTGTAGTTCTCTTTCTATTGGTTTCTGATAGTCTAGAAGACATGGAATATGGAGAAGCGAAGCAAGAGTGGCCCTACAAAAATATGAAAGATGTAAGGTATTGTGCAGTCCTTCAACATGAGAAATGTTATCCCCCACTGACAACAACTATTGCAATACTGTGTATAGAAATTCAGTGTACGAGATCCTCGCATATAAAATTTGGGGAATGAGATCTACATAGTGTCAAAAGGTTATTTTGACTGTTTAACCACTAGTTGTAATATTCATACTTTTAACATTGGACCAAGTGCGCCCCTTGAAAACTACCAATTTCATACATGTAATAATAAAAGATCTACTAAAAAGAACTGAAAATAGAAAAGAAATGAAGAATCAGTGGGTATCAAAGGAAGCTAATCTCCTTGTTGGAGTAGATACATAAAATCATGTCTTCTTGATGTACCGTAATGGATTAACTACTTACTCAAAAATATTGATGCAAAACTTAGAAGTTATTACAAGAGAGCAAACAATAGGTTCATTTTTCTTGTAACTCCAACAGAGTAGCTGAGTTGGCAAGGGACCTTCGTATTAGGAAACATGTAGTTCTGAGTTTGAATCCTCTTACTTCCTTGGGGTCACTCACACGGGGGTGTTTAGCGCTAGGTCTTCACTATTTTCGGTGAAAGTTGAATGGTTTTCATTAGATCCCGATATGACTCGGTCCATGCGGTTGTGGGTCAGTGTGGGTCTGCGTGACTAGTGAGGGCCTAGATATCTGTTTTTAACAAAAGAACAAAAAAAAAAACAAAAAAGGTGAAAACAATATCTACAATTACTCTTTTTTTTTTTTTCTTTTAATAAAAAATAAGTCCAATTACTAATATTCTAATAGAGGTGTGGAATAGTTTAGGAATGTGTGGTATTTAATACATTAAAAAAATATATTATTTAATAAATTATAGGCACAAGAAAATGTCAGATGAATGAAAGAAAAACATCGTGGTTTTGATTTATAACAATAAAGATGACATTTAAAGATATAATTACTATAAAGGAATAATAATTATTAGTCATACTTTTAATTTATAGGAGAATTATTGAAGTTTGTCTAAGACGGAGACACGAAAATAATAGTTCAGATAGCCAATTTAGATTTATGTCAAAAAGATTAACCACAAAAATTATTTATTTGCTGAGGAGACTCAGGCCCTCTTTAGTATTATTCTTATTTTTTATTTTTGTTCACAAAAATGGTTTTGGCTGCATTTGGTATCATTTATGGAGCTTGTTTCTTTTAAAAAAAAAATTGGTAAAACATAAAAACCAAAAAGAGATCAAGAGTCATTTATGTGTTTTGGTCAAAAATGATTTTCAATTATTTTTGCGCTTGACTTTAATGAGCATATGCTTAAAGGTTCAATATGTAGTGGTAAAATAGTCATTTGCTTTGTAATTAGAAATCCAAGCCCCTTGCCCCCACTTATTCAGTCCAAAGCGGAGAAAGAGAGTTATAAGAAATATGGGTGAAGGGAATCTCTTCACCCATTTCTTTTAAAAACTATTTTGCGCATAGAGATACCAAACATTATCTCACAAAAAATCATTTTTGTCAAGTAGTTACCAAAACATTTTTATGTTTTGATAAAAAATGATTTTCATTAATGACTTTTGTTAAATAGATAAAAATAAAAATGAAAAATGATACCAAAGAGGGCCTGAGAATGCAAATTTTTATTTTTATGTTATTTTATTTTATTTTTTTTAAATGGGTGCACTATAGATGGAGGAGAAGGAAAATTACAACAACCAAGAGACTCGAACTTAAGACATTCTGGTGAGAATGTAAAAAAAAAAAAATTTACATGTGGCATTTATTGACATAGAAAAAACATATGATAGGGTCCCGAAAGAAATAATTTGACAAGTATTAGAGAAAAAAACTGTTTCAAATAAATATGTAGACATAGTTAAAAATGTGTATAATGGTGTAACTTACTAGTGTAAGAATTGTGGGAGAGGGGGTAGGAAAGTGAATTCCGAATTATAATTATATTATATCAAAGATCAGCTTTAAACCCATATTCGTTTGCGTTAATCATAGACGAGCTGACTAGTGGCATTTAAGATTAGATACTTTTGTGTATACTTTTTGCTAATGATATTGTTTTTATGGATGGGAAAAAAAAAATAGGGATGAATGTAAAGTTGGAATTATAGAGAATAACATTGAAATCTAAAAGTTTTAAGATAAGTATAACAAAAATAATGCATATGGTGTAACTTTAATAACAATACAACTGAAATGGAGGTTGTAAAAATTGAAGACTGGGAGAATCAGAAAGTGAAATTTTTTGGCATTTAGTTTCAATAATAAATAAAGAAAAAAAAAATGAGATATAGAGGATGATATTGCACAAGAAATTAGAATATGGTATATGAAGTGGAAGTGTGCATCCAAAATGTTGCGTGATTGATGTAATCTTTTAAAACTCGGAGGAAATGTTTACGAAAAAAAAAAAAAACTCCAAGGAAATAGTGAAGAAATAACATATAAACAAACTCATCGTAGCTAAAACGTGGATTTTGAGATCGATGAGTGATAAAACTAGAAAAGATAAAATAAGGAATGAATTAATTAGAGTAATGTACAAGTATCTGTGATACATGATAAGTTATAAGATTGTCGTTTGAGGTGGCATTAACAAGTGCAACAAAGCCTTTGAATACTCTCGTATATAGAGAAGAGCTTTTATTCAAATTGAAGAAGGTAAAACACACTACAAGAAAAAGGGTGCTTCAACGATAAAAGGGTGAAAGGATATAGTAGTATTTTTTTATTTTTATCTTTTATTTATTTTTACCATTGCTCTATGCCTTCCTATAGCGTTAGTATATTTATTGCTGCTACATAGACGAAGCATACCATATATTGTGGCGGTATTATTTTACCACGACCAAACATCATCAATTAACATCCGTATTATAACCATGGCTAAAAAAATAATAATAATAAAAATAAATAAATAAATGTATCATGGTGGTAACTATTTTATTACTACTAAATATTAATATTTAGTAGCGGTAGAATATTAACGCCGCTAAATATATAATTATTTAAAAGCGAAAATAGATTACCGTCGTTGAATGTCCAAAAATCCATTTTTTTTCTCATCAAACTTGAAAAGTGCATTGCCAATAGCAATTTTTTATGATGGTAAAACAAAATCCATTGCTAATTCAGCTAGTTAATAATAAAAATATTATTTCTTGATTATTTTCCTTTAATGGTGGTGATTAATGCCGCTAAAAGTACACTCTTACTGAAACTGAAGCAGTAATTACTGTTGCTATGTATCTGTTTTTCACAGTGGTATTTTCTACCAATGCTAAATGTGACATTGTTGCAGCGTGGATTATAGTGAAAATAAAACCATTGTTGGTTTAAATAGTGGTAGTTGTCAAGTATTCTATGCTAATAAGATGTTTCTTGTAATTTAGAGCCAAGGCTACATCTAAAATGACTTTAAAAGAAGTGGTGAAGAAAAGCATGCATAGATAGGACTATTAACAAGTATGATATTGAATAGAGTTGATTGGAGAAAAATCCTAATCAAATTTGAGGTTTGGTGTGAAGTGAAATTAGAGTTTTATTTCCTAAATTCAAAGGCCAAGTGTCATCACTTGAAGACCTTCTTCAAGCTAGAAGGATGGGTATTAAGATAATTTCACAAAAAATAAGGGTGATCCTGGAGGTGGTCTAGTTAACCCCCCCCCCCCTTCTAGTTGGATGAAACTAAACATGTATGGAACTAAACATATACAGCTACTCGCTAGGTAATCTTAGCAAGTCAGGAGTGGGTGGGATTTTTCACGATGATTAAGCACATGTGGTATATTCGTTTCAGAATTTCCTGGGAGTTGAGATGAATTTCAAGGTGGAATTCATGGTTTTCATCTTCAAGCTAGAGGTAGTGAGAGAGCCTGAAATCTAGAGAATGTGGGTGGAATGTGACTCTAATGTTATACTTTGGTGGTCGGGATGAGGGTTGTACCATGGTTTGTGCGCCAAGCATGGACAACACTCTAGGCTTATCTAGACTCTATCGAATGAAAGGTCTCTCATTGTTTCTATGTGGCAAATCCTATCGCAGACTTCATGGCTAAGTCTGCAGCGAAGATTGAGATATTGTCTACGATAGTAGTATTTCCTCAGCCTGTACTTAATGAGCTATTACATGATGCTCAAGGTAGACCAAGATTCTGTATAATGTTTTAAAATTCCATCATGTTTCAATTTTGTATATTAGTGTAATATGAAACAATTAGGGGAGGGGAGTGAAATTTTCTCTAAAATAAATTAAAGACAGATTTTTACATATTGTATTGGAAAAAAAAAAGGGGCTTTTACTTCCATAGCCAGTCAATGACATTGCTTCCTACCGAGACATGAGAGTGCAAATTTCGGTTAGGAAAGAAGAAAAGTGGAGGTACTGACGCTGCTTACCGGTGAAGAACACAGAGATAAAGCTAAGATCTGCTAAAAAGAGGTAAAAATGGCTGAGCGCGCCGTTGCATTTCTTATATCAAAATTGGGCTCCCTGGCATTAGAGGAAGCTAAATTCCTTGGTGGAGTAGAAACCCAAATCGTGTCTCTTCATGATGAACTCGAGTGGATTAACTCCTTCCTAAGGGATGCTGATCAAAAGCGCAGAAGATACAGAAGGGTTGATGTATGGGTTAGCCAAGTCAGAAATCTGGCTTATGATGCTGAGGATATTATTGATATGTTCGAGTTTGAGATCCTGCAACAACAGCAAAGAAATTTGGTGTTTTGGTGTTTGTGTTATCCCTTAGATCTTTATACTCTACACAAGTTCGGAAATCAAATTGAGAAGATCAAAAGAAGGATTGGAGAGATTTCTACTAACAAATCAAAGTATGGGATTGAAGATTTAGAAGCTGGAGAGACTTCGGCGGCTCGTTTGAATGATGGCTTAGCAAGGAAGCAAAGGAGAGCTCCCATAGAAGAGGAAGTTGATGTTGTTGGCTTTGAGAAAGATATTGAGAAACTAGTGAAGCTTTTGATAAAAGAAGAGTCCCGGCACCAGCAGCTTCTTGTTGTATCCATAGTCGGTATGGGTGGTTTAGGTAAGACCACTCTCGCTAAGGAAGTCTGTAGTGAAGTTAAGAACAATACTACTTGTGATTCTTATGCATTGATTTATGTCTCCCAAGAATACACAATGAAAGATCTTCTCACTGGGGCCATGGTACAACTTAAGATGCTAACGAGTGAGGAGGAGGAGAATTTGAAAAGGAAGAATGAGCAAGACTTGGGGAATGAACTGTCTGATTACTTGAAAGAGAGGAAATGCCTGCTCGTTTTCGATGATGTATGGAAGATAGAAGATTGGGATGAAATAAAAGGGGTATTTCTAGCTCATCAGGATGAAGGGAAGCAACAAAAAGTGTTACTTACTACCCGTAATGTGGAAGTAGCAAAACATGCTGGCTCATCAATTGATCGACATGAACTCCAACCTCTGGGTGATGAGGAGAGTTTTAAACTATTCGAACAGAAGGTCTTCCAATCCCAAGTGGTAAGTGGAGAAAGACACTGCCCCGAAGATTTGAAAGCTCTTGGAAAGGAATTAGTTGAGAGGTGCCGTGGATTACCGCTAGCGATTGTGGTATTGGGAAGCCTCTTATCGACAAAGGAGAAGACATATAATGTGTGGTCCAAAGTACTGGAAAGCATGAATTGGCAGTTTAATCAAGGCCCACAACAATGCATTCACATATTAGCTACGAGTTATATTGACTTGCCATACTACTTGCAATCCTGCTTTCTCTATTTTGGTCTTTTCCCAGAAGACCATGAGATCCATTCTAACAAATTGATTCGGTTGTGGGTTGCCGAGGGCTTTATACAACAAAGAGGAGATGAAACTTTGGAAGATGTTGCAGAGGAGTACCTTGAAGAGTTGATTGGAAGGAGCATGATCCAAGTAACAAGTAGGAGATCAGATGGAGGTGTAGAAACATGTCGTATCCATGATCTCTTGCGGGAATTTGCAATTTCAGAAGCCAAGAAAGATAAGCTTCTTGAAGTCTATGGGAATAACTGTTCCATCACTCTAAACAAATTCCGCCGGCTTGCGATCCATCCCAACCAAGGTACACTAAATATATCGGGCTCCAGTTTATACCATCTTCATTCCCTGTTGTGTTTCAGTGAAGCTCTCAAGAAAGATCTATGGAAGGGTCTTTATGTGGAATTCAATCTGCTTAGAGTATTAGATTTAGAGGGTGTACAAACTCTTCACAATTTACCTAAGGAAATTGGAGAGCTCGTCCTTCTAAAGTACTTGAACTTGTATGGAACCGAGGTACGAACAATTCCACAGTCAATGGGAAACCTATGCAACCTACAAACTTTAGTTCTATCCAACACTAAACTCACACACATACCAAGGGAAATATGGAGAATGAAGAAACTAAGACATCTTTCTTGCTTCGACATTGAGTCTCCACCAGTCAAATGCGTAGACGAGGTTGTCAATAAGATTCTTCAAAGTTGTTTTCGCCCTCCTAGAGTTGATAAACTGAAGGACCTCCAGACGCTAAGCCTAAATGCAGGTAGTTGGATAGAAGGTGGCCTCGAAAAGTTGACGAATCTGAGGGAGCTCGGAATACGTGGAGACTTGACAATGCATACGAAGACGTTAACCGATTCCATTGACAAATTGAAAAAACTTCGAATGTTGGAGTTATGGGAGCGTAGAGAAAATGCAGCCCCTTTGCCTCTTGTTTCATTTTCAAAATATGTACACCTCTACAAAATGATTTTGTATGGACCCCTAGAGAGGATACCTGCCCTTAAAGATTTCCCACCACATCTCACAGAGTTGCGATTGATTGGATCGCATCTAAAGCAAGAGGACCAACCAATGGCAACACTAGAGAAGCTACCAAAATTGAAGATTCTCCTTTTAGGATTTAAGTCATTTGAAGGAGAGGAAATGATCTGTTCTGCACAAGGTTTTGCTAAACTTGAAAATTTGGCACTCGTCGGATTAGATAAGTTAAAGGATTTGGAGGTGGGACAAGAAGCCTTCCCCTGCCTGAAAGTTTTTACTAGATGGCAGTGCCCTCGATTAGTGAAGCTTCCAGATGTGCTGCGACGTGTTGCTACCCTCCAAGAGCTCTGACATATGCAACAGAACAGACCAGCCATATTTCTACAAATTTACTAGTAAGTTTTCTCATCTCAGATTAGGAACACTTGAATGTTCTCTCCTTTGTTTATTAATTAATATTTTTTCCTTCCCTTTCCTCTCCTGATCCATCTGTTATTATGATTCTCATATCCATTTGGGAATGTGATCTTTCCATCCATGTTTCTTCATACACTGAATCCTCACATTGTCTCTGATTCCCCCAGTTGTAGCTTGTTTGATCAAAGTTTAATGCCTACTTATGGTAATCCACTACTTTCACTGATGGCAGTTTTGATCACCAGCAGTAATTTTGATTAATAAGCAGTTTTCTATGTTGTTTTGGATTATGGATATACAGAGAGTCTACGGGAGGCAGAGAGAGATCAGTGGACTACAACAAGGGCTTGACAGAGCAATGCAGATGGGAAGCAGGCACATAGAAATATGTTCAGATTCTCAGAAGCTAGTGAACTGGTTGAAGGTGGCCATGAGAAATTTTTTTTCTCTCTTCGATTTGATTTATGCACTTGATTAAAACAATTTCTGTCTGAAATTAAGTAAACAGGATAGGTTTTATATAGGTGTGGCTGATGTATTAGTTAAACATGCTAAGATGAGCAAGCAGTGTGGGGTTCTCTATAAAGACTATTTGAACATGTTATTCTTGGTGTCTGTAAGGTTATAAACATTTTTCATTTTCATTAAAAGAAATTTTTAAGACTTGGCATTGATATAGTACTGCTATATCATTGGTATAGCCGAAGGACCATAGTTGGTCGGACTTGAGTTGTGGCCATTAGTGGTGCAGAACATCCCCTCTCTCTCTCTCTCTCTCCTTAAAGTTGTGAATCTTGATCCCATGGCTATGGAGGGCCATGGCCATACAGTAGTTTACAGGTCAGTCTTAATGCTGAAGAAGGGTAGGGATTTATCTAACAATGTGTACCCCACATTATTGGGCTACAACTTCATCCTTTCCATCTTTTATATGCTGCTTGGAGTTTGGAGTTTATAATTATGATCCTGGTTTTCTGTAGGAGTGTCAAAGTTGTTCTCTTGCAGCCTAGTGCCTCTATATCACCCTAAGCACTGGCATTTGATTTATTTTAGTACATAAAATATAGCTATACAAATTTGCTTCCTTTATCACCATATCTGCATCATTGATAATAAGATGTAACTACAGATCCAGAAAGAATCCGATGCACGAGGATGAAATTTAAATATCAAAACATCCATTTTGACATAAATATCCTGGTACAGATCAAGTATTGAAGGTCAGGTTGCATGCGGTAAGAAATTGCGGCAAAATAAATCAGGAGATATACCTGTACTCACCTAGTTCTACATTCAACAACCCATTCAGAAAGATAATAGACTCTTATGTTGAGATTTGGAAATTCTTCCTCCTGAAATAAGAGAATCAATTTGTGTTTTGGTCAGATTTTCAGGGTGTTGAAGAAGATAGTCAATGAATCATTTAATTAAAAACAAAAACAGAAATTTGACCTACCAGATCTCAAAGAGTAGAAGAACAAATAAAAACTTCAAAGAAGACTCAAAACTTCAGACCTGAAAATTCATAGAAGTAACAGAAAACTAAGCACAGAATGATAAAATCAAACTGGATGGAAACGGAAGAATTCTGACCTATTTGAATCATAAACACAGGTCAGAAGAATTTCTGGAACTTTACAGTCACCAGAGTAATGGTTGAAAAAAGAACTCTTGAGAACAGTACCCGTAGTAAGCTTAATTTTGAACCATAATATATGCACACGTTTTACTAACATCTTAGCACATATGCAAGAACATGAAATGGGCTTCTTTGAATGGCATGTTCCAAAATGAGACAACATTCTCGGTCCCATTCTTCGATCTCCACATTGGAATTCAGCACGGATTGCATTTTAGTCATTCCAGAACACACTCTGAGAAATCAATCAAACTCTCCTAGAGACCCAAGAAATTAGGTCTGAAGCCCTTTTATTATTGGGTATAAGGTATGAAGCCCCTTTATATGCACTGAAACAAGCATCTGGAAATACAGATACAAATGGACAAAAACCTTGCCCAGAACTTACAAAGATATTAGGTTATCCACCCCACCCCCAATTCCCACCTCCACCAAAAAAAAAAAAAAAATTACATTACAGCACCAATTCTTCTGTTGCAGTGATCCAATTCATCTAGTCCCACAAACTGCAGAGCATTGATCGGATGAGAGCTACGACATAAGGCCATGCTGTGAACTGTGTAACTCAGTGAAGGTGATGCCTGCAAAATAGCATGAAGCAAGCTAAAACATGGTCAGTAAAATAAAGCCAGTAGAAGCAGGGGACCATTGGCCAGAGAGATGTGGCTGACCTCAGAGTTTCTTTTGTACCCGTTCGAATTTTACAACGAATTGTGGGAAGTCCAAGGCACTGGTGTGCTTCGTAACAATAATATTACATGAAACAATGCCCTGTTCCAATAATAGTTGTAGAAACAAGTTTTTTTATCAGTTAACCACATGAAATTTGTGAAATAACAGTGGAATTTTATCAACTAACTATTCCATTTTCTTTCTTGTAATGAGCTAAAGGTATGCCCTATACATGGTGGCCATACAGTTAAGACGGATCACTAAACTCAAGATGCAATCAATCCAAAGGAAACCCCATCTATCCAATCCCCATAGCAACCAAATTATTCCTCCGTGTGGTAGAAATAACTGATGGTGCCAGAAACCAATATTTCACTGCTGGAAAGGGAACCTTCTTCTGCTTATGAGTAACATACATCTTGGTCAAATGTAAGTAGAAACAAGAAACTGACAAGTCAGCAGAGACCACACAATAATCTCACAGCAATATAATGCTCAACTAAATGAGACCTTGTATGCTCCATAGTCAAGAGCAATGCGTTTACTACCAAGAGGAAAAAAAGATTTACTCTTGTTTTCAACATAGAAAAAGAGAACCTTAACTTAGTGCAATGAGGATTTAGCATGGCTAGACAACAACTTAATATCTATTTCTAAATAGGAAGTGCTCCTAGCGTTTTTGGACCAATCCATTTGAGGATTGTAGATCAAATGATTCTGACTCAAATGAAATCCAAAATTAAAAAAGCTAAGAAATAAACAGTTTAAGCAACAGTGCCTTTCTCAAGACAAGCTTAAAGTTCCTTTTCCCAGATAGATTTTGCCAAGTTGTTGGAACAAAAGCCATTAGACAAGGTGGAGTTTTAGTACATAACATTGGCAGTCTCTGAGGTTTGAGAAGATCTGTATGTTCTGAAGAAAGCACTGAAAAATGCAAATGAACATTTTGTTAGCACGATAGTTTGGAAGCTTAGGATCATTAAATTGTCATTACCATGTCCTTTACTGTACTTCTTGCTTAGGTTCCTGCTGGTTTGCACACTTTTTGTTCAAGGATTAGAAGCAAGGCAATGTATCACTCATTCCATACACCATCTTATCACCCAGTGCCCAGATATGCTAGTCAAGCCACAAAACAAACAAATATGGATGACCCATGAGGCATGACCTAAATTGACAGCACTTGAGTCCTAGTCTGCTTTCCTAGCAAAAGAAAACTGTCTTCTGTAAGCAGCTTTTGAACTGTAAATTAGAAATTCAACAGCTAATACTATTAGAGGAAGAGCAACTGTATAGTGAACTATGAAACTGCAATGAGGCGATCAACGACCACATGGTTGATCCAGAGGATCCCATATTAAATCGAAACTGTGGATCTGCCACAACCTAGAAATATTTTCAAATAACAACAATGATGCATTTGTAGAAACGCAACCCAAAAACGGTGCAGAAGATAATGGAAAAACAAGAACAAACAATGCACACAGGTTTACTAGGTTCAGCAAGATTGCCTACGTGCTCGGTGAGATGAGATTCTACTTCACTATCAATGGAGAATAGGATTATAGCACTCGTCCTCACACCTCTCTCAAATTGCTCGCATTACAGAGAAAGAAAACCTCGCTATAAATATAGCGAAAAACCCTAATCTGGAAAGTACAAAACTGCACTCAAATAAAAATTTGAGTGGGGGGCTGTGCCCCCGTACACCCCCTGTCGAGGCGCCTACACTAGTAATCCCAGGATTAAACTGCGACGGAATACAAGACATCATACACCAACAGAATTCTAGAGAGCTTTTCCTATTTCATTCCACTAGTTCTAGGATGGGGAGGGACACTAACAAATGATTATGGATTCTGGAACATTATAGTAATTTTTATTCAATCCATTCTCTATAACATAGGCTGTATGTTGTAAAGAGAGATTTGAGATCTTAATGGCAGCATTGAGCTTTTTACTACCACCTTTGCTGATTGTTTGGTAAACTTTGCTGCATATACCTAGTCCAGATCTATAATTATGTGAGTTTATACTATACTGCTTACCCAATGAAGGTTCCAGGGGAATATATAAGCAGACCTCCTCACTTGTCCCTTAAGTTGATTAAAGATGAACTAGAGCTCATAAACAACCATAAAACCGACAATTCCTGAAACTAAATTCGATCTGTCCAGGTCAGTAAGATACCTGAAATTTCAGTGCTACTCTTTTTTTTTTAATTTGGTGGAGCAAAGTCAGTGTTTATTATCAGAAAGCCAATCCTGCACTTTACAGCCTATTGCTAAAACTATTTCTTACGACTTACTTTCTCCCTCCTACCATAGTTATGAAGGCAAAAAGGCAACCGAGGCATTTGAGGGTCTTCCGAAGCACTTTGGCAATCTGATGGGCATAAGGTGTTGTCTTATCGAATAAAAATTTCTAGGTAACGTATTGTGCAGCAAATTTACAACCTATATAAACTGTTCTATCATATATGATTTCTCTTAACAGGTTCTTGAAGCCCAATTTCTCGAATGCTCGCCATAAAGGTCCTTCACCTTCTCTGGGTCATTAGCTCTGATATGCAGGAACGGTCTCCTGATCTTTTCTAGTGGAATTTCAAGAATCACTGGCCCTATGGATTTAGGTGTATTAAAAGGAACCACTGAAAACAACAGAATCCTTGTCAACTTTACTTTCATAAAGGCCCTCAGATCTTACACTGATCAACAAAACCATCTAAAGAACGACAAACTATTCAAGCCCATAAAATCTTTAACAAAATTGGAGCTCTTACAGGAAGATTTGCCATATTCTCAGACCAACACCACTTTCTCACCACAGAATCGCATAAACAATTCATCACAACATGGGCAAAAACATGCTAGAAACAATGTCGAGGTGAAGGTCAATTTAGTCATTTCACAGATTGGCGAATGTCCTGAGATACCAGGAAGAGTTCATACTGTTCTAATCAATGCATTAAGGCAGGCTGGTAATGCCAACTTGGCGATTAAACTGATGCACAGTAAAAGATTGGTATTGGCTATGACAAATGGGGCAGCAACAAGAAGCGAGTGAAGTTCCGCATCCTTTTAGAGAATTGAGTCTTGATCTAAATTGGCTAGTCACTTCTTTTTCTTAGTGAAAAAAAAAACAATTTCCTCTAGCCTATCCTTTGTACAAGTCTCAATGACAGCTTAATTGATTGAAGCTATGGAATCTTCCTTTTGTCAATTATTTAGTGCTGAGAGATAGCTTTTAACTTTTAATTGAATCAGAATGGTCATATGATTGGTCCAAAGTCCAAACACTTTTCAAATTGAAGACATTTGATCCATTGTTAGCAAGGAAGAGTTTAGCAGTAAGCAAGCATGGGAAAGGATGAGTATGAGTGCTTGATTTTGGTTTCTGCATAATTCCCTTGAGGTACTTGTTTTGCTGAAAAGTTGGGACCAATCGCTTTGGCCTTGCACTTGTCATTTTCTGGTTATATGTGCTATTTTCCTCTTTCTCAATAGACAATGATGAGTTATGAACTTGCAGGGCAAGCAATATGCAGGAAAAAAAGAGTGAAAGGACCATCCCTGGTCTCTACTGTTGGCTCAAAATTTTAAATCTTATATTGTGATAACTGTAATATTGTTAGTATGGTCGCATTGCAATTGCAGGAAATAATTGGATTAGCTCCATAACTTGAATTCAGGGAACTCATACAATTCTATAGATCTCCCCATTGCTGGAATAAAAATAAAAACTGATATTGAAAAAGCATACTTGTAGTCCGTTTACTAGAGATATTCACGTGGATTATTATTTTCACCAAGTTATCATTCACTAATCTACTCCCTGTAATTATTTTCTGTGAGTAAAATCAGGCATAAGTTAATTCCTGGAAACGACACTCTATATGGTCAATCTAGTCTTGATAATTTCTGGGAATGACATTCTATTTGGCCAATTCAGTCTTGATACTATCTGGGAATGGCACCTATTCGGGCAATCCAGTCTTGATAACTCCTGGGAACGGCACCTATTCGGCCAATCCAGTCTTGGCATATGCAATGATACTGGGAGTAGATTCTAGGTCTGTTTTAAATCTTGCTACCTGATTCTGAAGCTGATTTTTGTTGGGTTCATACCATGAAAGCTGGGATTAGAGAATCTAATAAGGTTTCAGTCCGAGTAGATTCTATATTCTAGCTAGAGTTGGATCCTACAACCACCTAGGATGTTGTCAAATGGTGACTTCTAAGTTATTCTCAATTAGAGAGGTGACGCTTCAAAGAGTGCTATTGCAACATGTTGGTTGCAAGTTTGGAACTTGGAAACTACTCCTGTGGAGCAGGGGGTAAGGTTGTATATATTTGCCTCTTCAAGACCATGCAGTAGTGGGAGCTTTATGCACTGGGTTGCTCTTTACTCGTCTCGATGCTCAAGCTCAACTAGGCATATACAGTCATTGTTCTGTCAGCAACTTCACAAGGCCACCCCATCATAGAGGAAGGGGGACTTCACCTCTTTGGCCCCTTTAAACATGTGACGACAACATCCATGGAACCAAATCGACAATTCAGCAGAACACACCTAATGTAACAGGAAGTGGAAAGTAGTGATTTTGATTGAACGACATGATCCTATCCATTGTTAGTTAAAACAGGAACGGCAAAAAAACAGAAACGTACGGTAAGGGTTTTAAACAGATAAAAACGATGAACGGTACGGTAAAAAAAAAGGGTAAAAAAAAAGGGAACGGAAAACGGACGAAAACGAACGGTACGAGTATTAAACGTGTAGTTTTCAAAAAAACGAAACCAAAAAAACGGTAGTATACTTATGCAATTTGAGAGATTATTACTTGTATACATACATCTAATATTCCAAAAGCTCTAGGAGTCCCAAGATAAAATAGCCCAATGGGCTACAAGAAAATGAGATGTTGCTAACTTTAGCTTCTCTTTACTCATTGGGCTATAAGAAGATGAGATTTTTTTCTATAAATAGTATGGAAGTTAAAAACCAAAAACCAAGTATCATATATTGTCTTCACTCTTCACTTTTACTAATAGGTTTTTCTTTTTCTTTTTTTCTTTTTTTTTTTAATTAATTTTTTTTAATTTCTATTTTACCCTTAAAAAACGGATACGCGTTAAAAACGGATTCTTTTTCCGTTTCCGTTTTTTTTCGTATTGTATAATAGCATATGGGAAAACACGTTTTAAACGGCAAAAAAAGCAAATGCGTTTTAAACACGTTTTAACTAACAATGATCCTATCCAGAAAATTTATTTATTTGAGATGTTCATATCATAAGGACTCGGTTTCTCTCCGCCCAAGGTGAAGAGATAATCTCTTCATCCAACCCCATCTGACCCTTTCCTTGGATTGGAGAATCTCTAATCAGTGTGAGTCTATGGATGTGCCCGCAATGGTTATATCAAATTGATATAGCGAGAGAGAGAGAGGGGGTATAATTATGGATATCTACGAGGGTATTTCTGTAAGATAAAGAATTAAAGGGATAAAACAAACCTCCTCTTCAATATCTCTTGTGGTACTGAGTCTACTGACATTGCTTATCTGGTGTACCCAATTTTGTTCAGAGAAAACTGTTCGTTCCATGAAACCAAGGAAGGACCAAACAGAAGATTAGAGGATCATAATTCAAAGACTGAATATGGATCCAATGCAGATAGCTCTTCCCGTAGTGGGAATAATAGCAGCTGCTACAGTAACCTTCTATGCTGTGAGCTTTTCAGAGCTCCGAGAGGTACTATTCTCTGTTCTTCAAACTAAGTATTCACTTCTCCATTTTTAATAATGATTCTTGTTTACGGGCTCGGACAGAAACCCAAATCTTAGACTGAATTCTCTTTAGATTCTAAATACTTTATTTTGCATATCTGTTCTGTGGATTACTGTTTGAGAGGTTTGGTGGCTTTGCTTCCTGTTCTTGAGCAGAAATCTTTTAGAGACTTGGACGAGTCTGATGATGAAAATGGAGGATTTAACTCATCTCTGAGCTCGAGAGAACGACGGGCCAGAAGGAAAGCAGAGAAAGATGCCAAGAAATGAGATATTTGATGGATTTCCATTATTTAGTCATGGATTCAAGTTTTATTAGTGTACTCCCTTTCATATTTGTGAGACTTCCAGTCCCTAAATGGAGTATCCTGTCTCTCTCTCTCTCTCTCTCTCTCTCTTCGTTGGTCATGGCATATTTGGTCTATCTTCAAGACCTTTGAACCAATAAGATTCAGTGTTGAGTCCTTTAAATCCATATCGAAATTTACTCCAAAATTTTGCCCAGTAATTATTCAATACATTCAGATTAAAACCCAAAACTGAGGTTCTGTTTGGTTGCAAACTTGCAATGGAAATTTTAAAGGGAAATAAAGTAAAATTTTCATAATTTAAAAAGAAATGTTTATAATCATTGCCACATATGATTGTATAAACTACTTAATTTTTTCAACCATATTTAGTAATGATATATTTTACATGTAATTTTTATTTTACATATTATAGCAAAAGGTTTTGGATGCAAAGTAGTGAAATTTTATAACTAAATATGAAATTATCTGAAATTAATGTTAAAGTCACATGAGTAATAATTATATATATATATATATATATATATATTTTAAGTATGAAAATTTTAACTCCCCTTACAACCAAAGATAGTCTGAGGTCGATTGTTTACCAGAAACACAAGTCTCCACAAAGTCGTAAGACCACGTATAGGGGCTGACGCTTGCCCAATGCGGGAAGGTCAAGGAAGTTGGTG
>NC_056567.1:636876-638142 GCF_013358625.1 Macadamia integrifolia | reverse complement strand
AAAAAAAATAGGGAACGGCAAACGGACGAAAACGAACGGTACGAGTATTAAACTTGAAGTTTTCAAAAAAACGAAACCAAAAAAATGGTAGTATACTCATGCAATTTGAGAGATTATTACCTGTATACATACATCTAATATTCCAAAAGCTCTAGGAGTCCCAAGATAAAATAGCCCAATGGGCTACAAGAACATGAGATGTTGCTAGCTTTAGCTTCTCTTTACTCATTGGGCTATAAGAAGATGAGATTTTTTTCCTATAAATAGTATGGAAGTTAAAAATCAAAAACCAAGTATCATATTGTCTTCACTCTTCACTTTTACTAATAGGTTTTTTTTTTTTTTTTTTTAATTATTTTTTTATAAAATTCCTATTTACCTTTAAAAAATGGATACGCGTTTAAAACAGATTCTTTTGCCATTTTCATTTTTTTCCATATTGTATGAAAGCACATGGCAAAACGCGTTTTAAACGGCAAAAAAACGCATTTTAACTAACAGTGGGTCCAACTCGCACAGTTTAAGTGGATTCCAGCCGTTCCTTAGCATTTTGATTTTGTGATGTCACATTTTTCTATTTCATAAATGTCCCTCCAGTGTTTAAAAGGGTATCTATAAAAGAAAAAGTACACAAATTACGAAGAGATGATTCAGCTGGTTGTTTTATGGAAATGGACAAAATTCAGTTGGGTAACAATTACCTTCAGTTGGGTAACAACTACCTAGTTGCAACCATGTTGATAATCAAAGAAATAGAATCTCAGTAGGTAATTTAGAAAAGAATTCGTGAGCCCAAAAAATAGAAGTGAATTATTTTATATATTTTGTTGCAAGTGAAGGTTGCATATTCTTGCTATTACATGGGTCGGAATGATATAATCCACTTCCTCTATGAGTTCGCAAATACTCTTGCAAGATTTTATTTAGATGTATGCACTTGCAAACAGGATGTTATTTTTCATGCAAAACTCACGATGAAGGATTATGAAGCTCTTTGGGTGCAATTACATGAAGTAATTCCATTAGACACATATATTAAGTGAAAATGAATTTTGTGAGGCAATGCAATCCTAGCACCTGAACAAATTTGGGGAAGAGAAGACGTGGGGAGCGAAATAACCACCCCATCCCCAATGAAATGAAAAATAACTTCCCAATTAATGCTTTTTTGTATGTTATAGACATATGTAACTTTATCGCATTGAAAAAGACTTTGCTATGGACCTCCTTTTTCACTGAATTATCTCGGAGTAAGGGTGAATATTT
>NC_056567.1:576183-636776 GCF_013358625.1 Macadamia integrifolia | reverse complement strand
TTTTTGGGGGGGGTGGGGGGTTGTGGAAGGGAGGATGTTAAATAATCTAGCTAGAAAGAGGCAGCAGCAGAAGGAGAAGTTACACTAAACAGTACTAATCTCCTGTAGTAAAATTAAGCATAACAGTCACAAAAAAATAAAAATTCCACCGTATTTTGTGACTCACAAAAGACAACCAACTAAAACTTCACTGAGAACACCCACAAAACAAGGACAACCTATATCAATGGTTACTTTTTAATAAACACTTAAAAAGGTTCTGAAACTCCCATCTCATTTAAGGGGAAAATATAAATTGTGTTTTTGAAACATTTCTACTGCAAGAAAATGAAACTTTTGAAACATAGTGCTTTTGAATTTTGTTTTCTGAACAAGTATTTATACCTAAGCATATGTAATTATGTAAAGCTAACTCAGTATCACTATCTTATCCCCCCATTGTTGGAGTGGGGGAGAACCTTTTAAAAAACTAGAAGACCTACAACAACTTCAGTCCAAAAGAGTACGGATCTTAAGATTACTAAAAATACACAGTACCTCTTCCTCGACCACCACGTCCTCTGCCTCGTATGCCAGGAGAACCATCTGAACTCCACAAGAAAATGTAGAAAAATTTACCACTCCGAGCATCAAAATATGAAAAACTTTATTTTATTTATTTGGGGAGGGAGAGGGGGGAAGCAAGGAATATTTGTTCTACCTCCCTCATACTCAAATTCAGTCCACGGCTTTACTTGATCAGCTGGAATAGGTGATTGGTAACTGCGTCACTAAGTAAGAGAAAAAAGTACAATTGTTACCACATTAACAAGGACCAATCATCAAATGTAAAGAACTGAAAAGAAAGAGTTGGTAAGTGCAATTTCATATCACCAAATCCTAACAAAACCATCTGGATTCATGAAATTTTTGATAGTTTCCAAAATAGCAAGGTATACAAGGGACAGCTATCCAGTAGCAAAGATTCTACCTTCACCTTCACCTTAACCTAACCCTAAAATCTAACTTTTATCTCCAAACAGGCGTTTACTTAACAGAAAAGAGAATAATCTAGCTGCTCCTTTTTAACAGTCAACCTCCATGAGAAACTAAATAAATGAACCATACCGATACCCAATAAAATCCAACCAGGAACTTCATGCACTCATTTGTAATTCTTTCTCGTGAGCAATTAAATAAACCGGATATAATTATTGAGGATTAACTTCAATTGACATTTGACTTCTGAACAGCATCATTACACCTTCAAAGAAAATAAATATATGGTTAAGATGCCAATGAAAATCAAAAGCAAAGATACGTTAAGTGAGCAGAGCCCCAATTTCCACAAACAAAAGGCTCACTTGCTATCACTTCTTGTAGCTAAGCATACATAAAATTATGGATCTCATCTGAACTCTGAAGTGTCCAAAGAAATCACTGGACCATGGTTCTGCTAGCCACAAGTCCTTTTCATCAATATAATTGAAATATTATATTGTTTTGTATAAAATACCACATTTCGAATCAAAATGAATCAAAATGGTTGGAATTGGCGAAACAGGTCAAAATTGTTAATAATAGGGAAATAGGTCAAAATTGCTAGAATGCCTCAAATTTGTCCAAGAACTTATGCTGCTTTGGACATTCAAACCTCTCCCAAACTCATCTAAGCTCCCATGACAATATACCAAACAGACATTTGGGCTGAAATATCAAGAAAGGCAAGTCCCCGTAACTTATCGTCTTTGTTTATTATGTTTTTCAAGATTTCAGTAACTTTTGAATGCTAACACTAGCAGAATAGGGAGCCAAACCAAACTCTCAATTTGTTTATAAACTCTTTCTAGAATCCTTAACTGCATTAGAATGGCTACTACATAATACACAATTCTAACACCCAATCCAACATTATATACCGCAAGACGGTGTTTTAATGAAAATTTAAACTCAGGCTAGAAAAAACTAGAGAGTGATTTGTAAATATAGCCTAGGATCTTCAGAAACGGAGAAATAACTAAGAATAATCAGAGTTAATGACATAAACCAATGCTAGTTTCTTCAGCTGCTGAAATTTTCTTTGGCAAGCAATCTCTTGTTGCAGGCTTGCAGCTGGGTAATAATCTATGGCATGGAAGTCCTATCTAACCTCTCCATTCAAGCTGTCTGAAATCATAATAACAGTCGAAAATTTTTTATCTTGCAACGGACTAGGTGGAATGACCTGAAACTCAGGCCAGGAAGTATAACTGGGAGACTTCACTATCCTGCAGAATTTCACAGAAATCTGAGAGAACACGAGAAAGTGCATGCAGGTCAATCCTTGTTCTAATAGGAAAATAGAGCATAGAACTCAAACCAGACTCTCGTTAATCAGATTCAATCGAATTTAAGAAGAAACGTAAACAAGAACTGGAGTGCCAGATTTGAAGAAGTACTAAGTAGTAATAATAAGCAAGGTATAGAGATAGAAGGCGAGTTGTAGATTGATTTAGAAGAGGGGTATCACAGATTGGAAGAACTAATAAGTAGGAAAAGAAGAATAGAAGAGAGGATTAAAAAGATGGCACCTGATTTGCAGTAGAATTCAGAACTAAAGAAAGAAATCAGTAGGTGATGAAGGACAGGTTTGGGATATCTAGAACAAGTCTTCCTTCGCTGTCCCGCTGCCTCCTTGTTAATTGATGAATCCCCATTGTGTTTGAGGCTATAATTTAAAACAAAAGTGGGAAAATTGGGACTATAGAAAAGGAATAAGGGGGAGGAAGAGAGTGGTAGCATATTAGGGAAGAGACAGGGGACTTCGATTCACAACTGGTAGAAAAGGAATAGGGGAGAGGAAGAGGGTTGTAGCCTAATAGAGAAGAGTTAGGGAAAAGAAAGGGAGTTGGCTTCACACCAACTTGGATTCACTCCAAGGTTTGCAGGAAACCACTCATCCTGCATTGGATGGGAGACATCTCACAAGTTCAACATCATCTTCCTTGTCTTCCATTCCAAGATACTACCTTTTCAAAACGCAAAATAAAAAGAAAGTGAAACAACTCCCTAATAACTACTTTTCCATCAATAACTACATCCTAACAACTTCTTCTCCAGCAATAACTCCCTTACAACATTTGTACAAAGTACTTTTGACACTATGTAAATTAAAATACAACAAGATAAAGCAAGCTACACATAATGCTGGCCATCTGGCCATAATGTAGTGACACGTCAGTGCATATGTTCGTCTCTCCTCTGGTAAGTCCTAAATCCTTGAGTGATGTCCTCCTCAGTAGGCCAAAAGAAGAGCATTCACCCCCTTTTGCAAAAATTAACAGTTCCCAAACTTTTAAGGAAAGACAAAATTCTTTACTCAAATCATGTTTAACTAATGAGGGGAGTATTATGTATATAAATACTTTTGAAACTCCTAGACTATTTGTATAAGGACTCCTAATCACTCACACAAGTAATAAAGTAAATAGAATCAAAACAAAACTCCATCTAGCTAATGAGTATCCTCACCTAAGTATCTAACCGAAACACTTAATTACTAATCTAGTGTACTCACTTCACCCCCACCCCACTTTATGGGGCTTATAAATTAGGAGTTAAGAGCCTTTACAATAAAACTGAAGAAAATAAAAGGCCAGCCTATAATATAATCACAACTTAATTACGGCCTTTTGCACTACCACTTAGCCTTTGTTGACCTTCTAGACTTATGCCCAAGCCAACATACAGGATCGTAGTCTGATGCAACTACATCAATTTTACACCAGATATCAAATTTATCAAATAAAATATGGCTAAGCAGATGCATTCAAAAATTGCGACTGGTTATTTTCTCACATTTAACTTTTGTTTTGCTAGACGACTTTAGCCTATTTAGGAAATAATTTACTACCCTATAATGAAAGGCCAAACTCATCCACCTCGTGACTCAATTCAAACCAAAGAATTATGAGTATCCCCACGTTAAAGTGGCAAGCAAATGTACTAGGCTTTTTTTTTTTTGGTTCACATGATAGATACTGGATTGCACATAAATAAGAACATCATAATAAGTATGCATCTCAAAAGAGAGGGGGGTGATGAGAGAGAACCCAGGTAAATAAGCAAATCTGGCTAAGATCACCTACGAGGTTGTCAGAGATCATCACTGTAATATTAAGCCAGGAAGTCTGCTACAATAATCATAAAAAAACAGGAAGAAAATGCTTAAGCACGAAAAAAAAATTTTATATCATTTTTTGTATTTATAATTCTTGCCCCTTACCCAGTGGAGGATGTATCCAACTCCTTCTTGGACAAGGTGATTGTAATCATTGAAACATGTCGAGTTGTTTCTAGGCTGCAATGGGAGAAATATATCAGTTGACAAGTCAACCAAACCAACAATATGACTAATGCATAATAAAATTGGGCACAAACAGTTCTCCTGGTCCTTACGGAAGCAAGCCTTCTTCCAGCGGCTCCCACATGTCGGTTATATCTGTAGATCCAATTAATGTGTTCTGATGGAGACCAGCAATTCTTCTCTGAAAGGGAACAAGTAATTTTTATTATAAGAAATAGGAAACTCTTTTTTGTGCTATTACACCACGGCATACAAAAAGTCCAAATAAATCAGACCATCACTATTTCACATATAACTCACCTTGATTAGTTCAGCAATCATCACAGTCTTGTTGATAGCTCTCCCCATGGCTTTAAGGACAATTTCATTTGAACCCTTATCCTAAAAATGAACAAAAATATGAATAATAGAGGGAGAATAGAAAGAATAACCTCTATTGCCCCATAGAAATGAAAAACAGTAGCAAGTAGCTCAAAAACATAATGCTTAAAATCAGAAGAAAACTAGGATAGAATAATGGGGCTGGGGTGACGTACCGACTACCAATCTAATCAATTTCTAAAGTTTCCATTTTTATGTTCATTAATTCTTCCTTCTCAATATAACGTTTTAGCCCCGCTGATAACCAATAGAGAAGGCATGTAATGATTCTCAACACTTCCTCACTCATATCCAACTCAGAACCATTCACATCCATATCCAACGTTATGATAATTGGGTCAAGTATAATCTTTTAAGACAATAAATAAGTAACACGTGGATAATACTGCTAAAATCTTGAAAAATGTTGCAGTTAGCATGGTTCGAAAACTTGCCGAAATTTCAAATATTTCGCCTTTTTATTCACTGAAACGAAATTATAGGCGAAACACGAAACAAACTCAATTTCGGTCATTTCACCGAAATCTCAGTCATCATTCCATTTCACTCATTTCATTAATTTCGGTCATTTCGGTCACTATCCCCTCAAAATGACCGAGCAAAGAAATGAAAAAAAAAAAATCACTGTTTTGGCATTGAAATTTAGGTATTTTGGTAGTTTACAATTGACCAAAACAGCGAAACAAAACGAACTTTTGAAGCTTTCTTAAGAGGTTGCACAATGAATGAGGGAACTACCAAAACAGGCAAACTAAATCGTCAAAACATATGCAGACCACCCCCTCCCAAAACCAAAAGGAAAAACAGAAGAGGAAACCTTAAGTGTTTAGGTATCCAATGGAAAACTTACAGGGGGCGGGAAAAAAAAAAAGTACGACCTGGGGAAAAGCAGTAGCATACATATCATAGATCTATATATTCCCAAAACGATGTGATAGTGTCTTAATGCACATTAAAATAAATTATCAAACACATTAAAGTAAATTATCTACAAATAATGCTTACAATAGCCTTAAAATGTCATTTTCTCCCCTCAATGTATAAGGATATTGAATCACGAATGTCAATGTCAATACAAGGTAATATCGTTCGACCGAAAAAAAAAAACAAAGATTAACTTAAGAATTAATATAAACTAGAAAGAGAACAACAGAATACCTGGAGCAGACTTGTAGCATAAGTAATATAGTTCCTCATCCTCCCCTGAGTGGTTATCCGGATTTCATTTTCGTTAATCGGCGTCTCCGGCCTCGGCTTCTCCACCCTCTGGTACCGATCCATCTAAAGCACCAAATCGAAGTTAAAATAAAATGAAGTTACTACACAGAAACAACTAAAATCTCCAAAATGAGAACTCTATAACAAATCAAAATACACAGACCGATTACATAGATGAACTGATGAAGATGAAAACAATATTGCCAAACCAGAAACAGAATACCTTAATAAACAAAAGAAAAACCAGATCTATTATTGTCAAAAAAAAAAAAAAAAAAAAAAAAAATTCGACGGTGAATGTTTCTGAAAAAGTCAAAACGAAGAGAAATTTGAAGGAGATTAGGGTTTAGTGAAGAAGAAAACCTAAGTCCTCGGCGAGTACGAGCCGAAAAGATATATCTCTGTTACCCTGCTTGCTCCTCTCTTCTCTTCTCAGAGCATTCAACTGCGTTTTTACCTTCTGTCCTGCTCTAAAAGCCTTAACGGTGCCACCTCTCTATCCTTTTATACGGCGGAATGGATCGCGGCAGGTTCGGTTACTCGGGTAGGGTTACGGTCCCGGTCCTGTCGCCCATAGACCGGCTTCTTTTGCTGCTTACTCGATGGAAGGTGTGTACTACATCAACAGCTGTGGGTCCCACTACACTATGGAGGGATTTTTTTTATTTATTTTTTAAAAATTTTTTCCTTTTAATTGAAAATATGAAATTTAAAGATGTCAAATGATACGGTTTCAATTTTTTCAGATCAAGCTACAATAATTACAGACCAAAATCGAAAGTAAAACCTCGAACCGCAATAGAATTTATTCGGTTTCTTTTATTTGGTTTAACTCCGTTTGGATCTGATTTATTTGTTTAATTCAATTTATTTCTTTTATTCAATGTAATTTGATTCAAACCGACACTTTTTAACTCTAAAATCAAATTGAACTAAATTCTAATTTTCAAAACAAAAACTCAACATATTTTTTCAGTTTAGTTTGATTTTAGACAGCCATTTTGATTCCATTTGTAAATTATCACCTCCTAAGAACAAAGAATTTGAATATAAAGATTTTTCTTAGGGCCATTTGCCATACACAATTATCTGATTAAGCTCCACAATTCTACCCAAAAAAATATTAAGTTCCATAAAATTGAGTTTTCTAATCCAATAGCTGAAATATTGGTAATTATGTACAAAAATTTTCACTATAAAGATATATCGTATTTAAAATCAGGTTTCCCTTCACCTAAAGTTGAAAGGAACTTCTTAAACCATATATCAAAGTGTTGGTATGGAGTGATGAAAGATATTTTTAGTAAGGATTAGATAGATGTATTATATTATATTATTATTTTATTTTATTTTTTGTAGTAAGGATTATCCATCTTCCATTAAAACCATTAAGAGTAGAATTGAGAATTCAATTCATATATGATGGGACACTATTAAATACATAGGGTTGTTGATAAGCCCTTATGTTGGCTAATAAGTGAATTATGTTCCAAAAGTGGGTGAATGTGGATGGAATTTCTTTATTTAAAGAAAGCAAATATATAAAAATATCCATCACATCCCTAGAAGTGAACAAAACATACAGCTTCTCAAGCCTAGCTATACCAGACAATAGTTTAATTATGGGGTTTAACCTTTCTATAAGTTATTTGATTCTTATGAATCCAAAAGAAGTGAAAAGATATAGCGAGAACATTAAGAGATTACTTTAGTTCTAGAGTCGACATCAATCCATTATGAAAGGAAGAAAATAATAAATTGAAGATAGAGTTAATACCACAAATGTGAATGCTGGCAAATTCCTTTAGTTGAAGTAAAAGGCCAACTATACTATTCCAAATCCAAAAGCCCCTCTTTGATATCGCTTCTTGATCAAGTAAAGATTTATTTCCAAAATACCTAGCCCTAAACATGGGGCACATATGCTATAGCCTCCATCCAAGTTTAATCAAAAGGGCTTTATTGTAAGTGGAAGCATCTCTTAATTCAATAACCCCTAAACACTTGGAGACCACACAATACGCCAAGATATTTTACAGAATTTCCTTTTGGTATCCACACCTATAATCCAAAATTTTGAATTAATAGAATAAAATTTCAGCAAAATTTTGAAGGAAAGAAAAACAAGACATAAGATAGGAATGGATTGAAGTCATAACAGGCATCATACGACTGACATAAGTTACCAAGTGGGATTTCCAAGAAGCTAATCAATTTTCCAACCTATCAACGTTATTAAGCCCCAAAACTTTAGAACGAGAGTGAAACAAATTGGTACCTAAATAAATTGTATCCTTAGGCATTTCCTTAATTCCAAAAGTACTATATAACCATCTCTCATCCTCATAAGAAGCATTCCTACTAAAATACGCACCACTCATATGTAGGTTAATTTGTTGATTTAATATGTCAATAAAAAGATCCAACACTAACTACATAAAAATAGAAGTATCATTAACGAAGAGAAAATGGAAGATTTCGGGAGCTCCTCTGGCATTTTTAACACCTCTAAATGTATTCAATTATTTATAGGCCAAGAGCAATCAAGATAGAGATTCCATAGCTACCATGAATTAATTACAACAGGATGTGCTAAAATGTTTATGCCAATACAAAAATCAGCATATTGAGAAGAAGAATAAGAAGAAAGTTGCATACACAACATTGGGGACAACTGAAGCTCAGTGATCTAACAAAAAATGCAATACAAAACTAAGAAAGGATCGGGTTTAACCTTCCTATAAGCTATTTGATTCCTATGAGTCCAAAGGAAGTAGAAAAGATAGAGCAAAAACCACTTGAGTTCTAAAGTAGACAACAATAAATTATGAAAAAAAGAAAATAATAAATTGAAGATAAGTCAATGCCACCAATGTGAATGCAGGCCAATTCCTTTAGTAAAGGTAAAATGGCAGCTATACTATTCCAGATCCAATCCATGGATATAAACATTACATAATTTTATGCCTATAAATATCCAAATTAATGATCTAAAGTTTGGGAGCTAATTGATCACTCTTCTAATAAGTGTCAGATCATTTGTCAATGATCTTTTCTTATCCGCTAGTTGCTTTACTTTGGTTTTACCTCTTCAAATATTGATATGATTGGGTGTGAAAAAACTAGTCTAGACAGCCTCATGCAAAGTGGGTTTTCTGATTTCTCTACAAATTTGTTTATAGATATTTACAAACACATTAAACGTTCCATCTTCTTCAAATGCTAGTACATACACTAGTACTCCATTGGTTGTATTTTTTCCTTCGAAAGCTACATTGCATATACATTTTTTTTTTTTTTATTTGAGAATTTTCATTTATTTATTCTTTCCCAAAGTCTCTATGGCATAGTTTTATGTTTCATTTGATTTCAGTTGGTTCAAAAATAAGTTTTATAGTATAGACACAAGTATGATTTGTGTGGTCACTAAATATATTACATATTGACGGATTACTCACCATGGTTACTCTTCACATTGTATAGAAGATGATCAATATTACACACAACAAATATTGTCCCTAGTCACCTATTGAATGCTCTTTTTTTTCTTTTTTGTTAGTTTTTCACATGTAAAGAATAAAAATAACAAGGGAAAGAGAACACTTCCCAACTCACTTATATGGTTAGACCCTCCATTATACTAAAATTAATTTTTGATAAAACAATTAGGCACTCTCAAGTTAGGAATGAAGAAATGAGGTTATGCAAAGGATGTTGTGAATCCAAGGGGAAGATGGTTATTGATGGTCAGACCTATCTATGCTAAGGTAATTTGCTTACGATATACTAGCGGCATATTCAATAAAAGATAATTAGTAGTTGAGTTGGTTAATTTCTTGTCAATGAAGAATGGATGCTCCTAGGAGGTCACCAATATGATTTTCTTGTCTTCACCTTGTGCCTTAAAAGTATCATGTCTTACCTTATCCATCCTCTCCCTTATTCACTCTCTAGTAGTAATAAAGTCCTATGGAGTACAGAAATTAAAATAAAAAGGGCAAATAAGAAGAAAACTAGGAATAAGGTATTATTCCTGGCGGCAGTATTGATATACTACCGGCAATAGAGGTTATTATTCACCCTTTTTATTTTCAGATTTTCTCTCCGGATGCTTCTAGGGGCATATTCATTTCTTGGTTGGCAAAGCTTGAACAATGCTTACAATACGCTTCTGCAAGAGCTGGAGTTCTATAAGAAAGTTGTTTAAGTTGAACTACAGATAGGTTAATTAGGACTATGGGAGGTATCCCAGACATTTGTTTAAGTAGGATAGATATAACAGTAGAGTAAGTAGAACTTACAAGAACTTTCCCATAGGTGTCTTTGGCGTGCCCATCGGAGAGGCTTTCAACGGTGACTGTAAAGATGATGGACAAGTAGCCCTCCTCCCCTCTCTTAATCGTGTGGAAAATAGGGGTCTCTCACCAAGCTAGTGTTGTAACTAGGTCAACGTATAGATGGAGGGCCGTTGGGTAATGGAAACTTCACACCACAACCGCTGCCTTTGGCAGCTTTGCATCCACCATGTTTCTGAAAGTACAAATACAATCTCATTTTCATTCATTTGCATCCTCCATTTTATTGAAGTACAAATACAGTCTCATTTTCATTCAATTGATCCAAATCAAGTGTGAAGAAGTCCATCCTTCCCACTGTTTTGTTTCTTTACCTCCAAATCAAATTTTTTTACATCCAACCTTGAATCCGGAGAGCTGAATCAGATGGAGAACATTACAAAGATACAAAAGTTCAAAACCAGGGTTGAA
Organism: Macadamia integrifolia; assembly: GCF_013358625.1. NCBI lineage: Eukaryota > Viridiplantae > Streptophyta > Magnoliopsida > Proteales > Proteaceae > Macadamia > Macadamia integrifolia. The sequence continues at coordinate 626,087 of NC_056567.1, read as the reverse complement.
TCAAATGGAACTTCACGAACTCATTACAAGCTTGAAATAATGAAAAATCAACTGAAACAAACTTAATGAAACTCTAAGGCATGCAATGCAGATCCCTCAGCCTGTCTCAGCTTGGTATACCCCTTTTTTTGGCAGCCTTGGAGGCAATGAAACCCATGGGGATCACAGAATCACGTCGCCTGTTTGGAAGAGGAACAAGTGTACTACTCCAGGATCATTGCTGCCAGTTAGGACGGTGAGTTTGACAGCGACGACATTCTACACTGCTCACCCCCGCTACCTTTTCATCCTTTCACTTAACTATCATCCGTCTTCACGTAAAGCACAATGAGCCTATGTGTTCTCCCAAATACATGGTACCTAGGACAAGACTCAAATTTGCTGGGCAAATGGACTCCAAGATCCCCAGCTAACAAATCAGGCATTGCTCTACGACTCCCTAGAATTTTGGGAGTGAAAGAAGATTCAGGGCCAAAGATACCCGAGACAAAAAGGTAAAAGAGGCCAAGCTGAAGGTAGCCAACTGCCAGGCAAAAAGGCCCTTCGGTAGGCACTCTAGCAGAAGTCTCCAAGTTAACCGCTTTACAAAATAAAGCTTTGAAAGTAGAAAAAATCAACCAGTTTCACACAAGGGTGCATGCCAATACATAGTAGTTATTTGATCAAATTAAGCTCTTAAAACTCACACATGGCCTATCCAAAATGCCCTATCCATTTAATGTTCAGAATTGCCGCATCATCCTTCCACATGGCAAGACCAAGTGGGCTGCCTAGGCATCTCCTCCTACTTGGATCGTCATGCAAAGAACCTTTTACATATGAGCGCAGCAACTCCACCCAACTGATGCAAATGCTACGTTTGGCTGACCGGAATATAAAGTTTCTGAAGCAAATACAGCAACAGTAATTTTTCTAATAAAAAACTGATGGACAAAATTCCTGTGATGGCACTCAGTCAAGCAAACAACCAACTTGTGTGTTCCAAAATGAATAAAAATGAAATGTGGCTAACCAAAATAGAAGCCAGTTTCAAACAAAGAGAAAAACCCAAGTGCCCACCCATGCTGAGTTTTCCTTCTTTTCTTTTCTTTTTCTTTTTTTTTTTTTTTTTTTTTTTTTTTTTTCTGACAACATACAGATATCAGGAAATTACGGAAGAAGATGTGAATGAAATATAAGGGGATATGTACAGCACCATCCACTGCTCCAACACTGTATTCAAAGTAAGGGTATGGGTTAGCTCATGTAAATAGTATTGATAGAATACACACATGTGCATGCATGTTATACTTATATAGAGGTGAGATAAATAGAAAGCAAGAAACGCATTTGAACTGTCCAGCCTTGATAAACTCTATCTCATTGTTCCAAATCGAATGATGTGCAATTCTAACCAAGTACAAGCACGAGATAGCCACATCTCAAATATCAAAAGTGTAACTCAATCAAATATATTGTTTATTGGCATGAATCCCCACGTATATCCATGCATGCTTTTGTTACTCCAACTATTGTGCACTCTCCTATAGTCCAGACTTTCAAACCTCTATTTAGCCAACTGGCAAGCTCTATTCCAGCCAAAAAAAAAAAATCATATGTCAGCAGGTGACCCTAGGTCTCCTTGTCCCTACCTGTCCACAAATTTGGACCCCCATTGGACCTGCCACGTACTTGGGTCTACCAGTCTGAAAATTTTGGCCTCCATTCTGATTAGTTTTATATCAAATCATACACAACCACCACCACCACCACCACCACCATAACCTTATCCCAACTTGGGGTCGGCTACAAGGGTATCAATCGGCTCGGTTCCGGTTCCGGTTCCGGTTCCGGTTCCAGTTCCTAGTGATAATAAGGTGGACCAAAACCGAACCGAGAACCGACTCAGTTCCGTATTTAGATACTCAAGCCGATTCAATTCGGCTCGGTTCAGTGGTTCCAATTTGGTTCTAATATGCAGTTTTAAATCAATTTTTTTACCTCAGTTTTAATTCGGTTATGAAAACGGTTTCACTTTTGGACTATGACTGTGATGGACCAAAGGCCATAATGGGCTCAAATTATGAGCCTTCTGGCCATTGCAAACTCCAAAATTGTCTTAGCATGTAAATATGTGATGATAAATTGCAAAAAACACTTATCACCTAAAAAATCTCTCTTAATGATACAAGGGTTTTTTCATTTTTTGGTTTTAAGGGCTATTGAACTCCGCACACAGGACTGGTATTCCAGATCTGTTTGGTTGCTTCTCTTCACTTCTAGTTCTGAATTCTACAGCAAATCAGGTGCTAGTTATTCAGTCCTTTCTTCTATTCTTCTTCTTCTACTACTTTTAATCAAATCAAATTTAATATTATGCTTGTTTATTGCTGGATATTATTTATAAGAACAAAATCTGGCTATTGAATTTATTTACACCATATCTAAACTGTTCCCCAGATGTAACCATCCATACCTACAACAATTTCTCAGTTCTTGAATATATCTTGGAAACTAAGCCGATTTGTATTCATCTCTATTTTGAATTCTAATTCCCAAGATTGTTATGTTGATTGATTAGCCTGAAATACCTTGACACTCGACTAGAATTTGGGCTTAACCCAACAACTAGTTTCAGTCCTACCATTCTTCTATTCTAGTCCTATATTAATTCTATCAATTAAATTTCCATCCTGGACTACTAACTATTTTTTACTCCAAATTCTTTCTAAAACCTTGAACTGCATTATTGTGAGCATAGAATTTCATTTATTGGAGGCATATAAGAGAGTAATCAGAACTTACCACAGAAAGTAATGGTCCTTGTTTGAACTTGTTATGAAAGGAAAATGCAAGTGGTTTTGGACTCTCTCCAGGTCCTCTGATAAACCCACTGCGATTGCACAATGAGACATGGATTAAAAGAACACATTCAGATACTTAAAATATAAATAATTCAACGAAAATTGCAAATCTTAGTTTATAAACCCATTAAAAAATGACAAAGGTAAGCAAGGAATCTTTTAGTTAACAGGAGGGAAAAAAGAAATGGGGTTTTTTTGTGTATGTGTGCGTGGAGGGGGGTGAACTCACATAAGAGACGTAGAAATGACTGGAGTTCTTCTAACATCATATATGGCAATAAGCCCCCTGTACTTCTCATCACCACCTTTATAAGACAAAGCTAATCGTTCTCCAGAAGCATCCCATGCTATCTTTTCAATGCCTTGACTGCATAATAAACAATTATATACTTGATAAGTAACTAATAATTCCATCTGGCATCAACAATTTATTGATTACAGACATTAGATACCATACCAACATATTACATACTCCAATTTTTATTTTATTTTCTTGGGAGGGGGGAGTTGTGGGGTAAAACACAAATTATTTAGTTTTTTTTTCTTTGCAAGCTATTGCAAGAAGTGTCATTGGAAATAACAAAAAAATTATTTTCAGCAAATTCTCTCTCAGCAAAAGTGCAAATCTGGCAATAAGCACTTTTACAGTCTCAAAATTCTTATGCATTTAAGGCTGAGGACTATTTTATGCATTTATTACCATTTAATCAAAGGTGATGCAAGTGCTAGGTACACTGTTACGTACAAACACAAGGAGAACCAGACTAGAATTTTAGCTTGCAGTTCTGGTTTGGAGCAGCTTGTGGTTCAAACCTGGTTCACCCAATCGTGAGGATCACTTTAGTGTCCTATTTTTCTTATTATTAAATTGTAATAGTCATGCTGGATTACGACAATTTGTGACACAGAGCTCAAACAGTACCAGCATAGGAGGAGAAAGAACCAGGCCCAAAACTAGACCTGGTTCTGGTTCTACTAAGCCCCAATAACCCCATGACCAACACTCGTGGATGTTCTTCTAGAAGATTGAATCAAGATTTGAGTGTGCCCCATATGATTTGCATGTAGAGGAGATTATCTAGAAGATTGCTGGCTGGAATATTCTGTTAGAGCTACTATTACTTCAGTTTCTATTTTGTGATGGTTTCTTTACTCTAGTTTCTATCTTGTAATCGATTTAGTCGCTAAGTCAATAGCAATTGAGTAGCTATTTTGGTTTTATTTTAGAGTAATAAAAATTAGATCTTTCTAGAAGAGTTTCTATTTTTGAGAGTTACTTATTTTGTAATACAGCACATATTATAAATAAAGCAAAGGAGGCACAGCCTCCCACGAATTGAGTTGAGAAGTTTGGTTTCCCCCTCTTTTGGTCAGTGGTTAGGCAGCTCCAACCCATCGTGGTGATTCCAATCCCGCAGGCTTTGGAGGTGATTCCAAAGTCACATACTTCCTATCTTCCTTCTTCCTCTCAAGTTCCAACAAACATATCAGATCCTGCACGGGTATTTACTCAAACCTTCTGAAACTCTATTTTCTGGTTTGAAACTTGACTCAGTTCCCTCAATATAACTGCTAATAATATTGTCCTGGGCTAACCAAAAAGCATGTTCTCAATTTCAGAGCCTGAGATTAGTAGGAATGGCCCCATTCTGCTTCCCGATTTTGATAACAGTTCCAGCCCATCCTTTTCTTGGATTAGGCTGAAATTCTGATAATTCTATTGCCCTCGATTCTGGTTCTACCAAGTATTTAATCACTGCTATTCTGTCCCTGTAGTTTAGTTTCTCAAATCTAACCTAACATGCTAGTAAAACCAAGATTCGAGGTCTTGGTTTCTCCACTGGTTATGCCCAGGCCAAAAACCAAGATCCGGCGAGATATCTCCAAAACCTGGTATTTTTTGCCAGGATAACTTGGGGATGGGTTTCAGTGGCCGTACGGCCTTTTTAGCCCCTGAAACTAGTCATCTAGCCTACTTTAGGCCTTTTTAACACGGTGGCAAATTATATTTTTTATAATAAAACCCAAAATGGTACTTTTACTTCGAACCCTAGGCTGGTAGTCTATGGCGTAGGTGAGCTCTACCCTAGGCTATTTCACACTAGGCTGGTAGTCTATGGCATAGGTGAGCTCTACCCTAGGCCATTTCACACAACATCTAGTACTTTTAGAACACATATAACTCAATTAAAAGTGTAAATAAGCATAAGAAATTAAAAGACATCAAAAATAGTTTGTTATTATTATACATGGATAACTGATGACTGACATACACAGTCACATTAGTACATAATACAATAACACATATATCATATATGAGACTCATTTTGGAGACCTAGACTCCTAGTACTGAAATGAGTGCCGGGTTGGATCATCATAACCACCATATTGTTGTTGCTGATGTCGAATCATGTTTTGCTCTGATTGAATCACAAAAGCTGGACAAGTCATAGTATGCCAAAAGTAATACTCGAAAGTCTTCCATAGCACCCCTACAAACAACATCATCAGTGTACTGGAGGTCCCCTAACCTTGAGTATATATCTGTGAAACGTAAAGAACTTGATCAAGATCCACCGCTACTGGATGGTGCTTATGGAACCGGAACTTGCACCGGCATGTATGATTGGGGGGTCGGAAACTTAAAAATGTTATCCACAAAACCTGACCTAATGTGGGAGTGTGGTTTGACCCTCATACTCAAAGGTAGAAGGGAAAGAGCTGGCCTCTGGCAGCACCTGTTCAAACTATCCAAACTGACTATAGTGACTATAGACGGAACCGGTGCTCCCCATATATGGATGATGGTGCATGCAATTGCTCCCCATAAATACCAGTCTCCATACTCAAGCCTCCGAGAGTGTTAGTCAAGCTCTTGATACAAACGTCTATGAAGTCCATGCTATCATGCTCCCCCTCACCACCATGTATGAATGAACGACATGAACCTCTTGTGTAAGCTACACGTGTGGGGGCACACGCATTGTGGTCCAAATCCTATGTAGCATAAGTGAACTGAGTCACTCCTGTGAACCACATCGGTTCCAGATCCCGGTATTGGTATCTCTCGTGCATCCGCCCATCACCACCATCACCATCATCATCATCACCAACACCATCACCACGTCCACAAGCAATACGATTTCATTTAGAAGGCAGGAAGTGGCTTTGGACAACAGATCTAAATCTCAAATGCCTTCGTCAGTAGAGGCACTCGATATGAAACCTTCCAGATGTGTAACTTGCGCGCGTGGTACACCCAAGTCATCCGGCTAACATACGAGATACGACACAGCTATCCCAATGAAATGATGTGCAAGGGAATCTAGGGCGTCGTGTGATAGCACAAAAACAGGAGCTATGGATCTCGAATCTTCAACACATTTTCCTTCCTACGACCATAGATTGGGCATCTCCCTGACAAACTTTAAATTGCAAATCGCTCACTACGCATTGACCCTATTTGACCCCTTCTGACTTTTGGGTTTTATTGATTAACCCTTGAGGACAAAAATCACTAAGAGCTATTGATTTTGGTCCCTCATTGGGACAAATCGTTGAACATCATGTACATAAGCCCATACTTAAGCCAATTTTTCAAGTTATCAACTCCCAAAGGCCATGGCCCATGCGCACAAGCGCGTGCAACATTGCAAGCCAGCCAAGGCACGCTGCCTGTTGCTGCAGCCACAGGCGGGCATGGCCCCATTGCAGTGATGGCACCCTGCTGCCGTGAGTTGACTCTACGTTGTCATGGCTTCCTACCTAGTCTGGCTAACTGGGCTGAGCTGGACCAAGTGGCACTGCCACAACACCATTTGTTAAAAAGAGCAAAATGCCCTTTTTGGGCGATTTCACATGAATCAAGCCAAACTACCTCATGAACCCTTACTGCATTGGACCCTGTACACCTCACCATATGATGTGGACCCCACTCACCACACAACTATCTGATTGGCCACAAAAACCCTGTCATGGAGGTCCAGATCACTTGCAGACTCTGAGAGACACTGCCAACCCATCCAGAAGCCCTGCCACATCACCAATGACAACTCACTGCCAGGTGCTGCTCAACACTGCCAGATGCCAAGATAATCCAATGGTCAATCTAGGACACTTCATTGAATCAACTTTTAGGTCCTTCTAATGAAAAGTTGCATTAACCAAAACTGCAACTGGAATGCAGAAAAATCCTAATGGTACACCAGCATGCATAATTCTTGTTCAAAAATAATAAATTATGAAGAAACTAATAGATCAGATATTTGTTTATGTGACCCACTTTTGGATCTTGATACTACTAGCAAGAGTATGACAAAAAGAGGAAAACAATAACAGTCTAAATACATCACGCCATGTAATAACATTGAGGGAACCGGTATCACTTGTCCGCCATAAAACCCCCCCTGGGGGGGGGGGAGGGATTCCAGACTAAGAAAACAGATAGCACACAGCACAATTTGTCCCACAAGACATGGCAAAATAAAATTGAGCCATGACGAAAACCCTTTTAAAACAAATATGCAGCCAGTTCAATGCAATTATTTATGTTGAACAGTAGAACAGAATATCAGAAATTTAAAGGACAGTTAAGCCAAACAAGCAAACAACATAAGAACACAAAACAAAAGTGTACTTTTTCCTACCTGCCCGTCAGTGATACTATTTCTGGCAAGTCAACTGGTAAGAGGTGTGAATCTGAAAAAATCACCGATGGACAACAAGCAAGAATAATGATTTGAAGAAAAAAATGTAATAAAAAGACAATAAAATAAATAAAAAACCTGTAAGAACTTAAGATGGTTACCAACAAAGCACATTTCTTTGAAGGGGAATGTTATAGTATCAGAAGCATCAAGGTTCATATCATTGACAGTTTACAATTTAAGTAGTTATATTCTTCATTCAGCTCTAGATATATCTGAATTCTTTCAAAAACAGAAAGGCAGAAATCAATTCAAAAACCTGACTGGACAAAAGCAGTTCAATGCAATCCAGTGATGAACCACTTGATGCAGCTGGTAGTTGATAATTAGGGATGCAATGTTTAATTAATTTCATTTTCTTTGTTTTAGAAGGTTGGTTTACTTGGGTAGATATGTAGGACTTCTTTTGGTAGTTCCATCTATGGTACATTTCCTAGAATACTTACTTTTCATTTTTTATTGGGTTTCTATTATTATGCTAGGTAGTTTTCCTTGTCGTAATACAGTGAAGAGTAGAGGATCGATGATGAATTGAATTGAGTTTTGTTTCAAGAGAGCCTCTGTGTGTCTCTGTGTGTGTGTGTGTGTGTGGCATTGAGTGATTTCTCTTTCCTTCCTCTATTATCTTCTTCTTCTTCCTTCTATTTCGTTTCTGGGTTTTCTGCTGTTAATCTACTCTTGTCCCACGATTTATGTTTCTTGATTTTTACCCTACTTCCCATTACCCACTCCTTAGCCATTTAATCCTGCCTGTCCTTGGCTTAACTTTAGTTCCCTGAATAACCTTTTATACATAAAATCCTAATCCTCTTCATGTCCCTATCAACCAGGTAGCACTTTAGAATAACTGGTTATTTACAGTCTTGCCACTCGGCCCACTCCCCCTTGCAACTTCAATTTATTTACAGAACTGCCATTTGAAATTGAACTTGAGCTACCTATTGTTCTTGTGGGCCCATAGCGATCCAATTTTAGGGTTATTGTACCCCGGATCCACATCACCACTCTTCAATAAACATACTCCCTCCATCCCACAATGGCAGTCCTCTTTTCCTTTTCAGTTCATCTCATACTGTTGCCCATTATTTAAATCAAGTAATGGATTTTTAATGACTCACTACATCACCCCTTGACATTTTTTTCCACATCTCAATTTTTTTGAAATAAATGGGAGAATAATACCTAAAGGAAAACAAGTGGGAGGGTAATATTGGAAAATAAGTGGGTATTAAATGCTATAACCAATCCTCCTTAAAATTTGAAATTTCATGGGAGGAAAGGATTAAAAGCATGAAAAGAAAGAACAAAATATTTCGCAAAACCACAAAATTTTAGTCGAAATCTGGAAGGTTTCAGTTGGTGGTTTCAAGGCCCAAATGTCCAAATTAGTTCCCAAAGCTTCAAGAAAAACCCTATTTTAGGCCCTTTAAACATAGTGGGACCCTTAGATTGTAAGAAGACACATACAAATTGGTATTCTGGTTTTGACCCTAAATTGGCATGTTCGTGGGATGCTATACAATGTTGTATACACAACATTTACGACTAGAACACACATAATCCAATTAAATTAACTAGAATATGCTTTAGAAATGAATAAACATAAAATTATAAACCATTTCATAATTATCAAATGTTATTCATGGTTAATTACAAAGATATGAGAGTAATTACACAAGTTTTCTCTTTTGAGTCGAGACTAGCGAAACGATACCAAAACACGATTCGTGGTCGAACATCCATCAAAACTCTGAAATTCAATTGGAACCATGCATTTTATAAAAAGGTTTGACTGAAACAATATCAAAATGGATAATGTGGTCAAAATTTCGCCGACCCTGAGAAATTTCAGTAGAAATATTGCAATTATCGCAGGGCCGCAGGCTGTTTCGTTTTGACAGCATGCAAAACTGAAATATTTCAGTTGGTTTCGCAAAATTTCGTCAAAACCTTGTACCATGAAAAAATGTACAAGTATAGCAACTCCTTGCATACTACACAAGGACAAAAGTAGAGCGTTATAATTATGCCGCACAATCTATCCAAAGCTCCTACAGGTTGCCAGATTGGAAGGTTCCAAACAATTCCCATGTACTCAAACTTTATAAGAGAAATCTAAAAGTAATGGTAGAAACATAGATACAGAAAGCAGAGAGAGAAAAGAGTAGAGCATAAACCTTCTTCATAAGCAATGATAAATCTTTTTGAGCAGAGCACAAATTTATCTATCTATTTATTTATTTTTAGGTCTTGATCAGCAAAACATTAAGGACTAAGGAAGTAACGATTTCATTAGTAAAGAAGAACATGATTATTCTGCTTAGATGGAAATGTGATATCGATATCAAGAAAAATACCCCAGAAACAAAATATAGAAAACGTCCTTACCCAATGATGGAGGCTTTGATGAAAAGTGAATAGAACCCAATGCAGCAGATTCCCGGAAAGCAATCAATATTATACGTCCATCAGGATCCCATGCTGCCCCCTAATAAGAAGAGAAAATTCACAAGAAAGAAACTACATGATAATCATTTTCTTTTGGGGAAATCAAGATATCATCACAGGACTGCGTAACGGATCTTGGGCAGCGATGATGAACCAAATTTTTTTATTTTCAATGTGGATAAAGGCCCGCAAAAGATGGATCCTAGCCTATGGATTGTCCAGTTCTTGAATCAGCACGATCCAATAGTTATTTTTGCCTACGCTTATGATATTTATTGGAAAGCCAAGAAAAAGAGAAAAAAAAATCTACCAGTCCTAGAGATAAACTACTGATCAGATGTTAAAAGTTTTCTGATCGTGCTAACTTTTCATTCAATCAATCTTTGAGATTGAGCCAATCCATGGTCGGTCCTCACACCTTGTCCTTCTCTTTCCCTTTCTAAAGAAGTAAACCAGACAAAGTTTGGGGAAAATAATACTAGCTTTGGGCTAAGAAATTGGATAATCATGAAGTTTACAAGAGCATAATTTCCAAAATCTAACCACTGATGCATGCAACTACAAAAAGTGTACTGGTCACTTCATACAGTGCATGCACTTATTGCACTACAGTTGATGCAAGGGAGTTTATAACATACTCCCACAGGAAGCATAAAGGCAAACAGGCCTTAAGTGGCCTTTATTAAGTAGCTGCCAGCTGAATCCACAAGCCCACATCGTGGACTAGTTAATTTAGTCCTTTTAAATTGTTCTTAGCTCTTTCTTACATCATTATTCATTACTAGTTAAGGGACATCAGGACTCCCCACGTGGAGAGTTCCTTTTTGCTTTTTGTTTTCAGTTTTACAATTGTATTTCAGTTTCCTATTAGGAAACTCAGCTTCTATTCAGTTTTATTAAAGGTTGTAAGAGCCAAGAGCCCCGCACGTTTTGATGAATGAAAATTTGAATTACTTCAATGGAGGTGCTGCTGCAACTGTAAGACTCAATTAAGGGTGGGAAATCCTTGGGATCAGTGGGATTCTGGTCCAGGTTTGTTGGTGTCAAGCCATAGGTCACAGCCTCCTCTTTATACTCTTATCAATAAAATACTGTTATAATCATTCTGTTGTGCTTGCTGAGATTTTATTTAATCTGAGTTTGAGGGGAATTATATACTGTCGCTTTTGCTGATTATATACTGTTACTGGCGGGATCTAATTTACAAAAAAAGAACCACCAAATTGAACCTGGCAGCAGCCCTGTTTAAAAGGCCTGTTTGTTCATCTCAAGATCTGTTGAATCAGGGCATCTGTCCAGCTGATCCTTTCCATTTTTCAGGAATTTAGGGTATCAAAGGACCCACTTAAAGAGTCATTGGACCAGAGATTTAGGGTAATCAGAACATCTGATCTACTGTGATCGAACTCCTAAATCAGGTTTCTAAGTTCCAGGTTTTACTGTTTTATCCTTGAGGGTGCTGTTGAATCATTGCAGTAATTTGGGGTACATTAACCTAACATCATCCCACCATCGACCAGAATTTGAACCCCATAAAGGTTGACTTTGGCTTCATCAACTGACCTAACTTCTGGTTTACGGTTTACTTGTGATCCTGTTACGGGGTTGTGTAATACTGAACCTAGGGTTCATCCTACCTACCCCCCATCAACATTGCAGGTTAACTAAGAGCACGGATGAGTGTGACCAGTAAAAACAGAGAAGCTAGCAAGGAAGGTTCCATTGAATGACTTTTACAAAAATGAAAACACAAGCAAAGTATCAGATATAGCTGATAACATTTTATCTCATGAAGAATTTTGTGGTGGTTCAGAAATGGTATCTTGATGGCTTCATAAAACTAAAGAATTGAGATACCAATAGATATTTAAGAACACAAACACAGCTGACACAGCACATCTAAGCATTGAGGGATTTATGTCTTAAATTTGTGCAAAACAAACCAAATCCTATTTCTGAGGTAACTGGAACTTTACACCAACAATTACCATAAAACAGAAGCCCAGACTTAGGTTCTCTTAGCATTTTATACTTTCTTTTTTGGGAAAAAAAAAATTTTTTTGAGCTATTTAATTATCTTATTCCTATAGCTAAAATAAATAACAGTTTATACAAATGTCATTAAATATTTTAGTGACAAGATACTGATACCGTTCTAATCTCAGGAATGCATGCAAATACTGAAGAAAGCCATTGATATATTAGAGTGCAATCAGAAGCAGCAGTAAGAAAGGAAGGCTATGGAAGTGCCCACGATATCCATAATTTTTTTCTTTTTTGATTTCCCAAGAAGACATACATTACTAAGGTATTATTTACCTGAAGTATCATATGCTACTTGAGCTCTTTTTTTTTTCTTTTTCTTTTTTAATCATGTTTTGTCTACTTAGAAGTCAAGTGCCAATTATAGGTAGTTCAATCCAGTCATAACGTAAATTAAACTTTTCTAACAGTCAACATAGAAGTAAATGCAAAGATATTTTCACTTACTGTGACAAACCCACTAGTTGAAGACCAAGGTTCTGATGTCCAAGTGTTGGTTTCCCAAAGATAAAAGGTTCCATCACTACAAAGCAAATTAAAGTTAACATATCATAAGGTCAAACTAGGTCAATCATGATTAACAGGCATGTCACTAAAAACAAGACTTGGAAGTGGGAGAATGGCCACACAATTTTGCAGTGAAAAAATAATCCCCTGTTGGTGACCACTTTAGCATGGACATGCCTCCTAATCCCCGTCGAATGGGTGTTCCCACACCTGGAAAATGTAGAATGAATGAGAAAATCAAACCAAATGAATGGACTGAATGCTGTTAAATACCTTTCTTCCTTTCTTCCACATTGGCAATTAATTAGTTCTTGGGAAGGGAAGGGAAGGGAAGGGAAGGGAAATAAAGGTAAAATAAAAATTAAATTGAAAGTAGGGTAATCATTACTACACAATGATTGAGTAACCAACACAAATACTTTCTAAATCTAGTACAAAATATATAAATTAAATATATTTAAATAATAATTATTAATAAATATTGAAATTAATTATGATGATGATATATGATAATCGAATTTGAAATTTTCAATTAGGAGAGATGACTGAGTGGGCGAAAGCGGCGGAGCTAATACATTGCACCTTTCAATCCAAAAAGAATCACTTCGGACTCGGGTTTTTAGGCCATTCTAGTAGTTGGATCATGGTATTCCTTCGTTTCTCTATTTCTGGAATATAAGTGTGTGACTTATATAAATTGAAATCCTATTGATAGTATAGAGCGTGAGTATGTATCTTGAGAAGAGATGGTTCTACCTCGTCGGATATTTATTATCTGGAACACAGAATATATGGAATAGATCAAGAAATATTTGAACTATGATTCATACCTTCAGACCTCGCGGAATTAAAACTTCACTTCCACTCAAATTCATTGGGGATTTGAATAGAATAATAAAAACACGCTTGCCAAGTTCAAATAGAATATTTGGTAAGATTTCAAGTTCATCGCACAATCAAGATCATAAAAGTTTTCAACTTACTTAAATTAGCTTCAATTCCTTTCACTTCCCTTACTTGCTACCAGATGGAGCCTAAAGGAAATAGGTTGAATCTATAAGAGAAATGAAAAGGGGAAGATCTACTAGTCCCCCAACTAGAACTAAGGAGCTCACTTCAAAAAATACTCAGCTTATATGCTGCAGATTTCTTCAAATTCGAGCAAAACAGAAACTAATAAATCTAAGATGGTACAAAGGCCCCAAAACATCCTTCAACACCTCATCAACTTAGGCCAGTTTGTTCTGAAATATGTGATCAGTTCACTGGCAAGATCACCCTCCCAATTCAAAGCTTTTTACTGCAAGTTTCTGTTGGAATATTGCATATTTTTAATTGCATTTTGGCGATTACTCACATGTGTGTTGAGTATGAAAAGCTTGGAGTTTAACATGTACAAATTTCCAGAACAAGATGATGAGTACACATCACTACCGGTCAATTGCTCCCAAGCATCAAGACATCAAGCATCCACAAGCTAAATGGGTCACTGAGCAAGGGCTTCAATGGGTCATCTTCAAAGCAAGAGAATTGAAGATTCAAGAATTGTCGTGAGCATCAAAAAGCTCAAGTGACAAAAAGAACCCAAGTGTCAAGCACACTTCACCAAACATCATATGGAAACAAAACTTTAAGATCTGAAGCATAGCTTAGGTTTGTAGAAGTAGGATTTGGTTTTGGATCTGAAGCATAGCTTAGGTTTGTAGACTGCTGTTACTGCCAGTTACTTGGAAAAAGAAAAAGAACCATGAAGAGAGGAAAGGAGGAGGAGGAGGAAGAAGAAGAAGAAGAAGGGGGGGGAGTCGGTACAGCCCTTGCTGGACCGCTGAGATCACAGGAAACAGAGAACCATAAAGAAGAAAGAGAAAGGAGAAAGGAAGACTAATGCAGGAGTAGATTACAAGAAACTACCCCAGCAATTTATAACCCCAAACAATACAAATAGGATCAGGAAACAAAGAAATAAGACCATCAAATAAACCCCCAATGATACAAAACCCATATAGAAGCAAAACCAGCCCAAAACACAACCCGATAGGAGAGAGAAAGACCTGCTCTAGAGCTGGAGAGAGAGAGGTGCGGCCAGGTCAGTAGGAGTTCGATTGAGTTGCACTCTTGGGCGTAGATAGTCCCTAAGGAGGGTACAAAAACCCCCAAAGTTGAGAGGATTCTGACAGCTGGTTGTGAAGTTACAAGCTTTCTTGATTTTCTAACCTAGGAGAAATAATCGCAGGCTTCAGGAGATAGAATCAAATCTGGTTTGTAACTTGGATAGATCTGAACTTCTGAATACTCACAACAGTCGTATACTTCAACAGCAGTAACTTTAGGATAAAATAGAAAGCTTTAAACAAGAAGAAACAAAGGGAAAAGTGGGGGAAGAGCGGCTATCTGGGCTCAGGCTTCTCACTCACAGCAATCCCGGTTGTTCTAAGCAATTGACTGCAATTATTCTTTATTCAAATATGAAATTATGAGTATATAGGCTCCTCTATTTATAGAGGGCAGAATAGCAATCAAACTACTACTAGGAGCTAGTTTCCCAATAGGACTAGACACTCCTACTTCAACTAGGAGTTAGTTTCCCAATAGAACTAGACACTCCTACTACAACTAGGAATTCAAAATTGGACTAGGAATAATAAACCTATGTGGAAAACAAATAGAGTCCTAAGACAATTTGGACTCGACATACCATTTACTCAACTCGATGGGCCCAATGGCCCCTAATTAATTAAAAACAACTACTAATTACTCCCCTAGCCGATGGGCCCAATTGGCCCTTATTTGTACTTAGCCACTCAGGTGGACCAAGTAGGGGTTCAGTTGGCTTCTTGGCTGGACCCTAGCCACTCAGGTGGACTAAGGCTAGACCCTTCTTCCTCTCATATTTCCTTCCATAATATGGATCTACATCAAAGACAGGAGAAGAAGAGAGGTAGGGAGGTCGCAGGGAAGATGGGAGGGGGTTGTCTCTCTGGACAAGGAGGAATTCAGAGAGAGGGGGAAGGGAGAAATTTCACAGATTAAGAGAGAGAAGGAAGGGGGGAGGAAAAAGGCAGCCACGCGGGGGTTTTCCCAAATCAATTCATTCTTCATTAATTTTCAACTAACTCTTCCCTTGAATTACATGCAAGGATTAAAGTATCGGTATCGGTCGTCGTATCGGTCGGCCAAAATTAAGATACGTATCGGAGGGTATCGTATCGTATCGGAGATACGCTAAGATACGCTAAAGATACGCACATAAATGGATAGGAAACACTTTTTTATAAACATTTGCATAAAAAAATAGTTAAAAAAAATTATATATTACATGTATTATGCATAAACAGTAAATTGAGAGTATCGCACTAAGAATCCAAGGTTTGTAATTGTCCCATAAATGTAAAATCCTTGTTCCCAACCTTGATTTCCACTTTAGTTAGAGAAAAATGGTTGGCAGCAACTTTGGAACAAAAACACCTCAAAAAATTATGTTTTTCTAAAAAATTACCCATTTTGGCCATTTTATGACTGTATCGGTACGTATCGGTGTGTATCGATCGATACATACCGATACGCACCGATACGTATCGATACATACCGATACTTACCGATACATACCGAAACGTACATTTCACTTCAATTTTGAATTTTTCACAGAGTATCGATACGTATCGGTGAGTATCGATGCGTATCGGTGCGTATCGGTGGTGTATCGGTGCGTATCGATGTGTATCGTAGGATACGTATCGATACATAAGGGTTTTAAAATTTTCTTGATACGTATCGGTATGTATCATGCCGATGCCTACCGATACGGATACGTATCGGCCGATACGGCACGATACGCACCGATACTTAAAACTATGATTACATGTCTAATTTATAATAAAATTAAATTACAACTTTCTAATTAAAGTCAAAGACTAAGATAGAAATAAAATCTCCTAAACCTAGGCTAAATGAAGTAGAAGCAAATAAGGACTCAAATAGGAAATAAATATTCTCAAATAAAATAAAATCCTAGAATATCCTAATAATCTTGAACCCAAATCAGTAACTTTGATCCCAAATTGGATTTGGTTTTGGGTTTGGATTCTAGATGGGTTTGGGTCGATCCATCGTAGCGTTGCTACATCAATTCCCCTGTTGTTTAGAAAAACTCGTCCACGAGTTATGTAGGAGAGGATCAGCACCACTCGATCAGCATCCTTAATCAACGGCGTTGATGGGATAAAGATCCAGCGCACTTCATGATCAACAGTCACAATCTTCTGATGTTCGTCAACAAATGATATGACTTTGATCGGAATTGGATGGCGAGGCTTCACAAATGAGATCGGGCCATCGATCAATTCTTCAGATGCAACTTTCATCGGATCGTCCAATTCATCTTCAATATCGACAACAAAGCTTGATGTAATGGTCTCTAGATGGGAAGCTTTAAGCACTTTTAGATTAGCTTTGAGAGCTTTCAAGGCTTCTTCATTCTGTTGATGGGAGCATGGTTCCCGAGGTATCGTCATAATGTCATGAATAACATGACCTTGTTGTCCGCCCGGGATTAAAATACGTGTCTCTAAGGCATCAAGTCTTGTGGTAATGACCTGGAGGGTAACAGCTTGGGCTTCCCTTTCTATCCTACTAACAACCAACTCTTCTTAAAAAGCTCTAACCACCTTCAATGTCTCTTCATTCTGTCGAAGTAACCGAGTCCACAGTACAGATGAGGGGGTGGTGTAAGCAACCATTGGAGTAAACAAATTGACAGTAAACTCGCTCTAATACCAAATAATGCGGGGCCGATGGGCCCCAAAAGACCCAACTATGATAGCAGCCAAAGACTAAAACCAGTAGTAATTTGGTAATTAAATGGATCCAACCAAATGGTAAATACTCAAGTAATGACAAACTTGTAATTAACTGGAAATAGCAAGACTCATCAGGGGAGTATCAATGGAGGTCGACTTCAATAATCAGGGCTGTCTATGTTACCCATAAAACAGAGTAGCAGTATTGGTTTAGTCGAAACAGAAAATAGAAGAGAGAAATAGCAGTAGCAGATCGATGGGAAAGGGGAAGAAGAAAGAAGAAGAGAGAGAAATAGAGAGGTCCCAGGGAAGAAAAAGAAAAGGGGGGTTGTCTCTCTGGACAAGGAGGAATTTACAGAGAGAGAGGGGGAAGGGAGAGATTTCACAGATTAAGAGAGAGAAGGAAGGGAGGAGGAAGAAGGCAGCCACGCAGGGGTTTTCCCAAATCAATTCATTCTTCATTAATTTTCAACTAACTCTTCCCTTGAATTAATTTATAGTAAAATAAAATCAGAACTTTCTAATTAAAGTCAATGACTAAGATAGTAATAAAATCTCTTAAACCTAGGCTAATAGAATTAGAAACAAATAAGGACTCAACTAGGAAACAAATATTCTCAAATAAAATAAAATCATAGAATATCCTAATAATCTTGAACCCAAATCAGTAACTTTGATCACAAATTGGATTTTGTTTTGGGTTTGGATTCTGGATGGGGTTTGGGTCGATCCATCGTAGCACTGCTACATAAAAAACTAGCTGAAAAAGGAAACTAACTACTAATAACTTGACTCCTAAGAAAACAAATATAACTTAAATTGAACCTAATTATAAAGGAAACTAATATAAAATGAAAGAAATCAGTTAATTCCGCATGAAACCTTAAAGCCCCTCTTTTAGGCCCATAAAAGTGGCTTATTACACTCAAACCACATGGGATCAAAGGCCCAACATATATGGAATCCAATCCTAAGCTTACCAATCAAACAAGCCTATTTCAGTGATGAATCTGTATCACACACTCTCTATACTAACACCGCCAGCATTGCCACTGCCATATGTCTAATAGAAACCAGGGAAATGTTATGTTGAAATCTGGCTACATTTTTTGTTTCATGCAGTTCCAACTGAATCGATACTTTTAACGTGTCTTATTTGGTAGATTTTGATAAAGTCCAATGAACTAATGGATTTCAAGGCAAAACCAAATACTTCAACAAGAAATAATAAAACAAATTTCCTAAAATACATGTATAAATAGCACACTGGATGCCGTAATTATGATCAACCATATATATGCAAAAAGAATTTAAGTAACACATTCAAATGCCAAAAGAAGAGTGTCATATGCCACCAAAAATTTAACTGTATCACAATTAACTATTATGAAACAATGTAAGAGGAAAACAAAATTCGCACATCCATGAGGGAGCAAAATTGCTCAACAAAATTATAGCTAAAACAATTTAATTATCTATTAGTTAATTAACAAGTTACTCACTAAAATGCTTGCATCAAAAAGGTGGTAAGAAAAAAATCTGAGAATATGACCAAAATTTTACATAAAACAACTTAATAAGAAAAAGAATTTAGAATTACCTTTCGCAACATCCCACACGGTGAATGACGAACTCTCATATGAAGCAGATGCCAAATATTTGAAGATATGTCAAGGATACTACAGATCTAAACACTATAAACATCACTTTGGAGCTAAAAATTGCTGTTCTTCCAACTGCAAGAACTACGACAATCTCCCAGCAAACAAGAAAATAATCTATTCGAGAAAATTTTGGAAGACCATAAATAAAGAATGTTACGAGGTCGAGGATGGAGAATAACCAAATTAAATAATGCAGATAGCAGTTTCATTTGAAAACTAACACCACTAGTAGGCACAGGTGTGCAGCCTATGGGATGCTGAAGGGAAGAAAATTAATAATTTGAAGAAGGAAGCTCAGTAGCTTGCAGCAGACATTATAATGGTTCAGCTTAAAGGTAAAAGAGGGAGGAAAATAGTATGTTCAAGGAGGAATTAACAAGAAGTGACTCCAGTGAAAACTCCTTTGATGTATTTATAAGATAAAAATGTCACAAATAACTTGGATCGGATATCTTCCATTCGGACTCCATGAGAGTGCACTAATTTGTTCATCATTAGGACTTCGAAGAAAATCCACTAGAGTCCATCGAACCCCTGAGCCTCTAGAAAGTGTGCCCAGAAATGATGCAACTCCAGATCTCACAGATGCTGCATTACCTGGGTAAGAAGCAGACCAAACGCAAATTCCACCCCTGAAAAGGGAAAGCAAGGGGGGGGGGAGAAAAAGAGACTAATAATTTAAAATTAAATTAAAAAAATAATACATTACAGTAATATTGTGATAGCACTTCTTCCATATAACACAATCTCAACAAGAATGTTTGGCAATGATGACACTTGCCTGCATGCTATAGAGAGTGTCCTCCCTCCATTTGGCCTCCACTCAAGAATTTTAACATCTCTTTGGGACTCACTGGTCAGAATGCACGGATCCTTTCCCTCTGTTCACAAGAAGCATGTTGGAAAGCACCGTTCAATGCAAGTTTCCATAAGCATGATTTAAAAAAGACACTGAAGGGGCGATGCTATTTAACAGAAAAAGGAAAGAAAAGAAAGAAGAGAAAAAACAGCCAATAGGAAATTCATTAAAAAAAAAAGAGACAGATTCCTGACCTGAATCCTCATAATCACGAATTGAAACTTGATGTGGACCAGAGATAAATGCTAAAATATGCTTGTGTTGGTGCCAACTCACGCCCTGAACACTCACTTCTGGTAGCAATCTCACCTATGACAATGACATCTCAATCCATTCTTCCATATTAAAGGTGATTAACATGAAATTGCAAGAAATTTGGCAGCAAAATTAAAAAAAAAAAAAAAAAAAAAAACAATTTTTGTTTTTTAAGTTCTTAACTTAGATTTACAAAAATAGCCCTCCCAGCATCCTAAAATTAAACGTGGATGGAATCTTTAGGGAATCTGCACTGGAGGGGATTGTTGGGTTGGCCTTCCACATTTCTAATATGTTTCGGTGGTGTTTTCTGGGCCTATTGGAATCACTGATTCTTCTACTGTGGAGCTTAGGCTGCCATCCAAGTCCTTAGACTTGCCAGTTTGCCATCTACAAGGGCTGGTTTGGTGTTATCCCTGTGGGGAACTACAAAAGTATGATGTCATGTTGCAAATATTCTCATCTAGGAAAGCTAGGGCCTTACTTGCTCAGGGAAGATTTTCCCTTTCTTGGAGACAAGACCTGCAGGTTCTTTGGCAGACCAGCTAGACAAGGGATTAACAGGGATATTCTATTTGTGGGTTTACAAGCCGTAATGTAATCTCCCTTTTTATTTCTTTTTTTCCCTGTCCCGGGCCTCCTTATGTATGTTTAGGAGCCCTGGTCTATTGTTGTTGTATCACATTCTGCTTCTCTCTCCAATCCATACCATCAAATGATGAGATCATTACAGCCATCCTCTCCCACAAAGCCAACAAAACTCCAGGGCCCGATGGATTCAGCATCGGTTTCTTCTCTTCCCGCTGGGAAATCATCAAAGGTAATCTCATTATGGCCATCCATAGCTTCTTCCTCAACCCTAATTGTTGTAATAATGGGTTTTATGAGTTTTAGGGAAAGTGTCAATTACCAAACGGACCCTAAGGGGTTTAATGGTCTTTATAATTCTCTAGAATACTAGAACCTTCTCTCCATTATTATAAATAAAGAGGGTTGGTGTCATATTAGACACGTCATTACCCCATTCAACATGGAATAAGAGCCTTAGGATCCGAAACCCTAAGGGCTCCCCTCTTCTCCATCTCTTTGCCTCTTTCTCATTTCTCTCTCTCTCTCTCCTAGTGCCTCTTTCATCTGCGCCTCCCTCCGCTTTTCATCTGCTTCTCTCGTGATGGAAGCTTCTTAAACCACTAAGAGGGTTTCTAGCCTCCACCCATCCTTCCCCTAAGCTCTTAGACTCTCTTCTACAATGATCTGAGAGACCCAGAACCTTTTTTTCATCATTTTTTAAGGTTTTCTCCCCGAGAATGTTTTTTTATTGACGGGATGCTTTTTCCCCACTCGATGCTCCGATCATCTTGATGTTTGTTGCAATTGGTGCCTCTTACCCTTGTGGTGATATGTACCGACCACTTTTTCGTTTGAGATCTCTGTTTTAGAGCTTTTTTTCATCATTTTTTTAGGGTTTTCCCCCTGATAACGTTTTTTCATTGTCGGGATGCTTTTTTCCCGCTCGATGCTCCGATCGTCTTGATGTTTGTTGCAATTGGTGCCTCTTATCCTTGTGGTGGTATGTACTGATCGCTTTTTCGTTTGAGATCTCTATTCTAGAGCTACCCCCAAAATTGTTTTATCAGGGTTTTACCCTTTATCGATTTTTGGGCTTTCTAGCTTCTTCTGGTTATTTTGGTGTTTTCTCTATCTCCGGCTAGTGTCTCTTCTATTTGCACAACCCCCTTAAGTAACAACCATGTCTACCATCTCATCAGCTTCTACTGGCGGGGACACCACGGCTCTTCCTACCTTTCCTCCTTATGCTATCAAGCGTGATGGCACAAACTACCTTATGTGGTCATGCTCGGTCTATATCTCCATCAAGTCCCGTGGCTATTATAGATACCTCACTGGAACCACGAAGCGTCCGACCACCGGTACTGAGATTGACAAGTGGGAGTGTGCCAACTCTCTGGTTATGGCCTTCCTTGTCAACTCCACGTGATCTAATACTGAAATTGAGGAAGCTCAAAACAGTACCAGGGTAGGATCTTTTCTCAGAGAATAGGGAATTCTAGATATGGAGAATAGGATATTGCTAAAACTTGTTGAAAGATGAAAAAGATGGAACAATAAACAATAATATAACACTCGGGCTTCACACCGCAAGGTGGATCGACTGGATCAAACACCAACCTACCTTGATCAAACACAAGGGATTTCTTGAGCAAACACAAGAGATTCTTGATCAAACACAAGAAGAGAGTTGCATAAGCAAACTTTGTTTTAAATTCTGAGTTGTCCTTGAATGTTTACAATTGATCCCTATTTATAGGACCAACTCAACAAAACATTACATACCCAACTTCCAACTAACAATAGTAGAAAGTCTTCACTTATTAAAGTTGGGGTAGGAAAGTATTCACCTTCCAACTACTAAAGTTGAAAGAGCCTTCACCTACCAACTACCAAAAGTGGAAAAATCCTCACCTCTTAAAGTTACAATGGAAAAGTCATCCCCCAACTACCAAAGGTGGAAAAGTCTTCATCCCCCAACTACCAAAGGTGGAAAAATCTTCATCCCCCAACTACCAAAGGTGGAAAAGTCTTCACCCATCATCACTTACAAAAGTGAATTGATCCCCCCATTTAGAAAAGTAAAAAGTAAAAGTAAAAGTAACTTCTAACCACTTAAATTGAACCGATATTGGACCAACATGGACCATGGTTCAATTGGAACTAAACTAAGACATAAAGCATGAAATAAAAACTAAGTATGAAATTAATAAGCATCAACAAAGTAAGGCCACATGCTAGTTACTCTTGTTGGCCTTCTTCCTACGGATGTAGGTCTTCAGATCTGCATCAGCTCCTCCCGACTTGAAAACATTCGTCTCCGACGAATGGGTGAAAGACATGTAACGCTCATATAAGTCAGGATCGAGTCGCTTGAAGTCATCAGCATGAATCCAAGTGCAATCAGTCCGTGGTCGTCCCTTCCATTTGACAAGAAAAGTGTGATAACCGGTGCCATGACGAGTGGTTTTGTAAGTATCATCCAAAACCTCTTCAATAACATCTTCAAGAGGTGGTGTAAGTTGGGGCAGCCTTAGCATTTGTTCCAGGTCACCATCATCTGAATGATGTCCCACATAAAGATGTAGGTCAGCTACATTGAAGACATTGCTTATGGTCATTTCCTCAGGTAATTCGAGCACATAAGCATTTGGTCCTATACGTTTCAGCACCTTATAAGGACCCATCTTCTTTGGATGGAGCTTTGTGTTAACACCAGGTTGGAACCTCTCAGGATTTATGCGAACCATAACCATGTCTCCTGGTTTAAACTCCACATAACGACGATGACGATCAGCTGTAGTCTTGTAGACATCATTACTTAAGGCAATACGTCGTCGCACGTTTGCATGCACCTCTGTGATGTGGCGCAAGAATTCATCAGCTTCAAGGCTGATTCGAGCCTGGGGTGGGAGTGGAACAAGATCAATTGGGCGTTGCGGCTGAATTCCAAGTAATATCTCAAATGGTGTGCGCCCCGTTGTCCTATTCACAGAGCTATTGTAGGCAAACTCAGCTATGTCAAGGATTGCTGGCCATGTCTTCTCATAATCTCGGACTAAGCACCTCAACAAGTTCCCCAAACTTCTATTAACAACCTCTGTCTGACCGTCAGTTTGTGGATGGAATGCAGTTGAAAACTGTAGCTTTGTGTTAGTTTTTAGCCACAATGTCTTCCAGAAATAGCTCATAAACTTGACGTCACGATCAGAGACAATAGTACTTGGCAGCCCATGCAGTCGAACAACCTCTTTAAAGAAGAGCTTTGCAATATGATAGGCATCAAAGGTCTTTCGACATGGCAAAAAGTGAGCCATCTTAGAGAAGCGATCCACTACAACCATGATGGAATCGTACCGTTCTCTTGTAGGTGGCAGCCCAAGTACAAAATCCATACTAATGTCGAGCCAAGGTGCATGAGGAACCGGTAGTGGGGAGTAGAGGCCTGTATTCTTCTTGGTCCCCTTAGCAAGTTGACAGACTCGACACCTTTTGATGACATGATCTACGTCTTTTGCAATGTGTGGCCAGTAGTACCGATCAGTCACCTGTATGATGGTCTTGTCCTTGCCGAAGTGGCCTCCCAAACCTCCTCCGTGTAACTCCCTTATGATGTGATGTCGTAGGGAGGAGTCTGGAATGCATAATCGCGTTCCGAAGAACAAATAACCATTGTGGACAGAATATTTAGGGTGTTGCTCACCTTGCTGTAACTCTGCATATAGAACTCTGAAATCCTTATCAGACGCGTACTCATCTCGTATCTGATCAATACTAACGGCATGTGCTGAAAAAGTATTGATAGTGAGAACTTTTCGGCTTAAAGCATCAGCCACCGTGTTCTCTTTACCAGCCTTGTATTTCATCGCAAAGACGAACTCTTGTAGGTAAGCAACCCACTTTGCATGCTTCTGACTGATTGACTTCTGAGAATGGAGATGTTTGAGTGCTTCATGATCGGTGTAAAGAATAAATTCCTTACCAATAAGATAGTGTCTCCAATGGCGTAACACTTGGATGACAGCATAGAGCTCCAAATCGTAAGTCGAGTAGCGTCGCTTGGCATCGTTGAGTTTCTCGCTATAGAAAGCGATAGGGTGCCCTTCTTGTATCAGCACACCTCCCAACCCAATATGTGAAGCATCAGTTGCCACCTCAAATACACGATTAAAATCTGGCAGGCGTAATACCGGGGCCTCCGTCATCTTCTTCTTGATAAGATGGAGGGCTTTTGTCGCCGCTGTTGTCCACTCAAACTTGCCTTTACTCTGCTTCATACATTCGGTAATAGGTGCCATGACTGCACTAAAATTTCGAATGAATCTCCTGTAAAATGAGGCTAGACCGTGGAAGCTACGGACTTCAGTGATTGTCTTCGGGGTAGGCCAGTTGGTGATGCTCTTGATCTTCTCAGGATCAGCTTCAACCCCCTTGGAGGAAACAATAAAACCAAGGAATACAACCTTGGGCAGCATAAAGGAACACTTCTTGAGATTAATGTATAGCTTCTCCATACGGAGCACCCTCAAGACTTGCTTCAAATGGTCGATGTGATCATCTGGATGCTTGCTGTAAACTAAGATATCATCAAAGTATACAACCAAAAATCGACCAATAAATGGACGAAGTACCTTTGTCATAACTCGCATAAATGTACTAGGTGCATTCGTCAGACCAAAGGGCATGACCTTCCACTCGAACAGTCCATCCTTGGTTTTGAAGGCGGTCCTCCATTCGTCTCCTGGCCGAATACGAATTTGATGGTAGCCGCTTCGAAGGTCCAATTTTGAAAAGACCTTTGCACCGGACAACATGTCTAGCATATCATCAAGTCGTGGTATGGGAAATCTATACTTAACCGTTATTTTGTTGATTGCTCTGCTGTCGACACACATACGCCATGAGCCATCCTTTTTTGCAGTAAGTAATGCTGGTACAGCACAAGGACTAAGGCTCTCAATGATAAACCCCTTCTTTAGTAGTTCATCAACTTGCCTTTTGAGCTCAGTGTGTTCTGTAGGACTGAGACGGTAAGCTGGAAGGTTGGGAAGCACAGAACCAGGTACCAAGTCAATAGCATGCTGAATATCGCGCATGGGAGGGAGCTTATTAGGTAGCTCGTCAGGTACTAAATCAGAAAAGTCTGTTAGAAGCTCTCTAATAGGCCGTGTGAGCTGAACTGTTGGTGGTGGAGTGACCTCTCTAGTAACCAGGGCTAATATCATGCCTGTATCATGGTTGGTTCGCTCAAACTGCTTTTGTGGAACAGCTAAGATCTTCTTCTGTGGAAGGACTTGCATCTTGTTGGTATCGGTGGTGGCTTTCTGGTTAGTCCTCAATGTCTGTCTCTTACGCATCTCCTCTGGTACATTGATAGGCTCAAGTATAGTGCGCTGCCCTTTAAAGGTAAATATGCACTGATTCTTCTTTCCGCCAGTGAGAACATCATTATCATACATCCATGGTCTCCCTAAAAGAACATCAGTTAGCTTCATAGGAATAACATCACACCATACCTTTTCTTCATATCGAGAAAGTTGTAATGGAACAAAACATCGCTGATTGACCTCCAAAGTGTTGCCATTCAGTAGGGATACTTTGTAAGGCTGCGGGTGTTTCTCTACCTTCAAATGTGCTTTCTTCACAAACAACTCAGAGACAACATTAACGCAGCTGCCACTGTCAACTATCACCTGTATAGTGCGATTAGCTGAACGCATGCGGCTGTAAAATATGCATGTACGTCGCCAATCCTCGCCTTTGGTTTCAGCCACCAATATGCGAGAAACCACATGAATTCCATAGGAGTCATCTTCATTTGCTTCAGCCCCATCATAATAATCAACATTTTCGTCTTCTTCTTCCAATGGGATTGGAAAGATATGGGAATTATCTTCATCAGGAGTATCGTCAGCGTCAACCATCACTGCTACTTTGTGACGTGTAGGACAATTTTTGGCATAATGTCCCCTCTCCTGACAATGAAAGCATTGCACTATGGCAGTGCTAGGCATAGGTGCTTTCCCTTGTGATCAGCACGTGGAGAAGGTGTGGTACGTGGAGGATAAGAAGTAGGATTTTTTGCTGAAATTTTTTTTGTGATCTCTCTAGCTTGATATCCAAACCTTCTACCCGTAGGAGCTAGTAACTCCTCTGCATGTACTGCCTTCTCGAAGCATTCCCTGACATTGGATACATCTACTACGCCAATAGCACGATTTATATCAGATCTCAAACCCAAACGAAAGCGGGAAAGTACCTGTAATTCATTCTCCCTGATGCCAGTGCGTGAATAGAGTGAATCAAACTGCTCCATATACTCTGCAACGGACATACTCCCTTGACGAAGAGTTTTCAGCTTGTCCTGCAGTTGTGATCTAAAGTGTCGTGGTAAGTATTTGGCACTAAGATCTTCTTTCATCTCTTCCCAAGTAATGGGAGCTCTACCACGATCTTCTAGATCCCTTTCTTCAGTTCTCCACCATTCGCGGGCTGAGCCAACTAGCTTAGTACGTGCTAGTCTCATCTTACGTGACTCAGACAACTCATACCAATCAAAATAGTCATCTAAAGCAGCCAACCAATCATAAAATACCTGTGGATCATGCTTTCCGTTGAACTCCTTTAATTCAAGCTTGACTTTTTGTGAATCATCAGTACGTCGACGGGNAATCAAAAAATACCTGGGAATCATGCTTGTCGCTGAACTTCTTTAATTCAAGCTTGACCTTCTGTGATTCATCAGCACGTCGACGAGGTGTTTCAAGATCACCATTGAAATAAGATCTTATATGCTCCTCAAAGGTAGGTGGTGCTGTAGGGGTTCTTTGTTGTGCCCTTTCAGCACTTCTCCTATGTTGACGATGCACAGCAGATTGTAGTTGATACCTGTCCTCCCTTTCGAATGGTACATTGCTACCTTGTATTGGAGTAGTACTTTGATTCTCAAGTGATTGCAACCTCGCACTTATGATCTTCTGTCCAGTAGAGAGCTGTTGAAGCATCTCAATGACTTTTGCCATTGGATCAGGTGGAGGCGGCGGCCACTGTGACTCATTCTCTGCCATGCTCTGATACCAATTGATGTAATACTGAAATTGAGGAAGCTCAAAACAGTACCAGGGTAGGATCTTTTCTCAGAGAATAGGGAATTCTAGATATGGAGAATAGGATATTGCTAAAACTTGTTGAAAGATGAAAAAAAGATGGAACAATAAACAATAATATAACACCCGGGCTTCACACCGCAAGGTGGATCGACTGGATCAAACACCAACCTACCTTGATCAAACACAAGGGATTTCTTGATCAAACACAAGAGATTCTTGATCAAACACAAGAAGAGAGTTGCATAAGCAAACTTTGATTTCAAATTCTGAGTTGTCTTTTAATGCTTACAATTGATCCCTATTTATAGGACCAACTCAACAAAACATTACATACCCAACTTCCAACTAACAATAATAGAAAGTCTTCACTTATTAAAGTTGGGGTAGGAAAGTCTTCACCTTCCAACTACTAAAGTTGGAAAAGTCTTCATCCCCCAACTACCAAAGGTGGAAAAATCATCACCTCTTAAAGTTGGTATGGGAAAGTCTTCACCCCACCATTACTTACAAAAGTGAGTTGATTCTCCTCCCCCTTTTTAGAAAAGTAAAAAGTAAAAGTAAAAGTAAAAGTACCTTCTAAACATTTATTGACCCCATGACTGGTTCAACTAATGAACCAAACCACTGCTAGACCAAAACATGTAAACCAGAGTAAGTAATCCCGTATGCATACCTATTACCATGGTTTAGACTCATTAAACTATTGAAGTTGCCTATTACATTAAAAAAAACCCTTGGACCAAAGGCCCAACATGCATATAACCCAACCATAGACTTATTCCTAAGAAAACAAACCCATTTTGGTGATAAATCTGCATCACTAACATTCAATGTTTTACATACAAAGGGTACAGGCATATTACTACTCAGTCTCCCAACCATTTGGTAGTTTATTTAGAAAAGGGATTCTTTTATACCATTTTCCCCAAATGAGTGACCGAGCCTTAAGGCAATTAATTTGGAGACAGAACGTGAAACGGGTGAAGTCAACAACAATGACAATGATGGGGAGCGACAACTTTGTTATGTTCTTTGTCCTATTTTGACCACCCACAAGGTCTTTTGAGGATGAAGATTGGCACCGCAACAATATCTTCTAAACCTACATGAAGTGCAATGACCAATTATGTATGCTTGTAATTGATACACAGATTTGAATGAAACAATTTGAGTTAAGAGGTTACTTAAGTCACGTGCGACCAGGTTGGTTGATCTTCCCCTTCTCTTTCCATCATCTTCCTCAGTTTCAATCTCTTCCCGCAACTCAGCTACTTCCCTTTGCCTTCCCTATCGATCTTATAGCCTAGTTCTCTTCTCTTCCCTGGTTCTTTCTTCTTTGTTACTTCTATTGTGATATGTTACTATTACTCTCCCTCATCAACCAACCTCTAATCTTAGAATTCGAATCGCATTCCTAGAGCGAATCTAACCAGAGTCCAAGCTCTAGTTCTTTTCCTCCTGCTGTGAGAACGAGGGAGTCCATCCCTAGGGTTCCACCACTGACACAACAGGGTTTTGATTCTGTTCGTGGGGTGGAAATCTAGTAATGCACTTGGGTTTCTTAACAAGACTCGAGTCCCCGTCTCTCACTGTTTTGGAAACCTTGCGTCAAGAATCATCCCAGTCGAACCGCTACCCCCTCCTTGCTACTGGTTTTATTGCCATCACAAGATTGAAGACGGTTCTCCCGCCCCCCTAAAACCCCCACCCCAACCCCCACCATTCTTTTTTATTTGGTCAAGGACCAATCTATCCTCCTTGCTACTGGTTAAATGATATCCTCTGTCCTTTATTTTTTCACCATTCCAGATTTACCTCTCCTTCAAATCTAATTACCATATATCCTTTAGTTTCCATGATACCTAGTATGCCATTGACCTTTATTCCCAAATCCCCATTGCGCCCCTCCCTTATTGCTAAAATATCATTTAAGATTCCTTTTATTTACAGCCTCGCCATTCCATTATAAATTTCTATTTATTTACTGTTTTGTCACTATGCCCTTGATTTGAGTTGTTCGCTTGCTTGTGTGGGCCCATAGTGATTGCTGGGTTTCCAGACCCTGGGATCGCCATCAGATAGGATGGGACCAACATTTACAACTAATTCCATTCGGACCCAAAACAGTACTTGCTATCAGATCATGATGTGATTATGTTCAGCTCCCATATATATACCCTATAGATTTCAAAGGATGTCCATATCCTACAAATATAGAACAGATGAACAGCTGATTCGCTGATTCCTCCTCCTTGGGAAAACATGCAACATCTACTAGCAAGTTGAAAAACCTGATATTGACTATATTCACTACACAAACAAATAATGAACTAGGAGACCAAATATTGACTATGCCAAACACACAAATGCCTTCTCTCTAAGTCCTAAAAATTTCTCCATTTAACTAGGGAGCATTAGGATGCAAGTCGCACAAAAAACTAACTGCAAAAGCATTCTTTTACTGGATCACTGGGGCAAACTGATGTCCCTGGAAATATAGGGCTTCAGAAAATTGGTTTTCCTGGAATGGTTGAGTAGATGAACTTTAAGAAAATTGGTTTTCCTTCAGGAACGCAGATACAGGTGGTGCATGGCTGTTGTCAGCTCGTACCGTAAGGTGTAGAGTTAAGTCCTACAACGAGCACAACCCTCGTGTTAGTTTCCACTGTGAGTTGGACTAACAAACTGATGAGATAGCGAAGAGAGTGAGGATGACGGTCAATGCCCTCATGCCCCCCCATGCCCTACGCGACACACATGCTACAATGGACGGAAGAAAGGTTCATGATCCCGCGAGGGTGAGATAACTCCAAAAACCCATTCTCAGTTTGGATTGCAGGCAAATTTAGTCAAATAGGGTTTAATTGCTTGGTTGCAAAGGGAACCAAATGCCTCTCCACTCTTTAAGATTTTTAGCCCACAAGCCCTATTTGTCCATGTTACAAAAAATAAAGCAGTTGCAACAATTTTGAAACCTTGAAGCAGCAAAGCACAACCTTCAAAACAATGCATCGAAGGTAATTCACACAAGAAAGAAATTCAACGGAAAATTTAGTTAAAAGACTTTTCACTTCTGAGGCATTAAAAAGTCATGAGTCAAATTGTGTGGGTTCTTTAATTATTAAACAAGAAGTATTAATAAATCAAATTGAACCTTGTAGATAATAAAGAAAAGGACATAGCTTAAACAGACCAGGAGAAATGACGGTGACAAAAAGATTACATAAATCAAAAATAAAGAACCATTCAACGAAGAAATCCTACCACTATGGACAAAATGACAGCCGACTCACCAGCCTTTCTGTGAAGAACCTTATCAAGCTATGTATAGTAGCATTGTCTAGTGGATTTTCTGTAAGACGTGTAAGCACTTCTCCTATAAGGAGGATACCTGAAATTGTACCCAAATGCCGAAGATGTTGAATATCACAGCTTTTGCATAAAATTGATGAGATGAAAAACAAACAAAATGAATGGGGAATAAGACCAAGAAGTCAACAACAGAAAAAACTCTAGCTAATAAAATACTATGTGTGCATCTGATCATAGCTCATAAAAGAAAATGAACCCAGCCCATTGCCTGTAATCAATTATTCTGAACCTTATAATACTTTCTGGATTTTGAATCTTAACAATACTTCAATTTGAACATCATTTTGTCTTTTAGTTGCCATAGATGTAAAACCATATTAGTAATTCAATGAATACATGCATAAAATTTAACAGATATCATTTCCTTTTGGTCAACTAGGCGAAGCCTAGTAATTGCACAGTCAACAGCTTACCTTAGTAGGCCATAACACTTGGTCACTTCGCATAGCCATCTCAGCACATTGGTCGATACTGGGCTAATTTAAATACTATGGTTAAGCCCCCAAAAACAAGTTAGAGATAGTTAAGGTTGTCTATCAGAAAGCAATGAGATCAGCTAAAGTGAGGTTCTACTAGGGCACAATCACAAACCAGGTAAACCAAATTTGGACTCATTATTATTTCTCAGAGTCTAAATATCAAGGAATTATGGTTTCTTCAAAGATCTTTATAAATACCTCTTCAAATATTCAGGAAAGAGGGTCGAATCAGTAGAAATCAACAAGAAATGTAACTAAACTGACAAGCAGAGAAATAGGGACCCTATTTGTAGGGAACATTATCTCTCCTCATCCATATTAGCAGATTTGCTGAACCTCTTAAATTCCTGGGTTCTTCTGGCTCTTCTATGTGACTTATTTGGTTATATTTTTTTATTTAATCATGTGGTGAATACATTTTCAAGCACAAGGAAGAAGAAAACTGAGATTACCCACATCATCATCTAGTCAGATACCCTAAGAAAAACAGAAACAACAATTCTTCTCAACTGTATCCATAACACAACCTCAAAATATAGTTTTCAAGGCATCGCCTAGGGATCCAGGTGCCGCCCTGTGCCCAGCCCCCTCCAACACCTTGGATTGCCCAGACATCATGACAACTATGCCTCAAAATGTACAATAAATAGCACCCACATAGCAAATTCATTTTATCCTTGTTTCAACAATGGCATCACTTCGCCTGGAATATGACATAACAAGATATCCTGAACAACATGAAATGTGTAGACATTGAACTTAATTCATCAACCCAACACTTATGCAGAAACGTTAATAGAAAAAAGCAAAGAAAAGAAAATTAAAAAAAAATAAACATTGAAAAAGCAAATCTGAATCCATAAATGGAAAAATTACCTCTAGCACGAATGACGTTATCTGTAGTTGTCAAATACATTTCCATTTCCCTGACCTATATTAAGAATTTGAGTGAGTGGGCATGCCGCATGCATAACTAATATCAAAACCTAAATTACGCATATAGAAAATCTCACAGAAACTCACTAGTGTTTCTATAGTTACGAGATCATTCTTCAAAAGTGAAGCGACAGCATCTACACTTACAATCTGCAAGAAACATCCATAGTAAACGCAAAGTCCAAGAAATCAAGGCAGAGTAAGACAAAATAAACCAAATCATTCACGTATCACTAAAACAATTTCATATTGAAAGAAAACACAGTTCATTCGAGTGAATTAACTTCCACAGAGACAACCAAACCACAATTTTAAGCAGAGTTCATAAAGAATTGGAATTTAACCTGTTGATTCGGAGGACGAGAGACATCAACGAAGGCTTCAACATGCTGAATTAAAGAGCTCGGTTTCGCCATTAATGGTGTAGAATGGGATTTGCAGGGGTTTGAGGGTTTTGGAGGGTTAACTGAAGTGCGAGGGATCTGGATTTCAACCCAAGTTTTACAGAGGATGCCGCGAAAAATAGGTGTTTAAAAGTGTTGATTCTATCTCTAAGCAGTATTGGCACTATCCTGGATCAAAATCCTCTGCGAGGAGCAGATCGGGCGGAGACTGGCAGTGACGCCTTCGACGATCGACACTTGTCCTAAGACAGGTGGACGATGGGATTGCATTCTGATATGGTTCCTCGGATCTGTTCCATGTAACCTTTGATGCAAAACGGGTCTATAGGCTTTCTCTCAAACCTAACATTCCAGTGTGTTCTCTCTTTTGTTGAACTAACCAAGTTATGGAAGGGAAAGCCAAGGAACTAGAGTTTTCATTCCCAGGTCATCTTTGCCTAGAAAGAAGAATAGACAGGGAAAATATACTTCATTTAACTCCAAATCCTTCAAACAGTAATCTAATAAATCAAAAGGAGCTCCTCATATGACGCATCTTGTAAGTCTTTTAACTCCAAGAAGAACTGAAGAAGAGAACACTCTAAGGAGTTATATACTTAAATAAATTCCACTAATTGCAGTTTATGTTCTAATAGGCCAAGGCCTGGGCTGGTAATATGGAAAAGTTTGAAAGATGGGTAGTGGAGATCAAGGATTTAGTTCTCGGTATTAGTATCGATATCGACTAATACTGATACAATATCATTCTGGGATTGGTTGTATCAATTTGGATCGGTTAATATTATCCTTATATTTCATAAAATTAGGTTTTTTTTTACGATTACCCCTAATACCAATACGATATCCGATCTCGAATCAATCAAGTATCAAGATCGGTCATAGTCAATACCAATACCTAAAACCATGGTGCAGATAGGGTTTTTTTTTTTTTTTTTTTTTTTTTTTTTGGTGTAAAGGCATTTGTTGTTTCAGAATGACGTTCTTTAACTTGTATTTTTAAATATATATATATATATATACTATAAAAATCTAGTCTAGAAAGACATAGAAGTTACTGTGTGTGTAAGAGAGAGAGAGAGAGAGAGAGAGAGAGAGAGAGACTTTGTAAACATTAAAGAGAATATCTCTAAATAGGGACTACTACAAATTGATATGATTCACGAGGTAAGACTTAAATCATGAAAACCACAGAGTAATATGGGGATTGGGGTACAAGAAAGGAGAGGGCTCCATCAATCTATGATTTTGGCACATAGAGCACTCTAATACTAACAATGATAAAACGATCCATCGATACATGGTATATATATATATATATATATATTATATCTTCAAAGAAGAATTATAGAACCAACTTAGGAGATTTTTGCACTCGATTTCTTTCTTTTTTTTTTTTCTAACAACGGGTATCCAGGCCTTCGGCTTGACTAGTCTTGCGGGCCTATACTAACCCCACAACTGCATGGACCGAGTCATACCAGGGTTGAATGAAAACCATTCAACTTTCACTGAAAGCAGTGAAGAGCACTAAACACCCCCTTGTGAGTGGCCGAAGGTATGCCTAGTGGGAGTCGAACTTAGGACGTCCGAGTTTGCAACTCGTACCAAGTTCGTTGCTCACCAACTACGCTACCCCCTTGAGTTAACATATCAAACTTTGGCTCAGCCTCATATAATCTCTACAATATACCATCAAACAATTATCTATATTGTTTGCAACCTAATTCGAAACCTCCACAATTTTCGGCTTCTCTATTTTTCAAGAAATGACTCTCAACAAATCCTTACATGATCTCTATGCTCCATTCAACTCTGTAAGGTCAAAACATTTCAATCATTGGCTCATATCCTCCACTGCCCATGCAATTCACATTTATGAGATCTCCCCATCCCAAAGAAGAGAAAAATTTGATATTTAAGGAATAATGATGTAAGATCTCAATTTTTTGAGGGAGAATATTTTTCATGATTTATTGCATAAGGGTTTAAAGAATGAGAAAATATTTTACTAAATTGCAATAGAAAAGGTGGGAAAAGGAAGCACATGTTGTCTATGTATACTTTTCTCTCACAGTCCATCTCCTCATTAAATTACCATTTCACTGTCTACTATTGGCTTAGCATGTAAGGTGTCAATATATGTAAGCAGCGTGCCAATCCCTTTCTTTAGAAAAAAAAAAATAGAAAATAATTTCCATTTTCTACTTCCTTGACTCCAAGATTTCCTTTCTTTCACTCAACCATGCCTAAATATAGTTTTATTTTAATTGAAAGACTAGACATGTTTCCTTATCTTGTCCAACCAATAAAATGATAAGCATTGAAAATAACGAGAACTCTATGGATCACCAATGTGGATGATCTTCCGATATCACAACTGATAGTGTTTACTCAACTTTGAGAATGATATTGGCAATTCCATTGTCAAATAGATAAGTTGATTTCTAGATTGGCCACATGTTAAATTTTAGCTTCAAATTCAATCATTTACTATTCTACATAAATGCATACCCCCATGCATATTTGTAGACCCCCTTGAAGTCCCAGGCACTTTTTATAATCTTGAATTTTCAAATTGTCAATTTCCACTTGTCTGACTTGGATTGGGCTTAAGCTTGTATTTATTTATTTATTTGGTGAATAGATTTCATTAAGAAAAGAAGAACATATATACAAGCACCCAAGAGGATAACGGAATGAAGAACTACAAAGATAAATAAAGCAACTTAAGGAGATTATATGCCATATTTGCAATCATGGCCTGAAGTTAGTTGACCTTGTTTGTGATGTCAAAATCAATGAAATTTCATATTTGACTAAAAGAGTGGGAGGAGGAAGCCCATCTATGCATGTTCCTCTCCCACCAATTGTGATAAGCAAATGACCCATTTTGCCAAATTACAAACTGAATTTCCTTTGAACTCCTTGATCCAATGCCATTATCCATCAAAAGAATTCAAGTGATGTTGGGTGGGCCACCTTTTTTTAAGTACGCCTTTCCAAACATGCACAGAATTATCCACATCATTCCAACAAAGATAATATAAACAACAACTATCAAACATAGTTGCTGAGTTGTGGTGTGCAAAAGCACATGCTCACCAGGAGGTCTTGAGTTCGATTCTCCTGCTTGTTATCTATTTTCCCTCCCTACCTAAAAAACAAATAACAAAACAAAGATAATAGATAGGAATGATATTCTTATAAGGAAATGACATTGAACAAGCACATGCACAATAGTTTTTAGCGCTAACATGGCAATGTGGTAGGCAGGATATGATAAGACCCAAAAGTCTTAGGGTGGAGGTCAGTATAATAAGCTCAGTGACTAATAAAGCTGTAATACTTTTGATTTTTCTTTGACTTAATCCAACCATCACCTGAAGTGATGTGTCAGCTAATGACGGGGTAATCAAAGTCAATGTTTGTAATGGATGATGTGGCGGTCAAAATGTAAACTTGTTGACAAAAGTCCAAGATTCTTTGGACTTATCACCGCTCTAGTTTTGGTAAGTTTTTTTTTTAAATGTTTATGAATTTGCAAAATTCCTTTTTTAGACTCATACCTTTTATGGTAACTATGTGGTGTTTTCCGTCACTTATAAAAACTCCTAATTTTCCTTACAATTACTTGCCTGTTATAAACCATATTAAATATAGTATTTTATCTCCCCACCTCACATTATTTCCTTATTTGGTTTATATACTTATGGTTGATTTTCAAACCACCCTACATATTATGATAATTATTCAAATTCATGCAATTATGATTTGACACCTAGATTAAAATCGTTTTAATTATACTACCTTAGTGTTGTCATTTTCTCCTTCCTTGTGAGATTCAAATCAAGGGGGACAAATTATCAAATCAAGGGGGGTAAATTGATTATCCTTTTTCCCTTCCTTATAAGACTCAAATCAATGGGATGGACAAATTATCAAATCAAAGGGGGCAAATTGCAAAATCAAGGGGCATATGGCCAACACTTTTGGCATCTCCTCTTAGACTTGCTAAGTAAATTGACAAGGGGGAAAGTTGATTGGCCCTTAAAGATTTTATTTCTTTTTTGAATTAGGAAGAGAGCTTGGAAAATAAAAAGAGAAGAGGGTAGGTTGGTAGTCTCTCACAAGGCCGTAGATTTTGATAAAGAGAAGAAAAGAGAGAGAGAGAGAGAGAGAGAGAGAGAGAGAGAGAGAGAGTGGGACACCCAATCTTTTTCCCCTCTCTTGGTGATTCAAGTGAGAAAGAGAAGAAGAAGAAAGGTTCAACCCCTTCCCTTGGCTTCGTTTGATTATGAGGGAGACATTCATTCAAGATCTTATATCTAAAGGTTTTTTTTTTTTGGCCTTCTGTGAAAGTTTTTGTAAGTGGTTTAATTCACT
The DNA here is from genome assembly GCF_013358625.1 of Macadamia integrifolia. Taxonomy (NCBI): domain Eukaryota; kingdom Viridiplantae; phylum Streptophyta; class Magnoliopsida; order Proteales; family Proteaceae; genus Macadamia; species Macadamia integrifolia. The sequence goes on along the minus strand of NC_056567.1, from coordinate 588,713 downwards.
CTCTACACATAGTTTTTTTTTTCTTCTTATAATTATTAATATATGATATAGGAAATTAACTTGTATATTTATATATTAAATGATTATTTTTTCTTCGAATTGTAAATTTATTTCTCTTGAAATTTCTATCTCTTTATTGGGTGTGGCATTTCACACTTAATAAATGAAAGCATATTAGAAATTCTTATTTATCTTTACTTCGTTTTTTTTTTCTAATTTGTGATTGTTACATTATGTCCCTACGCGGATTTTTGGATGATGTATGCTATCATTGAACACATTTTATTTGTATGAAAACCTCACTATTGATCAAGGTCACAGTACGGTGTGAGCCGTAGTACGGTATGGGCGATAGGGTGTGTTTTACGCCTTACAAGAGCCAATGGTGTGGTTGTAATATCTTGCACATGGGATGGATGTTGATTAAGGTCACAGTATGGTGTGAGCAGTAGTACGGTATGGGGGCACATGCCATTCCCATATGTTTGAACTATTATTGAGATTATGAATTATGTGAATTAGTTACCACGCTGATCAAGATCACAGTACAGTGTGAGCCGTAGTACAGTATGGGACGGTGGTGTTAAATTTCATTAATCATGATTTGTGATATCTATTATTATTTGAATGACTTGCTAGATTTTTTTTTATTTTCATAATAACTCACATTTCATTTAAAACGAAAACTTTATTTATTTTGTTTTCAAACTTGTGTAAATTGTGATTTCCACCATTTACTAAGTTTCCCCAAAAGCTTACCCCTTACAATATTTCGGATGATGGAATTAAGATTCATAGAGAGGAAGATGAAGAGCCTATTGCATACCTATGGTCTAACAAGAATGAGGGTGACTTTGACTTGGGTGGAGGCTATTTCTAGTTTCTTAATGATTCTATTTCTTTAGCATTTTCTTTAAAGTCTTTATAATGCTTATTTGACCCTTAAGGTCATTTCATTTTAAACCTTCCTATGGGAGAAGTGTCTTTTATTTTTTATTTATTATTTAAGACTTTCGCTGCACATTTCTATGAAGTAATTATATCTTTTTTTATTTATTTTATTTGCTTATTCCCATATTTTGTGGAAATCCATATTGGTTCATTTCCTAAAATGAAATCAATCTTGGACCACCAATGACCAAACTCCTAGATCAGATTTGGGGTTGTTACAAAAGTACCCAAATTTAAGAAGGTAAAAAGCCAACCTTCTGGTGTGGCTTCAATGCCTAATGGTCAGATGGGATGTGCTTCTCCTTAAATGGAGAGAAGCAAGATTTCATGACAAAGGATTCCCATTCGTGCAAGCTTATATTAATATGATTAGCCACACAATGTACCTATAGCTTGGGGGGAGCTAAAGATGTTATTGTATACTAAAATAAGGGCGTAACCATCCCTATAAATATCCACCGAATTGCCATTCCAACTTTGCACCTTAAGCCGGCTAAGAGGAGGGTACCTTTAAGTATGCGTTTCTAAGCCCCTAGGAGCTAGTTGATTGCCCTGTGGGCTGCAGAAAAAATTGAATGAGGAAAAGCACCCTTTCAACACAAGAACTATAAAGCAATCACATTTCTAAGATTCGCTAGCACTGTCATGCTACTAGTGACTTTACTTGCGTATATGTGCTCCAATTTTAACCAAAAGTACCCTTCATTTAAGGCATCGTTGCCCCGAAATCGTTGAGGAGCTTGTCAATCTACTTGCAAATGTTTAAAGGAAGGGGAAACATTTGTTAGATTTTCACACAAAACTGTTCCTAGCTAGGGATAGGACTAGACATCTTGTTCTTATGGTTGTTGCATTATATGTTTCCAGGGATGTGATTTCTATACATAAGTGTGAATGCACACACTGTACATATACAGAAAATAATCAGGTAAGAATCTCGCATTTATTGATGCTAATTGTGTGAGGCGAGATTCATATTTTTGATTGGACCTTAAACCTGAGAGATCTTATTCGTTGCAATGTTTATTAAGCGTTTTGGTAAACCAATGGTTGACATTTAACGGATTATGTTTCGATGCATTGCATACATAGTCCCACATTGCTAATGAAAGAGATCGTCAACATGGGATCCACTGCCCTTAATTGGGGAATATCGGGAGAGAGAATGTTTATGCTTGATCAGATAGAAATCTGGTACCAATGTTATTTTTATAAATTATACGATCAAAGAATCTCTCAAACAACATGTGCAATAAGTTGGGTTAGGAAGTATTAAATTACATACCCTATAACTCATTATGCGATATTAAAAAAATGGAAGATCTTATGTGCAAATTAAAGAGTTTAATATTGGATAACAATGTTTGAGAATATTAACATTCTACATCTTCCCTCTTGCTTTGCCATCAAAATTAGGAATCCTACGTTTTTAGAAACTAAGATGACTAAGGGAATATATTCCCCCAAAAGGAAATTAAAATATAAATAGGAGGAGGGGGAGAGGGTTTCTATGTTTTTAAGTTCCACTCTCTCTTCACTCTCTCTTTGTGAGTGTGACCATGTGTGAATGAGAAAACTAGGGTCTATAAAACCCTAAACTTTAATGGCGGATTTCTCTTCTCCAATCGAATGTGGATCATAGTTTCAAAGTGTTGAAATGATTCAATCTCTATAGTTGCTCAAGTGTAGAAGAACTATTATCTAGAAGAAGAATTTTGATTGCGGCTCTGAGGGAAATCATTTCATTAGAGATACTTAATCCGATCTTCTCCATTTCGCGACTGATTTTTTTCCAACAACATAGACATGGTATAGAAGAAAGAAAGGACTTAACTAAAATTTCCTTACCTACGGTAGAGAGTAAATTTTCTTTCTACCTTGAGAGTTTAGCTTGAACTCGTTCAATGATTCCATGGGTCTCTTTGAGCGCTCAAGCATAGTCGGGGGCCCAAGTACTTCCTATGGTCTCAGATTTATTAAAAATCAATAAAAGTAGAGACATTAGTTTTAACGGTAGAGGGAATGTTGGAGCTAAAATAAATGATGAACTTGTAAAATTTATTTTCTACCTTGAGACAACACAATACTAATGAAAGATATTCATAATGTGGAGACATTTTGTTTGTTCAACCTTAGCTAAAAGCATAAAATCATTTGTTAAAAAAATAAGTGTGAGACCTTGGGGCCATATCTTAAAGTTTGTAGGCCCGACAAAAGATGATGAGTTAGTGCTTTTTGGCATATGATAAAAAGATACAGGCTAAGTGGGCATCCCTTCCACAATCCATGATAAGGTGTAACTTTTCCAACTACTAAACCATTGACCTTAATATGGAACTCGACGATTGTCACACATTACATAATCCAATGCTCCCATGTGTGGCCAAATCCCAATTTTAGGAGTATTTGTTCAAGGAAATCCTATTTGATCTCGTCGTAGCCCTCGCAAAGGTCAAGTTTCAAGGCTATAAGACACCCACCATCCGCGTGTCACTTATATATGCTACCAATTATGGGATGGTGACGTTCAGAACCACTTCTGAACCTAACTTAAGTTAACAAACAGAACTATGGTCAGGTCGGATGATTATCTGACTCAGATGTCAATACGGTTCAGTTAACTGTTAGGTTCATAGTTACTAAACCCAAGGATAATTGCGGCAGAGTTAACCATTAGAATCTTAGTCTAGTTGCTATAGATCAGCCACTTTAGCTAAGATAAGGATCGCTCCACCAATGGCTGACAAGGCCACATCAGCAAGGAAAGAGACCTATGAACTGATGGAAGGGCTCCACCGAAAGAAGGAGAACCGGTCAAAAATCAAAGAAGAGTAAAGAGAACAGAAGAAAACAATGATAGACTAACAATCATGGTGGTCCAGGAGAGAGTATGATTGTAATACCCTGCTTCTTAAACCCGGTCTGATTTCGTGGCTGAACCGGTTTAACCGTGCAGGAACCGAACCAGAGGGAGTTAGAGCGGGTTCCTTATGGGCTATGATGGCAAGGGTGACCTTAAACACCGGCTGGCCCGACAAGTCCGAGCCAGTGCCAGAAGAGACGGGAGTGCCCAAGCCGTGTACATGCACCTACCATAAGGCCATGTACGGATAAAGCAGGTATTATAGCCGTATTTTAAGGTATATACGTATGCTACATCGTATGCCAGGGGTGGGGTTCGCGCCGAGGCCCGAACCCTGTCAAAATCCCAAGTTTTAGCCCTCAGGTGGGCGGACAGGTGGGTGCACCCACCCACCTGAGTGACCCATCCATGTGCACTGTTCACTTATTTAGGAATTATATATATAGCTTTATGTTTTTCTTTTCTTTTCATTTATGACGCCCGTACGTTGGTGAGAAGAGTAAAGAGGAGAGAGAAAAGAAAGGGAGGAAGAAAGGAAGAGAAGGAAGAGGAAGAAGAGAAGGATTTCAGCGGCGTTGAAGCTTGATCTTCCCATTTCGGCGCCGGGAGAGTGATCTTCAACTCTAGATCTACATTTGGAGGTAAGCAAAGTTGGGTTCTTTGAACGTTCACCATACCCAAGCTTTAAACCCTTGATTCGAGTAGGGTTTCTTGAGATCTTGTAAATCTCCTTTGAAATGATGAATCTAAGGTTTAATAGATGATTTGTGTGTTGATCTTGAAGGATTTGAAGAGGTATTGACAAGGTGGAAGAAGCAGTGTGGGTTTGAAATGATTTGGAGGGTTTGAGGTTGTTCTTGAGCAAAAAAGGTAAGATGGTTTCCCATCCCTTGAATCTAACCTAGATCTAGGTTAGAACCATCCTATAAGACCTTGAAGGTGTGAAGAATGGGTTGGGAAAAGCCCCATTTGAATCCCCAAAGAATGGAGGAAGTTGGGAAGAAACATGGGTTTTCCCGCCAAGACCGGTGGGTGCGACCGGTGGGCCCCTACCAGCCTGTGGGCACCCACCTGAGAGGGCAGGGGGGCCTTCGGGCACAACCGGCGGGCCCAACTGGCGGGCCAACCGGAGGGCCACCCTACCCGCCGGTCCTAGCAGGGGCCCCTGGCCCAACTGACGGGTGGAACCGGCGGGCCCAACCGGAGGGCCCCTACCTGCCAGTCCAAACCGGTGGGTAGGATCGGTGGGCCAGACAGCCCACTTGTCTGACCCACCCGTGTGGCCCCGAAGGTGATTCTTGCGTCTGATTGGACCCAAATCGGACGTGTGACCTTCTTTTAACATTCTAAACATGATTTTGTCATCGGATCATGTTAATTTTGATTCTAAAATGGTGAAGTACTAACCCCGCTTAATTATGTTAGGTTCACCAAATCCTACCCGATTCGCATCGGATCTCACCCGTACCGAACGGGAATCCTTGTACGCTACAGGGTAAGTGGGGAGAGGACGTTTGGCCTTATTTCAAGACATTGTTTGGCATTCATTTAATTATATCTAGTCTAGTCATGCCATCATGAATATGCTATGTAGATTAGTCATTCCTCACATTGTTATGTATATGTACTATGTTTACTTTCTAAATGCCAATTGAATGAGAGGTTTATATGTTGAATGTGGACATCATGGTGCATGATGCATTGATAGACTAGATGCCGTAGTCGGCTTGGAAACGAATGCATTGGTGGCCCGTGGAATGGGACACGGTGGCACTATACAATCGTACTATTGTCATATAGGAGCATGCGGTATTAGGATTCACACCATCCCGTGCTACGACCCTTCCCAACAGGGGTTAAGGTGTTGGGTTACCATTTGGGGGGAAGCAGGGGTCGCGAGTTGTCGGACACTGTGGCGGTTAGGCATTACGCCCGACGAGTCATGTAGGACAGTCGGCAACCCCGGTGGTACATTCAAGAGGGCCAATCGTACTGCTTTTAAATTGCTGGAGTCAGCACCATTATTTTCAGTCATTTACATTTCTGTTGAGAGCCGGTGGACGGTATTGTCTTTACTTTTCCAAGTACTCACGGTGGGCCTTCTCCGACAGCCCTATGGGCGTATCGCGGGAGGGAGTTCGCGGCTCGTACCCAGAGTATACGCGCACTGTGGTTGTAGTAGCACTAAAACCAAGGACTTAGTAATGTTGCTTAGGGGGATGTGATTTAAAATGTATAGCATGGCATGCAGTGCATATGATGTGTTTTAATGTGTGGACTGCTGTGTGGTCCATCTTACCACTTACTGAGCTAGTGAGCTCATCCCACGTGTACACCCCTTTTTAGATGATTTTGCAGGTCATACATCTGAGGACCACAGGGTGGGTCCCACAGTCGAGTTTCCTGAAGAGGATTGATGGACCCCTAAGGAGTTAGAACACGACACTGACTGCTCGTGCGAGAGCTGTGCTGCGGGACAGCAGTTCTGAGGCCGAGCTGAGCTCCACCTTTGAGGCCGTGCTGAGCTCCACTTCTGAGGCCAAGTTGAGCTCTACTATGTGATGCCGAGCTGGGCTCAACCTTTGATGCCGAGCTGAGCTCTAGCCTTTGTTACCGAGCCGAGCTGTGTACTCTGATTGTTTTGGTGGATTCCCTTATGTACTTGTTATTTGAATTTTATTTTTATTGTGTAAATATCATGCCTTCGGGCCCAAATGTATATAATTATTGTATCACTATCCGGGTATCAAGTATTATGGGATTATTCACAGGTAAAACTTAGTCTTCCGCTGATCTGATGAGTTTATATTAGTTGCGTGTATGCTGTGGTGGAATACAGTATCTGATGATCCTGGCAGGTTTGGGTTAACCGGTGTTAACTCGGTCACTGGCCCAGTTCTGTGAGAATGGGGTGTGACAAACGGTGGTATCAGAGCTTGATGCTCTGCTCCACTCCCAGCATACCATTAGAATCCCGTAGACTTTATAATAGGGAAATGGGGTTGGGTTAATATAAAAGCTTTAAGGAGTAAAAGCCAAAGAATGGAGTATTAAAAAGGGTTGCATTATATGTTGCATTCATGGCATGCGTGAGTATAGATAAAAGGTAATTAGGTTGGTGATATAACCTATAGAGTACTAGTTTGACGAAATTTCGGCATCATAACGGCGTAAAATGGGATTTCCAAAAATTTACACACAAATACCTGATAAACAACAGATAATATGATATAACAATGATCAAGTAGCAAAATACACAACTAAACTACACAAGTATTCCACATCTGAATTCACCACAAAATTCACTATCCAAAAATATATTATTCCATAAATGAATCCAGTTACCGCGCAAATACAAGGAATGATAAGAAATGAATATACAACAAGGTCTACAAAAAGGGAAAACAGATAAATAGCTGGTGTGGGCGAGCCAAGCCCTCACTGGTCATCGTCGTCATCGTCGATGATCACCACGTTCGCCGGAGGCCTAGAGTTGACGTCGAGGCGGTGATCGTAATAGTCAAACCTCGCATTCACCAGCCGTACCTCCCTCCAAAGCCGACCAAAATTTGCTGAGATAGCGTTGGCCGTGGTGTCCAAGTCCTGACCCAGCCTGAGGAAGGAATCCTCCAAGGTGGCCTGCCTCTCCAGGATGCATTCCTCCCTGGAGGCACTCTCGTCCAGCCGTCTCAGTAGCTGAACCTGGCCATCCTGCAAGGCCCGCATGGAGGACACCATGCCCTCGAAGTCGTAGGCACCACTCCTAGGTGGTGGGGCTCTATGTGGTGAGGCTGCAGCTCTAGAGGAACTAAGGCCAGGACCTCTCGACTTCTGAGGCGCCTCCTTAGGGATGCCACCACCCATCAGATCCTTCTCCTCGTCCTCCTCGCTGGACTTCTCCTCCATGGGGACATCCTCCATAGGGGCAGCCCTCCTACCCCTACCCCTCTGAGCTCCTGATCTTGGGGGTGAATCCATGAGGGTGTGGAGACCCATCCTTAGGAGGTTACTCCGGTCAAACCTATTAGTCAGAGTCTTCTCCTCCTCGCCGCTCAAGTCCAACCCGAAGAACTCGAAGATCTCGGTGAGGATCCTGCCATAGGGGAATCCTCCATCCTCAGGGTGGGAAGTGTGGTGCTCCATCGTCCTGAGAATGATGTAGGGGAGGCACAAGTGCTCGCCGCCTCCCTCTACGGCTGTGTAAATGCAGAACGCGATGAATGCCGCCATGAAACCCATCTGGTTCCGATGACCTCCTCTGGGAAGCAGGTTAAACTGGACCAACTGAGCAAATAGATGAACCTCGGGGTAGAAGGACGTCTCGGACTCTGGGCGGTTACTACTGCCACAGATGGTCTCGTAGATGAAGTCCGGCGTCGTCAGGCTCATGAACGGTCCCAGAGGCTTACTCCTGGGAGGATTGTAGTATCGGTGCCCAGCCGCCGATATGCCCAAGATGCTGGCCAAGGTACCCACCGTCAACTGGATGTCTACCCCCTTCACCAAGCTGCTAATGGTGAACTCCCCGTATGGATACGACACCTCCAAGTTACAGTAGAACCGACGGACTAGCTGCTCGTAGCATGGTCGGTCCACATGAAGGATAGAATCCCAGCCCAATGCTGAGAACCTCTCCTGAAGCCGAGCCTTGTGGAAGTCGTCGACCACCACAGTCTTCTCCATCATCACTGACCTCTTCAGGAAAATGGGCCAGTTGGCTGCTACCTCTGCACTAAGGAAGTGCTCCTCATCATAGTCTGTAGGGTCAGACCGGGCAGGTCTGGGTCTCCCTGTGCGAGGGGCTGAAGAGCTGGTCTCCGCACTCTTTCGCTTAGTAGCGGTGGTCTTGCGTCGTACGCCAGAGGAAGATGGTCCTTTGCCGGTGCGAGATGACATCCTAGCAAGAAAAAAGAAAATAGGGTGAGTACAGAAAGGAAAATGACAACAGCACTAAAAAGGGGAAATCCAAAACCTGAATACTCGCAAAATGGAAACGGCGACAAGCTAGAAATGATAGGGAACCTATGGACATGATGCATGGTAGGTGACAACGCAGAGAAACATGCCAAAATAGTAAAATGACAGCAAAAGCAAAGAGCATAAATAACACGAGGGGATTCAATTCCAATGTGCAAATTCGAACATAATGGAGAACAACCGGAAACCATAGGACTAAGACGAAATGCCATAGTAGCGGGATCATGAAAGTGCAAGAACATACCCAAATAGACTATGGAGTTCCATGAATACAAGTATGGGATGAAAATCAAGGAAACCAATACAAAAAGAGGGATTTTCATGGAAATACATGGGGATTCCAAGCATAATGGATGATTCATGAAATCTAAAGCATATCAAGCACAAAACAAGTGAAATGCATCACAAAGGAATCATCAATTGGAGAAAAGGATCAAAAATTTAAGAAACCCCCAAATTTGGAAACCTAGGGCACGAATTGGGGTTTTCTCCAAATGAAGAGATAAAATTCCTATAAACTACAAACGACCACAGTAGAAGCATCACAATCACATGGAAATACTATTCTATGGAGAAAAATATGGAAATACAACCTAAAGTGAAGCCTACACATGCATTTTACCCCAAAAGGAAAATTCTGAGAAAAGAGAAGAAGGAACTTACTTGAGGAAAAGGGAGAGTTAAACCTTCTCAAAAGTGCCGAGTTGATGAGTAGACTCGCGAGTAGAAGCGCCGAGGAGACCTCCAAGATCGCCCAAGGAAGAGAGGAAGAAAGAGAAGGAGTTGGGGAAAGAGACAAGACAGAACAGGGTCTGTAGGGCCCTGTTCGTGTTTTTACACGGGCAGGACCGGCGAGTATGACCGGCGGGCCCCTACCAGCCGGTGCCACCCGTCGATTTGAGGCACTAGGACCGGCGGGCCCCTACCCGTCGGTGCAGCCCACCGATTGTGAAAATTTGGAAATTTTGAAAATTTTTTTTTCTTCTTTCCCTTCTCTCCTCCTAGCATGACTACATTGATTCTCATTATTGACATTATTCCTATATTAATGTGTTATGGTCGAGTGGGACCATCAACGTACCGGTTGGGGCATTGGCTCTATATCTTGGAAATTAAGTTACGATTTATTGTGGACTATCATACACTACAATACCTTATGTGATGGCATATACTTGTGTGCCGAAATCAATTCTCGGGTGTTTAACCAATATGGTGTGTGATATGTTCCAGGTACAGGGATACGATGGTACGTACTAGATCCGGTAGTAATGCCCGAGGTACCTCGCGGGGTCCTCGTCCGGTCGATCGACCACAAAATCCCAGGGGGTCCCGCTCTGTGGGGCAAACCTCACCTCCACTACCTCCAGAGACCCTTGGTCAGGGTGGGGCACATGGGGACCCACCTATGACTACACTCCCGGACCCTCCACCGGTTGTCACACCGGGAGATGTTGCTACTATAATCCAGCAGTCACAACAAGCTTTTCCAGCAACAAATGCTTCAGCAACAACAAGCATTTATGACTGCTATCCAGCAACAGTTGGACTTTTCTCAACCGGGTCAACCTCCCCGGGTACTCACTCCACAGGACCCGCCTGTAGGGTCGGGAACGGGACCACAAGTGGGAGGTACACCTCCAATTCCACCATTCGGTATTCCTCAGTATGGGATGCCTCCTCCATACTCCTACTATCCTGCTTATGCTCCTAACTTCCCGGCGACGAGTAATACGTCAAGGGTAGTGGAGTCATTCAAGATGAACTTACCACCTGTATTCTCTAAGGTGGGGAGTGATCCTCTGGAACTGGATCAATGGATCCAAGAATTAGAGAAGATATTTGAGGTGCTTGAGTGCACGGATGCACAGAAACTCATTTGTGCTGGGTTGCAACTCAAGAAAGAGGCAAATTCTTGGTGGCAAGCCTCCAAGCCTATATTGTTGGCTGCTCATCCAGAACCCACTTGGGAGTAGTTCAAGCAGTTGTTCTTGGACAACCATTATCCGCACAGCTTCAGGGACCGCAAGGAGACTGAGTTCATGGCCTTAACTCAAGGAGGTAAGACGGTCCTTGAGTACCAACAACAATTCGAGAGTTTGTTCCATTTTTCCCCAAGGCATATGAGGACAGCTGAAGAGAAGGCAGCAAGGTTCCTAAAAGGCCTGAAAGCATCTATTGGGTCCGTACTTGAGGTCTTGGATTTGACCGAATATGGCCAGATTGTGCAGAAGGCCAAGACCATGGAAGATAAGCAAAAGGGAGAACAGTCCCTCACCCCTGGACTGTGGAAGAGAACAAATCCATTCCCGGATATAGGAAATTCCTCCAAGGCATACCATAGATCATACAGTTCTGGGCCTATGTATAGGCAGCCCTATAGGCCATCTGGCTACCCTCCTAGACCAGTTGGTGGTTTGGGTTCCACCTCTATTCGCCCGAACACTAGTGTGGCACCTACAGCTCCGAGGCCACCTCGACCTCCATCTGCAACGGGTCAAGTGCAGAGGGGCCCCGCTCCAGTTTTGATATCTCAGATTCGTTGCTTCAACTGCCATTCATATGGGCATTATGTGAAAGACTGTCGGGCTAGACCAGCCTTGCCCTCCAGTCAGCCCTCTGGTACCGACCTCCCTTAGCTCGGGGGAATCAACCGCAGAGAAGGATGTATGCTCTGTCAGCTGAGGAAGCTAAGGCCAGTACAGAAGTAGTGGCAGGTATATTTTAAATTAAGAAATTTATTATGATTAATATTGATGACCTGCTGAAGTAATATGCATTGTTATACTAGGTATCCTATCCATATCAGGCATACCAGCCTATGTTTTATTCGATTCAGGAGCTACTCATTCATTCGCATCTAAGAGATTTGTAGAGAAACTTGGGATGTCACCCAAAATCCTAGATCGCGGAATGATTGTTAGCATGCCTACTGGAAAAGTTACACAGTTGAAGGAAGTGTATAGGCCGTGCCCAGTGGAAATTAGTGGGAAGAACCTTGATGCACAACTCATTAAGCTTAATATGCAGAATTTTGATGTTATATTGGGTATGGATTGGTTGTCGGCTCATCGAGCTAATGTGATCTGTGCTGAAAAGCTGATTAGGGTGACAGATGACGAAGGGAAAGAATTGGCATACCGAGTAGATCTAATGAAAAGAGTGAGGAAGGTCCTTGTCTCTGCTCTTCAAGCGGTAAAATTGCTAGAAAGTGGATGTCATGGTTACTTGGCATCGGTACTTGATGTTGATGCAAGGATTACACCTCTAGAAGAGGTAAAGGTGGTTAAAGAGTTTCCCGACGTTTTCCGAGATGATCTGATGCATTTACCACCTGATAGAGAGTTGGAGTTTGCCATAGACTTGACTCCTGGAGCAGCTCCGGTATCTAAGGCTCCATACAGGATGGCACCAGCTGAATTGAAGGAGTTGCAGATGCAATTGCAGGAACTATTGGAAAAGGGGTTTATTCGCCCAAGTGTTTCACCTTGGGGTGCCCCAGTGTTGTTTGTCAAGAAGAAAGATGGCAGTTTGCGTATGTGCATTGATTATCGGGAGTTGAATAAGTTAACCATTAAGAACCGGTATCCATTGCCACGCATTAATGATTTATTTGATCTGTTGCAGGGAGCCAGAGTATTTTCAAAGATAGACCTTTGGTCCGGCTATTATCAGCTCAAGATAAAGGGCAGTGATATACCCAAAACAGTATTTAGGACTCGATACGATCACTATGAGTTCC
>NC_056567.1:560020-573637 GCF_013358625.1 Macadamia integrifolia | reverse complement strand
TGTTGAATGTGGACTTCATGGTGCATGATGCATTGATAGACTAGATGCCGTAGTCGGCTTGGAAACGAGTGCATTGGTGGCCCGTGGAATGGGACACGGAGGCACTATGCAATCGTACTATTGTCATATAGGAGCATGCGGTATTAGGATTCTCACCATCCCGTGCTACGACCCTTCCCAACAGGGGTTAAGGTGTTGGGTTATCATTTGGGGGGAAGCAGTGGTCGCGGTCGTCGGGTCACTGTGGCGGTTAGACATAACGCCCGACGGGTCATGTAGGACAGTCGGCAACCCCGGTGATACATTCAAGAGGGCCAATCGTACTGCTTTTAAATTGTTGGAGTCAGCACCTTTACTTTAAGTCATTTACATTTCTATTGAGAGCCGGTGGACGGCATTGTCTTTACTTTTTTGAGTACTCACGGTGGGCCTTCTCCGACAGCCCTATGGGCGTATCGCGGGAGGGAGTTCGCGGCTCGTACCTGGAGTATACGCGCACTATGGTTGTAGTAGCACTAAAACCAAGGACTTAGTAATGTTGCTTAGGTGGATGTGATTTAAAATGTATAGCATGGCATGAGTGCATATGATGTGTTGTGATGTGTGGACTGCTGTGTGGTCCATCTTTTTTCTTACTGAGCTAGTGAGCTCATCCCACGTGTACACCCCTTTTTAGATGATTCTACAGGTCATATATCTGAGGAGCATGGGGTGGGTCCCACAGTTGAGTTTCCTGATGAGGACTGGTGGACCGCTGAGGAGTTAGAGCACGGCACTGACTGCTTGTGCGAGAGTTGTGCTGCGGGACAGCAGTTCTGAGGCCGAGCTGAGCTCCACCTTTGAGGTCGTGCTGAGCTCCACTTCTGAGGCCGAGCTGAGCTCTACTACGTGATGCCGAGCTGCGCTCAACCCTTGATGCAGAGCTGAGCTCTAGCCTTGATACCGGGCTGAGCTGTGTACTCTGATTGTTTTGGTGGATTTCCTTATGTACTTGATATTTGAAATTTATTCTTTTTGTGTAAATATCATGCCTTCGGGCCCAAATGTATATAATTATTGTATCACTATCCGGGTATCAAGTATTATGGAATTATTCACAGGTACTTAGTCTTCCGCTGATCTGAGGAGTTTATATTAGTTGTGTGTATGCTGTGGTGGAATACAGTATCTGATGATCTGGCAGGTTTGGGTTAACCGGTGTTAACTCGGTCACTGACCCGGTTCAGTGTGAACGGGGTGTGACATGATAACTTGAGCTCCAACTTTAATCGAGCTTCTTTTCCAGATTGCTGCCATGTCACCCTTATGCTCAAATTGGAAAAGGGATGTACCGCTTCACCATTGGAGCTAGGAATACCCTACCTGCCAAGTTCCAGTTGGTGTTTGGGTTGGGCAAGGAACATATGGGGCGGGGTTGCAAAGAGGGAGGGGTGGTGGTAAGGGGGGAAATAATAGTGGAGGATGGGGTTTGAAGGGAGGGAGAGAGAGAGAGGGAGAGGGAGGGGCGTGGTTGTAGGGATTCGGGTGGGATTACGCCACCCACCTACGTTTGGGTTGCAAGAGAGAGAGAAAAAAAGGGTTGCAAGAGAGAGGATGATTGTAGCGACAACGGTGGTGATAGTAGTAGTAGCAGTGGAAGTGGTGGTGGTGATTGGAGTTTTTTCTTTCTTTTGGTGCAATGATTAGGGATTTAATAAATGAAAACTTAAAAAATTTGTATCCCAACTATAATTTTGCAAACATCGGCTAACATACCTTTTTCCTTTTGGTCATCATGTAGGTACGTACTTTGGGTGAAGTTATATCATACATCGGTGTACCTCAAGTGTTATTCATATATTGAATATAGCATCTAACTATAATGACATAATAATATGAGTGTAAAAAATTCAGTACTAACTCGTTTTCTTTTAGGGTGGGGGATCGCTGCCAGGTTGCCCCTTGCAGTAAGGATGTGAATTTGAAACCGAAATCATTTATCGAAACTGAATCGAGCCGTTTACACTAAAACCATAAAACAATTTAGTGAATGCTTTGGTTATGGTTTCAAGTTTCAAGCTGATTAGCTAAACGGGTTGAAACTGAACTGAGCCGTTTAACCCGTGGTTTCAAACTGAATTGAAACCGTGAAAACCGAACCATTTAAATCGTCGAAACTGATCCAATTAACCCATTTAAAGATTAAATAAGGTGGTTGCAAAATATCATTAATATTGCATTTGATTCAAAGATTGAGTGCTGCAAGCCTGCAAGTAATTCTAGAGGTAGCTTGCTCATTGTTCGGAATGCCGATTAAATTAATCCAACACACTAAGTAGAATGTATACTGATAAAAATGCAATTTTTACTAATACCATGGCATATTAAATCCCTACTGTTAGCATTACTTACTGACTTGTTAGATGCGTTTGAGACTATTTTCTAACAAAATATTTTGTTTTGCTTAGTTGCTTGGTTGTTTTAACAAAATATAATTTTGCATTTCACATTTTCAAGATTGAATCTTTTATCATCAAGAGAAAACTTTAGTAAACATGCGAATAAATTAGCCAATTGATTGCTAACCGTTTAGAAACCGTATGGAATAAATTGAACCGAAACTGTTTAAAACCGTGAAAACCGAAACCGTTTAAAAATCGTGGAAATCGAAACCGTTTACTAAATAGTTGCGGTTTCAGAAAGTGCAACCATTTAGTAAATGGTGCGGTTATGGTTTCAGCCAAAATATATGTGAACCGAACCGAACTGAAATATTTAAATCAAAACCAAACCAATTAATACCCTTACCTTGCGGCCAGATAGAGTAGGGGCTAATGACCCTACCCTTCCTTTGGGATGCCCTCTACCAAGCTCTTGTTGCCTGCGCACAGGTGCAAGGGCCAAGTAGCCTTGTAAGAATCCCCCCTCCCCTTTTTATGTGAAGGTTAAAAAAAGACTGCTCATGTGCCTGGAGCTTGGGAGAAATGACTGACTTACCCTAATGAAATGAAAAATCTCAATCTTATTGGATGCCCTGGCACATGCTAACATTGTCCATGCATTGGTGCAGAGGCCATGCAACCTAAGAGCAATCCCCCTCTCAGTAAGTAATTTTACATCCATAAATGACATCCTATAAATACATTTAAAGGAGGATTGTTCTCTGTCTAGGAGTGTGGCTCCTACACTTGTATGATACCCAATAAGAGATTTTCTTTTAATTCAATTTTTTTTGGAAGAGGAGGGGGTGTGGGGGAGGGATAGAAAGTTCATTTTACAAGAGAAAGGAAAGACATACACAAATGTGACACGGGAGTAAAACTCCCGAACATAAAACTTTATTCCATATTTAAAATACAACACCATCACATGTTAATTCTATGCTGATCCTGAAATTCTTTCTTTATGTTTCTGACATTTGGTTTTTATGACTTGAATACTTTTTGAAAACCTTTTGGTTTTTGTTCCTTCTTAGGATTTGGAATGAAATCTTTATTATTAATAGTAGGGGAAGGTTTCCTCGACGCTTGTGTGCAATTTCAGGTGTTGAAGGAAATATTGCGGAAACCTGAAAATAGGAGGGTGGATAATTAAGACATTTAAGGGGGAGGGTGAACCATGATCTAAGTGAGGAAGTGGCGCCAAGTACAGTTTCGCAAAAAAAAATGGTGTTGTGCAAATCTATATTCCTTAATAGTAATAGCATCCCAATTTTAATGGGTTCTTTTCATGAAGTACTATGTTTCTTTTTTAATAGGGAAAATTAGGCTCCCCCTCCCCTGTAGTTTGCCAAAATTGTATGTGGATCTAAGGATTTGAACGATTTATGACCCTTTTCTTGCAGTTTGAAAAATTCTTACAATTAGGTCCAATCCGTTAGTCATCCTTAATTTGAAACCGTTAGGTGGTGACTTCATCATTTTAAAGCCGAAAATACCTTTATAAAATAGTGAAGTTACTACTACGCCCTTCACTTAAAACCAACAAAAGAGAAAATCCCAAAATCTTTTGTTCTTCTTTAACCTTCGGCTGCAACCTTCGCTAGGTCAGAGATGGAGAACGAATCCAGTTGAAGCAAGGATTTTGAACTTGGATTCAGGGTCGAATTGGTGGTTGAATTCGGTCCCAAAAATCCTAGAATCAGCTGCTCTAAAAAGTCTAAAATCGGGATTGATCATGGCTGATTCCTATCTAAATCTGCCGCTGATCCGATTTTTGAAACAGTGCATAGAAGAGAAAACTGGTTATAAAACACAAAAGCCTTCAGTATGAAATGATGTCTTTGGTGCATACTGAAGGAAAACATCCATTGGAAAACGCAAAACACTTGGCTCTTGTAAGCCAGAAAGGTCATTTGGACACTTGGCTCTTGCAAGTCAAAAAGGTCATTTGGGTGGAAGGAGGTTTTTCCTCCTTGCAAAGGAGTTTTTCTAATGCTGACGTTTCTTTAATATTCATGATTTTTCTTTTTCTGAAAAGCGAAACATACTCCGTAAACTATTACCCGTTGCTGTTTGGAAGAATCAGAAAAGTTATTCTTTGCACCGACTCAGCTTTCGTGTTAATGAACAACTACTTACCAGATTTTAAGGAAAGTTTCCCTTTATTATGAAGTAGTTGTAGACGTGTATCAACAGATTTTTTTATTTTTTATTTTTTGTTATAAACCGTGAAACTTTCAAAACCCAATTAAGTCTCTCAAAATATTATTTTCTTGAGTTTGAATATTATTTATTTATAAAGTAATGAAAAGAAGAGGGTCCACAGAATGCCAACCCAACCCATACTCTTCCCATCTATAGGTGCCACTGAATCTTCTTCCCCTCCTGTTTACAGTTCATAAACCTATAGCAGCATTTGAAAAACCACACAACTTACATGTGGCGGTTTGAAATATTGTAGTTATTGGTTGATCAGGTACATCAGAATTAGTTTGCAATGGAAGGTTTAAGCCCACTAAAAGCAGGAATATTAGCTCCAATTGGATGATCTTAACCTCTTAAGCCAGTTAAATTTCTGGGCGGCCCTGCTTAATGTCTACTTTTCTTACTTACTTCCAATAAGAAAAAAGAAAAAGAAAAAAGGTTTATTCATGGAATAGTTAAGGTAATCCAATGAAACTGATTGATCTCCCACAAGAAGTAAAGAGGTATATTAAAAACATAGTGTCCCCACTGTCTTGGAGTTTCAGATTCTTTAAACTATAAGCCATTTGTCCCATATGAACTGGAGGAATTGTTTAGGAATATTGTCTGCAATAAATTTTCATCCTCACTTTTCAAAGTAAAGTCAAACATATATATACAATTACACCCACGTTAGCTTAGAAAAGAACTGGAAAGATCCCAAAAGAGAAGAAGAAAATTGATAGGAGAGGAGAGGAGAGGAGAGGAGAGGAGAGAGGAGGTGGATCAGAGGAGGAGGCCAGACAATAACACAATCAAACCCCAAGATTTACTTTCACTTCTTGTCTTCTTCAACCAAGCAATTCCCCCAAAATCGCTAAAATTGCAGAACGATTGCTTGCTGAGATACAGGAAAGCCACAATCCGATTCTACTTCATTCACTACCCCTGGAGTATCTTGAGGTCCAGTACTTCTCGATCTCCTCTGCTGTTCCTCCTGGAATTCTTCCAGCAGTTAGAGACCATCTGATCCCAGTGAAACATCTAATTAACATTTGGTAAGGAGAAAAACAAAAAAAAAATACTCAAATTGGAGAAGAAACAGAGGAGACTCGACCCACCTCTTCCCAATCAGATTATACATTCGAGCAATTGGTGTCTCTTCATCTTCTGAAAACTCCATCTTTGAGTCTTGACTGCTTTCCTCTGCAACAAAAATACCAAACCACAACCCCACATGAAAACAATACTCATGTATCAGAATAACAGGGATTTCTATGGGTTCAGAGTACAGGGATCTACCATTAACAAAAACCCAAATGCAATTCTTTTAGAATAAATTCTTGGATTATTAAAAAAAAAAAAAAAAAAGGAAAAGGAAAAAAGAAAAAAAAGAAAAAAAGAAAACCGGTGATAACTAATAGGCCATTGATTTCAGATGGGTTCTCTGAAATTCAAATTAGATGCCAGATGAAGGAGTTTTGCCCCGAGAATCCATGGAGGTATCATCAGAAGAGTGATCCATATCAGCCATTGATACAGTGAAGAGAGAGAAGTAAGAAAGGAAAAAAAACTAAATACTGTGTACTTGCATAGGTCTCCCCTCCGCCTTCTCCTTCTCCAACGGTTATCTCTTAAGGATTTGATTTGTAGATGGTTTGAGTATATGAGTATAAAAGGGTATAATGATCCTCTTAAATTAAGATTATCTCTATTAAAGGGGTTATGAAGTCTTTTGTTGTTTAAAAGTAACAGCATACTCACATCGTCAATGTTAGGGGAGCGGGACGTAAATCGTTCAAACCCTTGGACTTACATGTAATTTCTGTAAACTACAGGGAGTGGGGGCATAATATTCCCTTTTTAATATTCCCACTTAAGGGGAGATAAATTTATTTTTGTTGTGGCTGGAACTTGATTTCCTTTTTATTTATTGACAATAAAATCCTTAAAAGACCATTTGAAACCAATCAAACCAACCTGTTTCCGCTACTCTTACCATAGGTGCTGTACTTTGTGGGTCAAAATCGTCTATAGTGAGGTGTAGTGAGCATCTGATGGTTGGGGTGCATGACCGGGCCCTCTCAGCCATTGAATGTTCATTGCACTACTACAGATAATTTGGGCTCGTTCTTTATTGATCATGTGATTGTGAACAATCTAAACACACATTGTGTATGTTATGCGAGGACATTATGTATGTAATGGATCCTCGCATAACATACACATTTCAATTTGTCATACTTTTCTTAAAGCCTTTAATGCTTTAAATATCTCTTGTTTTCACAAAGAAAATACATAACACACACACACACTTCAAGTCCCTCTTGTTTTCTTTGTAAAAAGCTAATAGCTATGGATTGGGTTTCGATAATAGAGGAAAGAATTCAAAGCCTTAGGTTTGAATTGCATAGCCAGGGTATTGATGCGATAGATGTTCCAGTTTGGCATTTTATTGCTTTTCGTTACAGAAAAGAAGGTATTAATATTAAAATTTAAAATGCCTTAGGTCATTTTAATTTGCTTACTATTATAAGATATTATTATATTTTTTTATTTTAAGTTCGAATATAATATGGAGTACTGTTTTAATGCTAATTAATTATATAACCAGAGATATGCCATTTGTGTGAAACGCCTTTCAAGACTGATAACTCAATGGAAGAACAAAAATGGGATGAACTCAAAGAACATTATCGGGATGAACATGGGGACTATATAGCCGAAAATGTTTTAGATGAAAATGTATATATTATCCTCCTCATCCTCATTTTCATCTTAATCTATTTCAAATTTTTTTTTTTTCATATTATAAAGGGAGATAATTTGTACTATTATTTATCTTTTCACCCCATTAGTATATAGGTTACAGACGAGCGATTCAATGTCTTCATTTGCTTCATAATGTGGCTTTTGAATTGGTGGAGAAATCGCGCGAAGCCATGCAAAAATGGGAGTTGATAAAAAATGATCCAAGAATTGAATATAGCCAAAAGAAGGAAGCATCTTCCCAAATTGATAAAATTAGAAATGCATTGGCAATGTTAGAGGCTAACATAGATGGAATACATGCAGTGTGTAGACAGGGACTATCAAGGGGAGATTTTGATTCTGATAAGACTGATCGGACCTATGAATTTTCATTGTCTTACCGGTACACTGTTATGGATGGTTTCAACAGTATTGCAGTAATCTATGACAATCATGTACGTATAACACAAGAAGCCCTTATTCCTCTCAACAACACTATCAAAACAGACACAAAAATGTGAGTTCAGTTTCACTACACGAATGCTCGCCTGTATGTATATGTCAGCCGCCAACATCTATCCTTTTTTCTTTCATAAATATTTCTTTTCACCATAAATGGCGATAAATGGTACAAGTGTTAGGCCTATGATACAACATGCAAGTGAACATACGTGTAGAAGATCTATTCTCCACAAATTTGTGCATTTCAGTTTTTTGTCAATGTATTTTTTTATAAGATCGATCATGAGTTTCTTCTCTTTTATTATATATATATATATATATATATTTATTTATTTATTTATTTTTTTGTCCCTCTCTAACTCTCTCTCTCTTTTTAGTTCGGTGAACCTTGAGGTCCAAGAAGCTAAGATTGGGCTGCCATACTTGCCTGCAATGGATTCATTCATTGGATGCTGAGGATGTCATAGCGTGGTGGAGATTTTGGATGCACTTTGTTGATCAAGATATAAGAGTCATATAATTTGATACTTATGGTTAATTTTACTAAGCCACTTACTTTTATATGGTGTTCGATTTGATAAATAATATTTTAAGGGTTTTTACATAAGTCTAGGATGCCTTATGACTAAAATGAACGATATAGTTATGCAGTACTTAATTGAAAATTTTTATGGGTAGTTATCCATGTAACAATGGAAAGTGAAGTTTCCGGAAATCATTAAATCTGAGTCATACATTTTTTTTCCCAACAACAAACTAAGCAATATCCCAACTTAATAGGGTCGGCTATATAGATCTCCCAAAACAATGTTGGAAGGACTATGGTTAAATAGAGAAAAGGGGGAATGAAGGGACGTATAACAGAAAGGGGGGAATGAAAGACGAAGTGAAAATAAAAATTGGCGAGAAAGACAAATGAAAGAGGAAAATAAGAGGAAAGTGGCACACCCAGGAAGTCAATTGACTATCCGCTAAATGAGATCAACAACCTAGATCCTTGCTATCCAATAGACTCTATCCAAGGTCATACTAGGTATAAGACCCAAACTATGCATGGCATTTCTTATAACTTCTTAGATGGTCATTTTAGGCTTGCCTGTAGTTCATTCGCTCCATCGGCAACATATCACTACTCTTTACTGGGGCATTTCCAGGCCTTTGTTGAACATAAGCATACCATTTCAAACAACTTTCTCGAAACTTGTCATTGATTGGAGTGACTTCTAAATCAGCTCTAATACTTTCATTCCTCCTTCTTAGTTTTTCCACACATCCATCTTATCATCCTCATCCTTGCTACACATAGCTTCGCAATATAACACTTCTTGACTACCTAATATTTCGCTCCATATATCATATCTAGTTGAACAACAGTCTTATAAAACTTTCCTTTGAGCTTTAAGGGTATACGTCGGTGGCACAGTACTCCAATTGCACCTCTCCACTTCATCCATCCCAATTTAATTCTCTGTGAAACATTATCCTAAACGAGTCATTTTGAGGTATCTTTATTTCCTCAATTCTCACTATATTATTATCCATCATATATACTCCGTCTTTGTTCTACTAATCTTGAAGCTACTTGTTTCCAAGGTTAATCTCCATGGCTCGAACTTATTATTGATCATTGCTTTTGTCTCATCCACTAACATATTATCATTAGCGAAGAGTATACATCATGGGACCTCGTCTTGAATGTTCTTAGTTAGTTCATCCATCATAAGTGCAAATAGATAAAGGCTTACGGTTGACCCTTGATGGACCCCAATTGTAATTGGGAATTCGTTGTCCATACCTCCTACTGACCTCACACTAGTCACTACCCCCTCATACATATCTTAGATTACCTCCACATATTTACTCGACACTCCTTTCTTCACTAGGATATATTGAAGTAGGTCTCTAGGGATTCTGTCATAGGCTTTTTTCAGGTCAATAAAGATCATATGGAGATCCTTCTTGATATCTGTATACCTTTCCATGAGTCTCGTCAATAGGTAGATAGCTTCTTTAGTGGACCTACTTGACATAAGCTAAACGAGACCCTCTTCTCAAGCTAGCTTCAATAACCTTCAATATCCCCTTTATTTTTGTAGGTTGGCACTACAATGCTTCTCCTCTATTCAGCTGGCATCTTCTCTGTGTTCATAATTGTGTTAAACAACTTAGTTAACCAATTAACCCCACATACTCCTAGGGTTTTCCACACTTCAATTGAAATTTCATCTAGGCCTCGTGTCTTGCCAACTTTCATCTTTCTTAAGACTTCTTTAACTTCTGCCACACTTTATAATGTTCCAGCTCCAATTAAATCAGTATGAGAGGTGGGAAATTTTTTATTACAAAATTATAAGGTTTAAGTATACAAATTAGGAAGAAATTTGAAAGTATGTTAAGGCATAATTTTAACTCATGTAATTGGTGATTTTGTGGACAGTAAATTTACCCTAGGGACAAGGAGATACTTCCTCATGTTGCCATGGACAATACCCATCATCCATGGGCAGCCTAAGCCAGAGAAATTGGCAGAACCACATATGGAAGTGCATAAATTTTTATAGAATCTCCTACTGATTGGGCAAGCGGCCAGCCAGTTGTCTCACACTGATTAGGTGTTTTTCAGCCCAATCAGCCCCTATTTTGGTTGAATGGTACCCTACCCATTGTGGGTTATGTTCTCTACCTATTTACCCAAATTAGCCCTATGAGTAGGGGTAACTCGGGGGCATTTTCGAGGTTTCAAATAAGATTTAGACATGGGTTGTTAAGAGTTGTTTTGGGTTCAGTAGTGAACCTATAATGAGTCAATTCATAATATTTAACAAATGATACACACATTTGGTTATCAAACTAAATAATCAGACGTGGGTACGATGTCGATTATGGGGATCTCATTGTACTTGCGATTTGGAAAACAAGGTGAGTTGGTGTATTTTTTTCTTTTTTTTATGGAGACTTTATGCGTTATTACTATTTTACATGAATTATATACATCAATGATATGTTATTGTATTGTTATGAATGTTGTGTGCCATTATTAATATTATCTACTAACCTGTGAATATGAAATATGAGGCTAAGAAATGGTTTTGGACTGCAGAGGTAAGTGAGGTAAGTAATTACGGTTTTATGAATGAAATCTACAGTAGAAATTGTGTTATGAGTGTTATAATCCCTGACGATAATGAGAAACAAAACAATAAAATTCCATATATAAACTTAAATTTAAATGTGTTGAAAATGTTTAAGTAATTGGTAAGAGACATACCTGTTGTAATTTTCAGTTGAAACAAATGTGGACTAAAAACTTTGTTCGACTAATTTCCCAAGTGGACGTCTTCAATTGTTCGGCTAATGTTGATGAAATTTCCCGATCAGATAGAACCTCCAAACCACAGATAAAAAACTAGCCCGGAGGGTAACCCCGGAAAGATGTCTCCAATCCAGTCAGTATTCTGATAAAAAGAGAAGGGTGAGTAGGCAAAGCTCTAAATGTTCTGAGTGTTATGATCCTTGACGACTACGATCCACAAAACAATAGAAGCCAACACATAAAATTAAATTTAATTATGTTAAAATCGTATGACCAATTAGTAAGAGACATACCTGTTGGGATTTTTAGCCGAGACAAATGTGAAGAGCTGAAAGCATGTTCAACCAATTTCCAAAGTGCTCGCCTTCGAGTGTTCGGATAATGTTGTTAAAGTTTCCTGCTCTCATTAGAACCTACAAACCGCAGATAAGAAACTGGCCCGGAGGGTGACCCCAGGAAGAAGTCTCCGATGCCTACGTCAGTATTCTGACAAAATTGGAAGGGTGAGTAGGTAGAGCTCAGAGTGTTCTGAGTGTTATTATCCCTGACGACTTTGAGCCATAAAAAAAATAGACATCGATACATAAACTAAAATTTAAATATGTTAAAAATGCTTGAGTAATTGGTAAGAGACATACCTGGTTGGATTTTCAGCCGAGACAGATGTAGAGGGCTGAAAGCATGTTCGGATGATTTCTAAAGTGCTCATCTTTGAGTGTTAGGCTAATGTTGCTGAAGTTTCCCAGCCTCAATAGAACCTACAAACCACAGATAAGAACTGGCCCGGAGGGTGACCCCGGGAAGAAAGTTCCGATGCCTGAGTCAGCATTCTTATAAAAATAGGAGGGCGAGTAGGCAGAGCTCTGAGTGTTATGATCCCTGATGACTATGAGCCACAAAATAAAATAAGTCCTTCAATAAACTTAAATTTATATGTCTTTAAATTGTTTGAGCAATTGGTAAGAGACATACCTGTTGGGATTTTCTGCTAAGACAGATGTCGGGAGATGAAAGCATCGTTCGGTTAATTTCTAAATTGCTCATCTTCAATCGTCCGGCTAATGTCGCTGTAGTTTCCCACTCAATAGAACCTGCAAACCACCAATAAGAAACTGGCTCGGAGGTTGATCCCGGGAAGAAGGCTTTATGCCGAAGTCAATATTCTAATAAAAATGGAAGGGAGAGTAGGCAGAGCTCTAAGTGTTCTGAGTGTCTTCCTGTAAAAATAAGTCTAAATCTTTTGTATATCGTGGTCTGTGTCTCTTCCCATTTGCTGGCTGGTTTCTATTTTTACTGATGTGGACTCGTGAGCTTTTGATCGAGCGATCACCATTCTAGCTGAGGAGGCAGATCTCATATATGATAAGTATACTCAATAACTTAAAAAAGCAGTAAATTATTTAAAAAGTACTCTCATTAACTTAAAATACGTGCAAATTATATGAAAAGTAATCCCATTAACTTAAGAAGCTCTAGTAATACTACTTATGAGAATGTTGCAAGATTTGTGTCCAACCTGATACCAACCAATTTGCACATCGTCCGGCAGCTAATTTTCCTTACCATATGTATATATGTCCTTACCACTTGTCGATAGTAATTTTAGGTCTGCCCATACCTCTTCTGGAACCTTTTACTTACATTCGGTCATTTTTTCAAACTGAGGCTTATATAGCTCTCCATGGAATATAACCATACCACCTCAACTGGCTCTCACGGAGCTTGTCCTGAGTCAGTGCAACCCCCACTTAGTTTCTCATGCAATCATTCCTCAATTTATCCTTCCTGGTCTTACCGCATATCACACGTAACTTCATCATCTCTACTACACCCAGAGATGAGAATCCCACGTAACATCCTCATCTCTGGGTGTAGCAGAGATGAGGATGTTATAAGGGATGTGCATCAAGACCAGGTGGGATAAGTAACGAATATATTAATCAGGAAAAAAATGGGGGTCACACTGATTCTGTATAAGTTCGACAAGAGCAGGTTGAGGTGGTATAATCATTTTATAGGGAGACCTATGGATGACTTAGTTATTCTTGTATTTAAGTCATATTATGGTGTTTAACCATGTATGTGAATCATATTATGTGAAATTGATTAATTTATTTAGTTATATCTCCTTTTGTTCCCTTTTAAGAAATGCTTGCGTTACCATTTTCGTATTAGCATGATTATAATAGGAATTATTTAGAGTATATTATTTATTTTATATCAGTTTGTAAGATTCATTTGCATATATTTGTGCATTATGTTAAATACTTGTTCTAATTTAAATTTGGATATTTGGCCACTATGTTTATAGTGTTAAAAAAAATACTTTCTTGTGCATTTAAATTATGGAAAAATTAATGAGCATTCTCTCTGTGATGCCCTTTTGTATTAGGTGACGTACTGGCTCTCAGTAATTACTGGCTCCATTATATTTCGTTCAAAACTTTTGTATAGATTGTATGTTTTCAATGAGAAAATTACAATTAC
>NC_056567.1:528294-559941 GCF_013358625.1 Macadamia integrifolia | reverse complement strand
TGGTGAATTTTGGCCGAACTAATCTCATATTGATCAAATGCGTGTAGGTATAAGATCCCTGACGACTAAGAGGCATAAAACAAAAGAATTCAATACGGAAACTTAAATTAAAGTGTGTTGAAATTGTATGTGTAATTGGTAAGAAACATATCTGGTGGGATTTTCAGCCGAGACAGATGTGGAGAGCTGAAAGAGTCCTTCGGCTAATTTCCAAAGCGCAAGTCTTCGAGTGTTCGGCTAATGTTGTAGAAGTTTCCCGCCCAACAGAACCTGCATACCAAAGATAATAAACTGGCCCGGAGGGTGACCTCGGGAAGAAGGCTCCGATGCCTAAGTATTCTGACAAAATTGGATGGGTGAGTAAGTAGAGCTCTAAGTGTTCTAAGTGTCAACAATAGAATTCGATACATAAACTTAAATCTAAATATTTTGAAATTGTATTAGCAATTGGTAATAGACACACCTATTGGGACTTTTAGTCGAGAGAGATGTGGAGGGATGAAAGCATCATTCAGCTAATTTTCAAAGTGCTCGTCTTCAAGTGTTTGGCTAATGTTGATGAAATTTCTCGATCAATTAGAACCTGCAAACCACAGATGAAAAACTGGCCCAGAGGGTGACCCCGGGAAGAAGTCTCCGATGCCAAAGTCAGTATTTTGATAAAAAGAGAAGGGTGAGTAGGAAGAGCTCTGAGTGTTCTGAGTGTTATGATCCCTGACGACTACGAGCTACAAAATAAATAGAAGCCAACTCATAAACTTAAATTTAAATATGTTGAAATCGTATGAGTAATTAGTAAGAGACATAGCAATTAGTAAGAGACATACCTGTTCGGATTTTTAGCACGTTCGGTTAATTTTCAAAGTGCTCGTCTTCGAGTGTTCGGATAATGCTGATAAAGTTTCCCGCTCAGTTAGAACCTGCGATAAGAGAAGAAGAGAGAGAAAACTTACAAGAAACTTGCACTTCGAATGAAATAATAGATATGAAGCTTATGAGAGACTTAAGATTCGATCGGGGAATCTGATATTGGATGATATATTATGAAACCAGAGCTAAATGTGACACTAAAACTGAAATCAATGTAATCAGAGAGACAGAATTATGAGAGACAAAGAGACCTAGAGAAGCTCAATAACTCCCAAATAACGGATCAGATGGTGACAAAATTTAAGTTGAGTTACCTTTTGGATATGACCTTGTAATTATGGTAGAAAAAAAGAAAAAACTTGATTTGAAGAATGCAATTAAATAGAGCAGGTATAGGGCGGAAACTATTAGAGGAGTTTAAACTTTAGAGTTATTAATCAGATGAGAACATTAGGAAATAACAACAGAATTTGAAATATTAAATTTCAGATTGATACAATCAGAATGAGTGAGTAGGGAGCACTAACAAAGACTGATAAGACCAAAGCCTCCCAACTAATAATAGGATTCACTGAAAAAGATCCGATCCATTTGCATGTGTCTATGCGTAGACACAACATAGGCTGAAAAAGTTCCTACCCATTTACATCATTTATGCCTAAACACAGCAGGGGATGAAAGGCTGTGCTGCTTTTGTGCTGAAAGATGCTCCCGCACACTTGAGTGTACCTAAACCAGCAGGTTAACATTATCCTGCACTAAAACAGAATTAACAAAAGTCACTTCTTTCTCGCAAAGGCAACACCTGTAAGGGAATTCCAGTGCCTATTCCATAAGCGATCAAAATTCTCCAGTGATAGTCATATCCCGAATGACTGTGCATACAAATATTAAATAAAAATAGAAAAAGATACCATATAGGGAGTAAAGATGATTAGTAAACCTCCAATTCAATCAGCAAAATTATTAAGTGGGACTCCAAATGAGAAATTATTCTGATGAGGTTTGAGGAAGGAACAACTTACATCATCAAGATTCTCTTTCTCCATAATTTCTTTATCAGCAATATGTCCATCATATTGTCCCCTCAGATATGAGAACTACATAAGTAATGAAATGACAACAACAAACATAAAGGGACTAAAAATGAGTGTTAAGTTTAAAGCCCTAGACAAACCTTATCTTTCCATTTCAGGGTGGGGGAAGTCTCAATAATTAAGTCTTTCCCTCATATCTGGCTAACCAAGTACATTAAACAAAGGTGATATATTTTTTGGTAGAATTAAACTAAGTAGACACAAAGGAACAAAACTTGGTATTAAGTGAAAGCATAAAGTATCTCTCCAATATTAACTTAAAAATCCTATCCATTTGCATATGTCTACATGCCTAGACATTTACATGTGTCTACGCCTAAACACAATAGGGGCTGAAAAAGTTCACACCTATGTGTCTATGCCTAGACACCGAAGGGCTGAAAGACCATGGTGCTTTTGCTCTAAAGATGCTCCCGCACACTAGAGTGTACCTACACTAGTGATATATTTTTTGGTAGAATTAAACAAAGTAGATATGAAGGAACCAAACTTTGGTATTAATTGAGTTATATATAACTTGAAAGCTTAAAGTACCTCTCTAATAATAGTATGCACTGAAAAAGATCATATCCATTTGCATGTGTCTATGCCTAGACACAGCAAGGGCTGAAAAAGTTCCTACCCATTTGCATGTGTTTACACCCAGACACAGCAGGGGCTGATAGGATATGCTGCGATGCACCTGCACATTACAGTGTACCTACTTCAGCAAGTTAGCATTCTCATGCCCTAAAATCAAATTAACAAATTTCACATATGTCATCCAAAGACAACACTTGTAAAGGATTGCCAGCACCTATTCCATAAGTGATCGATATTCTCCACCCATAATCATATCCCGAATGACCCATATAAATATTACATAAACATAGAAAATGATACCGTACTTATTCGATGAAAAGCGGATCATTACTCTAATTCAATCAAGAAAATTATTAAGTGGAATTTCAAAGGGGAACACAAGGTTTGAAGAAGGAATAACTTACAGAATCAAGATCTTCTTACTCTATAATTTCTTTATCAGCAATATGCCAATCATGTCGTCCCCTCAGATATGAAAACTAAATAAGTAATGACATGGAAACAACAAGCATAAAGGGCCTGAGAATGAGGATTAAGTTAAAGTCCTAGATATAAACCTTATCTTTCCATTCCAGAGTGGTGAAAGTCTCAACAATAAGCCTTTTCCTCATATCTGGCTAACCAAGTTCGTTAAAGAAAGGTGATGTTTTTTTTGAAGAATTAAACAAAGTAGATACAAAAGAACCAAAATTTGTATTACATGAGCTATATAACTTGAAAATATAAAGTACCTCTCCAATAATAAGATTCACTTAAAAAGATCCAAGTACATACCAAAACCTTTAGTATTTGAGGTTTAAGAAAATATTCAGCACAGGCATATTTGTATAGTTTGAATGCTTCCATTGCAATTCAAAAAGAAACTGGATGCCAAAAATAAGTAAAAATACAAGGGAAAATGAACTTAAAGATAACACAATTAGGATTTGTACTCAACAAAGATGAATAAGAGAATTTCCAATCAGGTCAAAGCATTAAGAGTTATTGGATATGAGTTACGAATACTAAGGCTTACAAGAATTGCATAAATGGGCATATACACGCACAGAGCCTGACATACATAATAGTTCACTGATGCAGGGAAATAATGAGAAGAAATTGCATTTATCGATAGGAAATGGTTTCAGTTAATATTTTCCAAAATTTGAGCTAGTGTGAGATCCCTTTGCAACAATGCTTATAAGTACATGAAATAGGTAATGAGTGTTGTGCTCTTTATAGGCATCAAGCTATCAAGTATCACTAGGCAATAGAGAAGTTCTATATAAAATATTGAAAGATGGAGACATATATTGTACAAATAAATCTAACTAATACCACCAAGTAGATGAACTACATAAGTTGTCTGCAATTTCACTAGAAGTGCACATTAAACTTTTTAATAGGGATTCAAGAGTTATACTTCATTTTTTTTTTCAATACCATGGATGTTGAAGGCAAGAGAAGTTTCTCGTCGAATCTGGTTCTGTTTTGTCACTTGTTGGTTCTCAAATGGACATCAAGACTAGGCAGTTCCATTACCACTCTCTAGATGTCCAGCAATCATCTCAAATGCTTTATGTTTCTCCTCTCATTTGGTGAGAGTTATCAAAGATGCTGCATACAGATTCAAAGAAGCCATTCCTGAATTCATTGACTAAACTTATGGAAGATCTCCCTGTTCAAAGATGTAAATATCACTAAATGGATTGTATGATTAATACTGTAGAGAAGAACCCAGAGAATGGTGTGTGTAGCAGCCATTTCAATAAACAAAGCAAATAGGACTAATCATACAAAAAAAAAATTATGGGGTGGGAGGGGGTGGGAACAGAATCTGCAATCTTTCGATCAGAATAGCCACAACGATACATTCAGTAAAATTCATCCCTTTACAAAGCTTCCAGGTTCAAATAAAAATGTGTAAACTTAAGAAGCTGAAATAATATAGAAGTCCATAACATCACTAAGCTAAGCATGACCATAACTGAACAACAAAATTAGGGGAAAAACAAGGAAAGTACAAGAAGAAAATCCCCGAGTTAAGCGAATGGATCCAAGAAATCTTCTCAATTTTCCACACAAGGATGTAGAATTGCAGATACTAGGGATAGAAAGTCCTAATTCTGCGGTTAAGAGAAGAAGAGAGAGAAAACTTGCAAGAAACTT
The DNA here is from genome assembly GCF_013358625.1 of Macadamia integrifolia. Classification (NCBI taxonomy): domain Eukaryota; kingdom Viridiplantae; phylum Streptophyta; class Magnoliopsida; order Proteales; family Proteaceae; genus Macadamia; species Macadamia integrifolia. Next base: position 555,244 of record NC_056567.1, on the reverse strand, counting down.
GCACTTCAAATGAAAGAACATATATGAAACTTAAGAGTTAAGAGAGACTTGAGATTCAATTGGGGAATCTGATATGAGATGATTATGAAATTAGAGATGAATGTTATGCTAAAACTGAAACCAGATTTGGAGAATTAGAAGAAATCAATGTGATCAGCGAGAGAGGATTATAAGAGACAAGGAGAACAAGAGAAGCTCAATAACTTGCAAAAGAATGGATTAGAAGGCGACAAAATTTAAGTTGAGTTGCCTTCTAGAGATGACCTTGTTATTATGTATAAATCTTTTTTTTTTTTAAACCTTGATTTAGAGAATGTGATTAAACAGAGCAGGTACATTGCGGTAACTATTAGAGGAGTTTAAACTTTAGAGTTATAAATCAGAAGAGAACTATTAGGAAACAATAATAGAATTTTAAATATTAATATTCAGATTGATACAATCAGAATGAGTGAGTAGGAGCATTAACAAAGGCTAATATGACCAAAACCTCCCTAAAAATAGAGATCAGGATCAGAAACCAACTATCGAAAAAACTAATACACCGAGCCAAACACGGGATTTCAGCAGCACTCATGCACACACACAAGCGTCCATTGATTTCACTAACTAATTCAGAATTCATTATTCAACAAGAACCATAAGGTACAGCAGAGAACTAACCCTTAATGGCTTAGGTATACACTAGACTGACCTCTAAAACCTATTCAAGCAATGACTTAAATTAGAAATCAAAATGCTATTAGAAAAACCAATTATTAGACCTCTATTGGACTCCTAGTACAATTTTTAGTTGGACTAGATGACTTGCCAATTTCTTCTTTAGCGGTTTCCTAGGTCAAAGTATTTATTCTTAATTGTGAAAGGGCCTTCTGATTGGATATAGAAGATCTTTGCTGGACTGGAAAGTGCTCTACATATATGTTATGGTGATTCTTCTTACAATGGCAGCGAGGCCGATGTCGTTGTCCTAGATCATACCGAGTCTTTTGATTATGGGCCAAGCCCTTTTTTGAGAGAAAGTGACTCACAAAATTCTTTTGTCGCTTCTTTCCTTTTGCCAGTGGATTGTATTGAACGCCCCTCTTAATTGTAGTTTCAAGTTCAATGTGCCACATTGTCACCCTTCCTAAGGAAGAAGGCTCCTTTATGAGCATGAGGGGGAATATAACACCCTCGAGGCTGTTTGATGCCCTGTCTAGTTTGTCTTTCTGCATCACTGGCTCTAATATTTAATTGTTATAAGTCATAACCTTCTTGGAGAAAAAGTAAAGGTGTCTTGTCATACTTGTAAGGTTGTACCTAAATAAAACAAGAAATGTTCAGACAACTCTCTGTTGGCCTACTCTACCCCCTCTTACCTCTTATCTAGCTATGTAGCCTAATGCTCCACCATCAACAGTGTTCCAGATGCAACAATTCCTAAATCATATTTTAGTTGTTTTGATAGAATTATGTATGAATAGTACTAAATTGTTTGTGTCATATACTACTACAAGTGGCCAAAAAATCAAACTACCATTTGGGTGTGTTTCTTTTACAATCTAAGGGTTCCACTATGGGCCTAATCCTATAAGTTTTTGGCCCCCAAAACCAAATATAGAAATTCCAAGAAAAAAGACCGAGACCGACCCAACCCAGTCGGTAAGAGACCTCTTCTACGAAGATAGAAGGGCCGACCCCGATGGTTAATAAAAAAGAATCTCATTCACAAGGAACGAAGGGCCAACCTCACCAAGTCGACAAGAGACCTCTTCTGTAAGGAAAGGATGTGCCGACCAAATCCATGAGGAAAGGAAGAGCTGACCCTAACGGTCAGAAAAAAGAAGACCTCATCTGTGAGGAAAGAAGGGCCGACCCGACCTAGTTGGCAATAGAAGACCTCTTCCGCGAGGAAAGGACAGACCCGAAAAGAAGAAAACAAAAAAGAATCGACTAATCGAATAGAATAACTATTTAAACTAATAATTGAGCAAGAAATATAAGCATAAAGATGGTTAATATCTAATGGATGAGTGAACACACACACACACACTCACAAAAGGTTGGAGAAAGATTTTGAAGTATATTGACACTCCTTCAAACTTCATGTTCTGTAATATATGATATGCTTTAAAGTCTTCTTTTTTATGAATAAATAACATAATTATGCAAAAGGGAAGAATATACAAGGGGGAGATGGGGGAAAGGCTCACAACAAGCCAGCTAAGCAAACAACATACAGGCAAAAAGAGGGCTACAACAAAGCCAGGAGGGCTCAAAGCAATCCTACAAAGACTACATTAAATAAAAAATTGCTTTAATTTGAGTACGATTATCAAGTTCAAATTAGCAGCATAACTAAACTAAAGAAAGTTTAGAGTTTAGATCAAGAAAATGCATATATGAATAAAGATCCATACTAAACAACACATTCATTGGACCATCAGCCAACCACAACCTACAAACAACCTCTATTTTAGATATTAACCTAGCAAATAAGAAACATTGCATATCTCTAAGTACATGCTCTACAAAATCTTATGCTAACAAGAAGAGAGGTCTTACTGAACATTAGGATATCATTCCCATAATCCCATGAAGAGGTAAGAGTAAAATCATAAATCCTCCAGCTGCATCACTAAGTCAGGAAACCATAAGCCATTTGCAGCTGTTAGTTTCTCTCAAAATATACTTGCTGAAGACTTAAAACACATATACCCCATAAAAAACACTAACCCAAAACAGAAAACAAAAAAAGGGGGCGCATAAGGGTAATGGGTCTTACCCTCAATATATACCCGTTTACCTGTCTAAGTGAGGTAATTAAGAATTTTCTAGTATATTAGTATAATGTCAAATACAAACACAAACATATTCCAAAGCCCAACCTAATATCCAAGTAGCCATTCAACAGTAACACAATAACCCATTTTATCAATTATCAAAGCTTATAGCTAGTGGCACATTTCCCACACAAATATCTTACCATTATAGTTACGCGTTGAAGTACAATAATGACACTTTACCCACCTCAATGCCTTTCTGGGTAATTAAAATATTTACATCTTTACCTTATGCTATTGGGTAACACTAGAGGGCCCTACGTCCCTTGGAAGGGAAGAGTATAGCCATTACCGTACCAGTTGCCACCTCGAGATCCGTAGTACTTATGTTATTGCTATAGGTTGAAGTAAATCTTATGTCAACACGAAGAGAGGTTCTAAGAAACATTAGGATACCTTTCCCATGAAAAGGCAAGATTAAAATCATCAAATCCTTCAAGTTGCATAACTAAGTCAGGAAAACATAAGTTTGTTGCTGCCATTAGTTTCTCTCACAATACATAAAGCAATGTATGTACATTTAAACTTCTTCTAGCTAAGTTAGACTTAAAATACATAAAGCTAACACCAACAACCAAAGTCCTAGTTTTTCTGCAAATTAAGCTTCTTCTAGCTAAGTAATGCTCTAACAAACATTAGGATACCTCTCTTCTTCTAACACGAAGAGAGGTATGACTGCCTAGGTTTTTCTACTTCTCTACTTATTCTTCCTTTTTCTTCTAATTTTCAGAATGCTTCTACCAAATGCAAATTTAAACCATCAACATAGCTATTTCCCCACTAAAGCTTTAAATTTCTACTATCACATGTGAATCACCCTATAATTTCTCAAATCCATTCCAGTAACCAGACTATACCACCTAATCCCTATTGCCACATGTAGGAAATTCTCTTCTTTACCATCAAAACCTCCATTAGAACCCTAGGGATCCCATCTGTAGTTCTAAATTTGTTCTCCTTAACAATATTTTGGGGTACTTCCTGATCATTTTCAATCCTAATCCTAGTTATGTGCTGGTAAAAAGCTCAGCTACTAGCATGAAGACACAGGTTCAAGCCATAAGATTAACCATTTTATGCAAAAGGCCAAAGGTCATGACCATTTTCAGGGCATTCCTCCTGAGGCCCTGCGAAAGCTTACACTGGGTCACGGCTCCTTTTCAGTTTCTCAATCAAATCCTAGCTGAAACCGTTATCATATATCATGCATCCAGTTCTCGTCTCTTTTTTTTTCACATCAAATGTATTGCTTTGACCTGAATTCATTTGATCCTTATAATATATCTTATAAGTAAACACTAGAGTTGCTAATTTTGGGATCATGGACCTGCATGAAGGTCAATAATGCACCTTATGTCATATATCCTGCACCAAAGGTTTTGCAAGTAAAGCACACCGAAAAGTAAAGGTGAAAATTTTAATGCTTAAAATATTTAAGACAAGATTGGAACAAGACCTATTGTTCCATGAGAATGCATTATCAAGGGCTGCCAGAGAAACCCGGTGGAGGATTTGGATCCTGGGAAATCCACCAATTGACTTGTATCCTCACTGTATTTATCCCATGTCTATACAGGAAAATAAAATCCTCCTGATTGATAAAGTTGTTTCTATGTTCCTGCATTTTCTAGAGACAAAATCCACTGAACATTATAGATCCCTCTAATCCCTCAAGCAACTTTAACTCATCCTTATGTGGCAATAAGAATGTAGAGTCTATATATGATAATGGCTATTTCTTAGAACCACCCAAATTTTTTACATCGAAAATTTAGAAAAAGAAATGGGAGAAGGTTTTGTGGGCAAGCCACCCACCCAACTTTCTTATGTCATAGTCCCTTAAATTGCGTACAATGACAGGACGACATTGCCATTCCAATGCTTGGATAAAGATGGGATCTTTAGGTTGGACACTTGTTAAATGTCAGTGGCCAACTCAACTATATGTCCCATTTAGGACTTTTCTGCTTGTAACAGGAGCCGTTTAGATGTTGTTGGGCCAAAGTCATGTAAAACAAGAGAATTTTATTTACTTCTTATTTTTCTCATTAATGGAACCTAGAAACATGCAGATCTTGCTAGATGCCCCACCCAAGACCCATGGCAGATCCACGTACTGTCAAGGTTAGAGAACCCACATGCCATAACTGTAGGATTCTGTCTTTCACTTATTCTGGACCCAGAAACAAAAATTTAAAAGAAAAAAAAGTTAAAAGAACAAAAGTTACCATAAGAGTTTCCTTGGCTTTGTCATGCCCATAATCATTAACAAAGCAAGTTGTTAATCTCCATGCAAATTATTTGCTACAATAATCATCTCAAATGTGGCCATATTACCATCCCAGGTGCATCAATCAAGAATTGAAGAGTTTTAATAAATTGAAAGATTGTAACAGAATAAGACTGTAAATAGAACACTTACTTGAATATTAATGGAGGAGAAGAATGAATAAGAAACAGATATGACTAAGCATCCCACCTAGCCTCAACTGGATTTCCACCGGCCGTTAAAGGTATTTCACCACAAGCACTGCATCTCACGGCCTTCGGAATCTCACAGAATGAAAGTAGCAAAATCAAAGTTTTATTCATAAAATCGCCTAACCTTTACAATGCTTTTATAAAAGCAACAAAGATTGAATTATATTGGTCTTAGGACAGTTTTCCAGCCAATAAGAAGCAACGAAAAATAAAAGAAATAGTTTCGTTCGTTGGCACTACTTCAAGTACATTTCTTGCTGCTGATCTGCATCAGTCTCATATGCTTCTTTTTGGGGTGATTTAAAATTATAGTCAAAACTAAGAGGCAGCAGATTGCATCCAAATTGAGTTGAAGAGCTTCCAAGTGAGGGCCGTAAGGCCTTAGAAAATCAACTGAATCGGATGGTCAGATTCAGACTAATTTCCAGAAATCAAGTCTGCAAAAAATTACCCAAAAACAGGGTACTGCTAGCAGTAGGAGATGTGCTTCTTCAATAGTGAAAAAAGGCCATGACTGAAAATGACAAGAGTTCAAGATTCCTGCTCAGAAAAATAAAATCTAGTCTATTTTCTCTTACCATTCTTTTTTCAATCAATAAAAAAAGCAAGGGAGTCTATGCCAACCGCCAAAATTCTGCTCATTTATCTTGACAACAGTAATTCTCAGACCTTGCTTTACAAAATCATTAGGAATCCTCACCCCAATCTTAATGCTTCAATTCCCAAGACCCTGTATAATGAACCACTTCCCACAACTTATTCTGAGAAATTGCATAAAATTCATCAACATGATTTAGAAAACCAACCAAAAACATCAGCCGGCATTACCATAATATTTTTCTTTTTAGAAACCAAAAAAATCATAGGCTAAAGTTACATATAATATATCAAGAATTTAATATACTTTGGTCAGTTCTTATGGGATCAACCTAAGATTACTTTAAGATTCACAATGGAGGATGATTCATGCTCTTCATATATTGCAAGAGAGAAAAACAAAGGGTTAGAACACAAGGAAACATGTAAAATATATGTAACCTCAAACAATTTGTCTATGATGCATTCTGCACAGGTTAATTAGGGAATAAAAGAATCAAAGGAAGAGAATTTTTAAAACCTGCACAATCCCCATAGTGAAAACCATTCACTCCATTGACATAGATAAACACTTTAGGTGAGATCTCAGCAGCAAGCTATTCATAAATTCTTCATTAAGCCCCACTGTTGGTTTTCTCTTTTTCAGTTTCAAATGCTCGAGATCATATTGTGGAGGATTCAAATTGTCCCTCATTTCTTTTGGAATTATCAGATTCTTCATAATATATCATAAGAAAGAAGTTAAAAACCAAAGCTGCCACAAAGGTACACCAGCTAAAGACTGCCCAACTACCATGGCACGTTTTGCTTCTAAAGCTTTTGTATCAAGATCTGAGGAGGTAATGCCACCCTGAAATACAAGTATATAAAAAAGAAAAAAGGAAAGGCCGTTGCCCAGTGCACAAAGGCTTCCCGCACTTAAGCAGGATTCTGGGAGGGTATATACGTAGATAGCCTTACCCCCTTTACAGAGAGGCTGGTTCCCAGGACTCGATCATGCACCACTGCGCAGGCGGAAAAAGCCCTTTGCCATTGCTCCAAGCAATGACCCCTGAAATATAAGTATATAATGATCACTAAACACAAACTCCTTTCAACATAGGTTTTCCATAGATGAATGAATAAAAAATATCCTAAATTCTGCTAAAAATGATCAAAGGTACAAGAAATAAACTAATGCTTCACAGTAGTAATAGGAAAATGAGAATGAAACAGACACTAAGATCTAATTTTCAAAGAAGTAAGAATGAAACTGGCACCGAATCTTGTATATTTTCCTCTTTTGGATTGAAATGCTTTAAGTATATATCTGCAGATCTTTACACTATTGAAGTATTAATGGAAATTACATTGTGTATTAAAAAATAATATAGTGAGGAAGTATGGAGATTATGAAAAGAGAAATTGGAAATGAAAGAACAAGGATGTGAGAATTGTGTTGTCCATCTTGTGTCCTCCATCAACTTGTATTCACAAAAAACAAAATCACCTTACCGCACAATAACACAAGGGGGGGGAGGAGATTTCGGTGGGTGGACCATGTAACCATGATTGGATGTATCTATTAGTCACCATGTGTTAAAACTTGCTTTTTTGCAAGTAAATGAATATGTGCTTAGAAATTGGAATAAATGATGATACCTTGGCAAGAATGTAATGAGGCCGTGTAGTTATCTGCCACACAATTTCCACCAGTACAGAACTGACTTTGAAATTGATTTTCTAGGCTCTCTGAAGCAGCTGCAGAATGTAAGCAAGTAGAGGAAGGGTGGTCATACGATGAGGGAAATTAAATTTTCAAAATAAAGGGCATGTTCCTATTCAATAACAAATTGAAATTAACATCCTCTTGTATCAGAGATGTTGATTAGTTCTCTTTGCAACTACTAGAAGTGGGAGCAAGGTAGTTCTTTGTCATGTAATTTTACCATTTTAATGTATACTATAAAATTTTGACACATCTGAATACTGACTTCTTATTTTGTATCTTCTCCTCTAGACTTCTACAACAACAACAACAAAGCCTTACCCATCTAGCCTTCTATTTCCTCAATTAAAAAGCTTTGGAACTTTCTTTATTCATATTTTAACTAATTCCCAAAGCAATCGGAAACTTGAAATACAAGTTGAGAAAAGTTGTTGTAAATAATTTCTACAATTCCATTGCTTAAATATTCAATAAGAAATCTTTAACTAAATACAAAACATTTTTGCATTAATAGACACTAGAATAAAAAAGGACAATGATTAAGGAGACTTACATTTTCCAGTAATAAGCTCTCGACTTGTCGTTACTAGAGTGTCTTTACAGCCTATAATGAGAACATCAGCCATTTCAGCTGCCCGATCGATCTCCTACTCCCTCTTCTGCAATGACCGAATGGCAAGTTTATCAACAGATACCTGATCAGAAGAATAGTAAGCAGAAATCAGATCAATATGATAATTGAAAACGGGCATGAATCGAATGTTTGGAAAAATCCAGAAAAATTCTCCACTCAATATAGGCTCTTGTTGACATTGAATATTAATAAAAAAAAAAATAAATAAATAAAAAAAAGGGAAAGGAAAAAATCAATTTGGATCACCTCAATGCATCTTAGGACATGGCCGAATTGGGATTTGAGATCGTCAACCTATAACATTTCGATTATTTTAAATATTTAAAATAGGATGTAAGATACATATTAAAACAAAATCATAGGAAAATTAGGTTTGACAGAAAATTAGTTTTGACCTGTTTTGTGGTCTTTGGAACATATGACCCTACAACTATGAGCCCCCATCCCTTGCTTTACTTATTCCCATATCTTTTGGTAATATCGGAGCCCTTGGCCTTATTCCAATTCGAGCAGAAACAAAGCTAGCAGCTGTGTGGCATAAAAAACGTTTCCCCTTCAGTTCCGCCTGCCAATTCAATACAGATCTAAGACTAAATTTCATGGTTATATTACAGAATAAGAAAGAAAAGAGAATTAGCAACTGAAAAAAAGAAATAAAGGAATATTACAAGATCTTGCCTGGATCATTCCTGCTGTAAATATGGCCATGTCTCTTTCACTGACTGCATTAACTATACATACTGAACCCTGGTGGCAATGCAATAGATCAATAGAAAAGTGAGAAAAACTCAACTCTTTCTCAGGTTGGAGAGAAACATAGTGACCAGAAGCATGATGAGTTGAGTAAAAGAATCTGGAGCTAGTGAAGAGGATGTCACCCTAATACCGAGTATCAGACAAAAGTATTTATCCTAGTGATCTGCTCCCTCTTGACACCAAGAAATCTCCTTGGAGGTACCCATTCAGTTTTGAGTCCTAATCCTTTGAGTTAGATGTCAAGATGTGATGGTGTAGGAATGACTTGTTGGTGCTCCAGCCACAGGCCAAATGATATTTACCATCAACAAAATCAGTAATGGACGTATGGGAATCTAATGCATAATATCACATGAAGATGATAGAAGTTATCATGAAGTTTTGCTCCGCATGCAGAGGACAATAAACCATACATAGAGAAGAAAGGAACAGCATGTCCAACAAAACAGACCATTACTAGGAAATTTACTCATTACACATTTACATATAAGTACAAACTCATTTGCGTTTTTACTACAATATTGCTAACTCTTCTCTGCAGTTTACCATTTTAGCTTACTATGATAGATCTTGTGTGCAGATGTTTCTGTAAGCTTGGGAGGAATTGATTGAGGGGCTGAAGCTACAAAATTTGAAGAGTCAGTTGGACTTCATTGGTGGGCCTCCCCAACCTTCTCAACAGGTCCAAACCAGCAAGAAAAAAATTCTTTATGTTCTCCATTACTCCGTATGACATAAGACACTTGGGTACATTTGCAAGAAAAGCACTCCACAGCTTGATGAGGACAAAAGCATCACCAAATCACATAACGTGGAAACATGGGAATATTTTTTCTTGAGGGGACCTCAGTAACGAAGGCATGGACATGTGGTGTAGTCAGAGACTGCACCTGCTGGGAAAATAATGTAAGGTTCTATATTGAAATTTAAGTGTTGATTTCCAACATAGACATGGAAACACTGACATGGCAGATTTTTAAAAGTGAAGCATCATTTTTACATGGTAAGGAACCTGGTGAGTTATTCATCTTTAGAGTGAATGATTCCACCCTGTTGAAGAACATGATATGTGTATTGACCAGGCAGAATTTTGAAAAATGAAGCTTCCTTGTTATATGGGAAATAACTTGGTGATACTGATAATCATGATTTGAATCAGTGCATTCATCATGTAGAAAAAACTGATATTTGTATACATTTTCCTTTTCACCCTTACATAAAGCATACGATTCAAAATTGGAAAACAAAATATAACAACAATTCTATCTCCCTGATAATTACTTTTTCTTTCTTTCATTTTTTTTAAGTAGGGAAACATTGATGATTATCTCTTTTTCTCTGGTTTTTCCTCTTTTCAACCTTTCATTTTCCATGTGATGCAGCACTGAAGACATACACAAGGAGACAGAAGAGGGCACTGTCGGCCAGGTTGCTTAGGAGCTGCCCAAGCAGCTCATGATTTTGATTAGATGGGGTTTTATTTTGGTTTGTTTATTATGTGGTTTGGTTTAGTTTGTTCTTAGAGGACAAGTTTCTTAAAGTCCTTAGTTTCCTTTTCAGCAGTTTCTATTTCAGATTTTAGTAACTACTGCATCAGGAGTCTAATTAAGGTTTCTTTTTATGGAACCTTCTATTTTGTAATTCCCTCCCCCATCAAAAATTATAAATAAAGCATAGGAGGGCCTCTAGCCTCCCACAATTTACAGAAACTACCTTGTTGCTGCTGCTCCTGCTTCTCTTGCTGAGAACTTGCTTTGTGTTTTATCAAAGTAGATGGACTGGTGTGTGATCCGGTGACTCTTTGCGAGGTGAAGCCTGAGAGGTCCTCTTCCTGACTTATCTTCTTCTCCTCTCAACTATTCAAGCTGTTACTGATCTGCTCAAGTTCTTACAGGTATCAGTTCCAGTTTTACATTCAGTTCTGCCCTGAATTTTCTGAGTTACTTGTGCACCAAGTTACCAACCCATAACTCTCTAGAGCAAATCAGCCATCCTCCAGGGCTGGATATTTGGGTCGAAACATCCACCCATTAAGGCACCCCTTGGATCCAATTTTCAGGTCATTCTGACCTGTGGTTGGTGAAATATAAGAAATCACCAAGTTCTTGTCCTGTATTGATTTCTGCTCTGTTTTCAGGCCTGAAACAGAGATCGATTGAATGGATCTGCATACCCTCTGGTTATATGAAATCTAGCCATGTTTGATGAGTGATTCTTGGTCCTATTTCAGCATCCTAGCTACCTTACACATCTAGCTCTATTCTGGTCTCAGAAACCTTAATTTCTGGAATTGGCAGGCTTGATTTCCAGACCTGATCTCTTCTCTTAATCTGATTTGCGCTGTATTGTTGTTATACCTTGATTATCGGTTGTTTCTTGATTAAAGTATCCTACAGTTGTGAGCTTGGTTTGACTTGTCAACCTAGTTCTACATTACCATGTCAATCCGGACTTTTTGGTAGGTGTTTGTAGTTGTTAACTGCATACGGTTTCTGTAGCAGGTTCTATGATTAAGGTATACAGTTCTTTTGCATTTGCCCGCTCTCTTTGGGAAACTGCCTTCCAGTTTGTTCATTTCTAAATGCTTTTCTATAAGAAATTCCATTACAAGTAAAAATTGAAAGACACATAGCAAGATCATATTTTTTAAGACAGCCTTGGATTTGAAATCCAGCATCAGGTCTTCTGTGACAAATAAAAACAACTTTTTTTCTCCTTTACTGCCTTATTGCATGGGTAAGTACAGTTTCGGAAAGAAAATTCAGAATGAAATTGAACATGTCCACGAAGTTGGGAAGTTAAGGAAAATCTCTATATTGAAGTGAAGCAGCACTTTGTGTCAATGTAAAAATTAGTTTTCTTTTCTAAAGAGCTAAGTGATAGATTCCACAAATAACGGGTACCAAAAATAGTAAAAAAAAAAAAAAAGGAAAAAAAAAAGGCCANCATAGAAGATGTTCTTGGAGGGAGAGGGAAACAAATTATATAGAAAAATCAAGTTTGGTTTGCAGTAAAAACTATCTTTTTTCATAAAACATACAACTTGAAAAATAAAAAGATGAAATACAACAATGATTTAACAGATAAGTGGTACATACTGTAGAGCCAATTGCAAATATCAAAACGTCATACTTATAGGTTGCTCCAGCTGCACTAGTAAGAGTCTTGGAACCTATAACTGCTTTCACTATTTTAGTGCTATCAACTCTATGCTTGCTGCAAGTTGTAATAACATATAAGCATAAATGTGAAACTAAACTACCAAAAATATTTCAAATATTCATGTGAGTAATCATATATCATCCAAAAGATATGATAGGAGAGCAAGCATCACCTTTCTCAATGTACAAAAGCAATTGCAGGAATGTATGTTTTCTGGGTACACTCACTAGTTAGCCAAACACTCTATCCATCTGCCTTGTGATTCCCATACATAAATTCATGCTAATAAAATATAATTTACAGATTTCACATCATTCTTACAAAGATAGCACTTGTAAGGGATAGCGACCACTTAATCCTCAAACAATCAATATTTTATCTCAACCATAGAAATCATCATTAATCATAAAAATGGGATAAATATATTAAAAATGGGACAACCACCAACCAAAATACCAAATACAAATAGGAATATAGTCAATCTCAACCATAGAAATCAAGTAATCATTAATCATTAGTTAAGGAGGATGGTTGCCCGCTCATCACCATGGGAGGTTCGAGATAGGGTTGAACCATGTTGTTAAGGCTGAACATTGAACAAGCGAACAACAAAACAATGTATTGGGTACTTTTGGGTTATAATTAATTCTCTATTTTTTTTTTACTACATGATTACATGGTCCAAGGCATCGACTAGGACAACAAGGCTCTTGCCTTTCATAACTAATGTAAGTCAACCAACCACCCATACACCTAGGTGTCGCCTAGGCAACGCCTTGACAACTATGATTTATTAAAATACAGACATATGCTCTTTTACTGCTAATTTCTTCTTTATCAACAACCATAATTAACTTTTGTAACAAGGAGATTTGTCTTGTAGATCAATTCTTGGGATAAGGTTTAGGAAAAATTACATGATTACCCAATTTTAGGTTTCCCTTTATGCTTTAGTTAACAAAAAAACATTGTTTTAGGTTTGGGTTTACAAAACTACCCAAAACAGTGTTCATCCCTCAATTGAGGAGGTTTTTTGACAATTTTTACCCCCACCTCCCTTCTCCCATCCACTCCTATTCCCTTCTTCTTCTTCTTTCTATGCCCATTTCATGGATGCAAGTCAATTGCAATCACCTCATTGCCGCTGCTGGCTCCCCTGCAAACCCAGTTGCAGAAGCAATATCCCTTTGAACTTGTCTTCGAATCGTTGTCCTGCTCACAAAAGGTCATTGTTTTAGGTTTGGGTTTACAAAACTACCCAAAACAGTGTTCATCCCTCAATTGAGGAGGTTTTTTGACAATTTTAACCCCCACCTCCCTTCTCCCATCCACTCCTATTCCCTTCTTCTTCTTCTTCTTCTTCTTCTTTCTACCCCCATTTCATGGATGCAAGTCAATTGCAATCACCTCATCGCCGCTGCTGGCTCCCCTGCAAACCCAGTTGCAGAAGCAATATCCCTTTGAACTTGTCTTTGAATCGTTGTCTTGCTCACAAAAGGTCTTCACTCAAATTCTTCTCCCTCTCCCTCTCTGAATGTTCAAGAAACCCCTCCAAGAAGTGAACCCTGCAATATATCTGTTAGCCCTAGGTTCCCAGCAAAATGAGGCTGTTTTGGATGAAGAAAATCTTATAGTTCCCTTAACATAAAAATTCGAACAAGCAAAGATTTTCTGAAGAGTTACAGGTTTCAGCAATTCAATCGCCGGCATATTGTAAACCAGCTATGATAGAATAGAGAGAAAATCTGTAAGCCCAAACAATAAATCTCTGCCTAAGGCACTGTCCTTAGGCTACTACAACTAAGAAATTAAAACCAGGAAACTAAAATGTGAAACGAATAGCAGAAATCCAAAGCAGTGATTTAGGGTTATGAATTGTGAAATCAATTAATGATCAAGCAGTGAACAGGAGTCAGGTTTAGGCAAAGGTATGATTCAGCTTCAGAATACCAAAATTTGAAGGAGTAGAGCTAGGAAGTTGAAATTCGTAAGCCCAAACAATAAATCTCTGCTTAAGGCACTGTCTAAGCTACTACAACTAAGAAATTAAAACCAGGAACTAAAATGTGAAATGAATAGTAGAAATCCAAAGCAGTGATTTAGGGTTCTGAACTGAAATCAATTAATGATCAAGCAGTGAACAGGAGTCAGGTTTAGAAAAAGTATGATTCAGCTTTAGAACACTAGAATTTGAAGGAGTTAGGAAGTTGAAATTGATTTAGAAATCAGCGTTTACAAAACAGCAACTAACCTAAGATTCAGGAAAACGAACCGATGGGAAAATAGGGTAGTTCAAGATCAATATTCTTCTAAACAATTGATAATTAAAAGCAACGTGAATCTGAATTGATGGTAGAATAGAAATCACAGTTAAAGTAACCAAGAATTTCTGAACTGTAATTCAATGGAGAAAGAGAGAACAGAGATAAAGAATACCTGATCGCAGGCTTGGAAAGAAGAAGAATAAGAAGAGGATAGGGGCAGGTGGGAGAAGGGAGGTGGGGGTTAAAATAATAAAAAATCCTCTTCAGTTGAGGGATGGACACTGTTTTGGGTAATTTTGTAAACCTAAAACAATGTATTTTTGTTAACTGAAACATAAGTTGGGTAATTTCGTAAAAGGAAACCAAAAGTGGGTAATCATGTAATTTTCCCTAAGGTTTATTGTTTCTCATTTTCATTTAGTATTGATAGCCACAACCTACAGAAACAAAGTTTATATAGAAAAGATTAATACTAAACCTGTTGAGTTTGTCTCGAATTCTTGACCCATTTTGAAGACTGACCCGATCCGACATATTTTGGTGGTGACCCGAATGGGGAAGTTTCTGAGATCTGGTATGGTTCAACCGGATCGACCTCGACCCGATGGGTCGACCCGCGATTTGGAGTATATATAAAATGTACTGTTTCTTGTTGAGAAAGTCATTGTATTTTGGGGTTTTTCGAGCTAGGGTTTCAGGGCGAGTTTTTCCTCGCCGCTGCTAGGGTGTAATCTCTCTTCTGCATAGTGAATCATCTTCTTCTTCACCCGAGGACGTAGCACACCACCCTGGTGTGTGAACCTCGTTAAATCTCTGTGTCGTACAGATCTATTGTCTCTTTATTATTCGTGTTTCTTGGTGTTTGATCTTACAAAACCCACTTGAAAGTTGGAACCTGGCAACCTGTTTAGAACATACCTGCGTTAAATCACCTTAGTAATATCCCATATTTCACTTGAGCTCATCAGCCCACAGAAACTTCAGTGGCTTTACTTTTTGTGAGGAGTAAAGGAGAAACTTCCTTTATTATTCATGTTTCTTGGTGTTTGATCTTACAAATAAAATTTGAATTTTACAGGTGTTATATTGATTGTTGATGTGACCTGCAGAGTAGAAACAAAGAAGATTGACAGATTGTGTCCACTGAACTTACCTACCTATGCTAGGGAATGAACTTTGAATTTTTTGACATGCCAGACAGAAAGAATCAAATACAATGGATAGTTCATTCCATCGTATAGGCAGCATTTGCTTCAGCTTCACAGTCAAAAGAAAAGCAAATACTCACAGTCAATTTGTCTCCATGACAGATAATCTCGAAGAATCTAAACTGATGGGTAGCATAAAAAAAGGAGGATACTTCATTCTTCTCCAGGGAAGAATACCTTCCATTTCATTACAAACAGGGGAGAGAAGAATGATACAGTCTGTGACACTATTTTTTTTCAAAAAATTGATCTTTTGGGAGCAAGTTAGACTCCCACATTGCAACCCCTTTATGGAGGAAATAAGCATTTCACAATGGAAGGTCTGGGAAAGACCTCTATTTTATTTGTAATAATCATATATTTGGCCTCAAGCAACAATTGGTCCCTGGACAAAGGGATCTATTGGATCAGATCAATGCAACCATTTCAAGTGAAGACATCTCCTAGACTCTTGTTTACATTTTATTTACAGGAAAGAATGACTTCACAAAATAAAAATGATACAAGCAATAAACATATTGATGGAAGGGAAAACTGTACCAAAAGGTGAGAGAGAGGAACTACAACCACCAACCTGCTGGTCCCAAAACCAACCTCACAATAAACTAATGGCAACAACTCACCTCACTATTTGCATAAGAAGTAAATAATAAGGAAAGGAGAGAAAATGGCTCCTCCCAGTCCTTCTCCATCTTGCCATTGGATTGTATCATTAATCTTTCTAATCTAATGTATCAACTGCAGGACACTTTTTGTTTAAGATAAAAGATATAAAAAGAAACTTGGCATGCCTTTGGCAGAACTGAGATCTCTCCTTCAAAACAAAGTTGGCAGTTAAGAGACAAATAGTGTAAGAAAAGCCAAATGCTGGAAAAAAAGTGATAAGTTAATTTCATGAATTCATGTTGAGTTGACAGGACACTAGGACACATCTTTGGTTTGATCCTATACCAAGTTCTGCTTGTGCGGCTGTGCCACATTGTTGACTACACCAAGGTACCTGGTTCACAAGTCCAACTTTATGGAAAAACAGAGTTGGCAAAAGTGGTAAATAAGGTATTGAAAATTGGACCAGGAAAGGGTGCATGCGGATGCTAAGAGTATTGAGAAGAAGAATGACAACAAATGGGATGTTATATAATTGAATTTGAGTCTGAAAACACATGGCCAACCCAAGCAATTTCTTAGACACCCAAAAGTCTGAATTGCCTGCCACATAACCTTTCCGCATGACACAACTACATATGCCTGTTCAAAGATATACTTTGTACAAGTCTACCAAAAGAAACTTTTGCCTTTATCTTTCTATATATCAATAGAAGTTGTTCTTATGGCTCTACATGTGCAGATATCACATTTCTTATATAAACTTTATTTTCTAGTAATTTTCTTCCTAAAAGAAATTGATAGTAACTATAGGGAAAATACATATGTATCAAAAGGTATAGAAAAGCTAATGATGTCTAGCTTGGAATGATGTATCATTGCAATTTCAATAAATGAAGTTGCGAGCAAATAATTACAAACAACAATTAAGATGTTTTTGAATTAATGATATGCTCCAAGACTATTATTCGAACTATTATTCGATAAATGATTTATAATAACAAAGATCATGATGATAATGAAATGCCCTGAGATTATTATTTGATATCCCAGATAATTAGAACTCCAGCAGGAAACCAAGTTGGTTTGTGAAAGTACTGTACTCATCACTGACCCCATATAAGAAGACTACATTTAGAAAACCCTTAACATGGGTTGGTTTGTGAAAGTACCTGTACTCATCACTGACCCCATATAAGAAGACTACATTTAGAAAACCCTTAACATGGGCACTGCACATGTGTTCATCAGATTCAAAGATTGCTCATCATTTGGCTTCTCAAATTCATGGATTTCAGCCAGGAATGGAAACTCAAGTTTCAGGTGTAGAGAATCTAATAACTAAAGCAATAAAACTCAAATGCGTTGCAGATTTTAATGCATTACATCTTGGAAGTGCCTTAATATAGATTAAAACATCCTCTTTCCCTTATTACAATGTTGCAGGTACTTAATCTGTACACTTAAATCAGGGGACAATATTTAAACTGTCTAATTATGCAGGAACAGTCTATTCTAACAGTTGAAATGGAAGAGGTTGGCACATATTACTTGTCCCTACACTCTCCTAATCCTATATCATAGTGCAAATATTTAATTAATGATGTAGGGGCGCACCTCGAAAAGAATTATAAAGGTTGGGTTTTATTCTTGGAAGGGATGGAATATAAAGTCCACTTCTAATAGCCACATTTCTTAAGTTCACACCCCCTTTTTTTCCTCCCTTGGCTTAGTTTTGAATAGTTCAAAAAAGAGTAACAATTTAGATGTCTAGGGTTTTAGGATTTCTTCTCTCTTTTTAGGTTTCTTTATGTGTCTAAAATGATAAAATCCTTTTCTTATCAGGAAGATTGTTTACATAACCTTATCCTTTAGGGAAAAAGGGTTCCTACATGCCCATTTTAGGAACCATTCCCACAAGACCACTGATTTTTGCCACATGGACAAGATTATTTAGCATTTTGACTAATTGAATGATGAGGAATTCCTTGGATAGGCCACATGCCAAATTTGGTGGCCTACCTCAGCCAAATGATCCACCATGCTTCGGTCTTCCCTCTTGTATTTTGAATGGTCCCTGCAGTTCAAATATTTCCAGAAAAAAACTAATTTTTTCCAACAAATGTGGAATCAGATTTGTCTAAAATTAAATACATGACTAGGTGAAGATGTAGAAACCTATTTACTAAAATTGGGCACAATTGTCATGGTGCTAGCCTAGGCAATGGCAAGTGACTAAGATGTGGGTATACCAAGGGTACTATGTGGGACTTATCAATTAATGAGTCTAACATCTAATGGTACCATTTGAACTCATGAGGCATTATTCTTAGAGTTTCTGCCTTATTAGATACACCAGACTCAAAACAATTTGATTGTGTTTTAAAGCAATTATAAAACTACAAATAATTTCAATAAATGATAATGATGTCTATCTAGGAATGACGTATTGTTGCAATTTCAATAAATGAAGTCGCGAGCAAATAATTATAAATAACAATTAAGATGTTTTCGAGTTTATGATATGCTCCAAGACTATTATTTGATAGATGATTTATAATAACAAAGATCATGATGATAATGAAATGCCCTGAGATTATTATTCGATATCCCAGATAATTAGAACTCTAGCAGGAAACCAAGTTGGTTTCTGAAAGTACCTGTACTCATCACTGACCCCATATGAGAAGACTACATCTGGAAAATCCTTAACATGGGCACTGCACACTTGTTCATCAGATTCAAAGGCAGGAATGGAAACTCAAGTTTCAGGTGAAGAATCTAATAACCAAAGCAATAAAACTCAAATGCATTGCAGATTTTAATGCATTGAAACTTGTAAGATATAGCTTAAAAACGTCCTCTTTCCATTATTATAATGTTGCAGGTACTTAATCCGTACACTTAAATCAGGAGACAGTGTTTAAACTATCTAATTATGCAGGAACATACTATTCTAACAGTTGAAATGGAAGGAGCACATCACCTTCCACATGGCACAATTAAGTGGATCACATTGGAAGGCCTTCTTATGTGGGTCATGTGAAGAGCCTTTTTCCTTTAGGGTGGATTCATAGTTTTATTGTAAATTTGCTTCTGGTAGATCTCCCAAGCCTGTGCATTTTTCTAGGATATTGTGCTGCTGTGATATCTACAGTTTCTGAAGGAATTTTTCTTTTTCTTCCCTTCCATTTTAAATATTTCAACTTTAATGTTGTTTTGGAAAAACCCTCCTTCTTGACGGGTGGATGAAGTCTTTTGCATAATTGAAATTACAAAACGTTATGGAACTTATGCTGTCTTGACTGTTTGTTTTTCTGTTTTCCACAGGGGTGAAGCCAAACTTTTGACAGAAGATTGGGAGGGTGCCGTTACAGTTTTAGTCGTATCTAATTGCTACACAACCAAGGCCCTTCAGCAATCCTTTTTGGTTGTAATCCAAACCACAGGAGAATTTAGTAGCATCAAAAGTGGTACCAAACAAATTTTTGCCACTAACTTTCAACTTCACAAGGAGAAAAATCAGCAAGCAGCGAGAAAAGTGAACAGAAGCTATTTGATAATTTTTCATCATGCTGGACATTTCTAATGTTGTTAACCAGATTCTAGTGTTTTAAATTTCTTGACGCTACAGACTTGACTGTACAGAACTTCCATGAACTTCCTAATTATCTTGTTTTCATGTAACATGAATAGAATCTCAGAGCATTCTGGGGGCAGAAAGCACAAATATCCAATTACAAGAACAATATGAAAGCTTCATGAACTGAAAAATTAAAATAACCAAACCAGTACAAACTCAAGCATGAGACAGGCATAAAATTGCAGATTACGTCCACATTTATACAAAAAATATTTAACCTGAAAGTACGGAAAACAGGATTGCCCAGCAAGAAAGCCATCTACAGAGAACAAACACTTGAGTCCTCGATTCACCCAAAAAAAAAAAAAAAAACACTTAAGAGTCCTCTATCTGCCAGAGAAAGAAGAAACCAACGGATATAAAAAAATAAATAAAACCAAGGGTGGCATGTGGGACTTATCAATTAGTGAGTCTAACATCTAATTTGTACCATTTGAACTCATGAGGCATTATTCTCAGAGTATCCGCCTTATTAGTTACATCAGACTCATAATGTAAAAACAATTTGATTGTGTTTCAAAGCAATTATAAAACTACAAGTAATTCTTTCTGCTCGGCAATCAAAATAATTTACCTAGGAAAATGGCAGCCATCAATTTTTCGAACAACAATCCACGAGGGATCGATTCAACCAGGTTGAGGGCATCAACTTGTATTTGACTTCAATGGATTTCACATAATCCCATTTGGTCTACCAAATTTTGCAGAAATCCTCCATTGTTATATGTAGCGCATCAATTAGACTTGTCTGCTTTATCCAAAAGCTTGGCCAGTCTGGATCCTCCACTGGTATATGTAGCTCATCATTGCAAATTGTTGCCCTAGTCTTTCAGATCCATTACTTGGTGGGAAAGAATAAGGGATGGGAAACCCAAAAACTATAAACCTTAACTCATGGTGAAATACTGAACGCATAGATGAGAGCTTACCTGGCCTGCGTTTTGCGAGCAGAGAATCGATGGATTCAGCCAGGTGGTGGCTTGCGGTGGGTCTCGTCACCTACTGTTTTCATGGAAGCCTTTGTTAGGATTTTTATGTGGGCTTAACTGATACCGATTGATCCATTGGGCCCAAGCAATTATAGACCCACTCTGATTAGGAAACTCCTAGCTCTTTCCATTGTGAGAGTGGAATAGGGTTTTAGGGATTCTATTATAAATAGAATACTGACGGTCCCTGCAGCCATTACTTTTACTTAATGCCTTATTGGTTTTGGGAGCACGGCTTTCTCACAAGAGCAAGTGCACAGAAAGAAAGGAAACCCTAGAGTAAGAGGCTGCAGAAGATCTCAGTAGAAGGACTCCACTTGCGTAGTTCATTGTCATCTTCATAGGAGTAATGTTTAACCACATGGGACAGAGGTTCATGATCTATGTTCATGGGACACAGGTAATTCTTTATTCTCATTTATGGTTCATGTCATGGATGTCTCATTGATTATTATAGATATGGTAAATCTATATGGTTATGTATTTTAAGATGGAATACTTTATTGTTCTTGGTTTAGGGACTACACCTATGATTAATCTTTTATGATTGGTTGATGATTCTTGTATTCTAAATACTATAGGGTTATTCATATGTTTAATATGGTAAAGAATCCCCAACAATTGGTATCAGAGCCAACCCTTACAGTGTTAGAATCAAGGAAAATTGATTTTGTATAGGGTTTGTGTCCCAAATCATGAAAATCATAATTTTACTATTAATTAAAGATCTCATATGGGAAAACTTTCTTCACGAAAGTTGTAGAGCATGAGAAGACGGTCGCGGCGGTATGCCGCACGTCGCCGAAAACCTCCGGACGCGCCGGCACGCGCCGCCGGAAACCGGCTGCCGGAGGAGAGAGAAATTTTTTTTTTAATTCAAAAAAAAAAAAAAAAAAAAAAAAAAAAACGGCGGCGAGTCATCGCTGGGTCACCTCGGAAACCCTACCGAGTTAACCTGGGGTGTAGTGGGTCAACTCATGACCAACTCTGTTTGACTCGGTCAAAGGTTGACCGGATCGTTGACCAATTGACCTGGATTTTGACTCGGAATCAATATGCCTGAACCGGATTAGACCGGTTGGCCGAACCGGTTGGTTTGGGAAACTATATTGATTTTGATCTATTTTTAGTTCTGCAACTTCAAATGGCTCGTACAGGCAAACGGTGAAGAATTTTTCACCGTTTGCCTGTACGAGCCATTTGAAGTTGCAGAACTAAAAATAGATCAAAATCAATCTAGTTTCCCAAACCAACCGGTTCGGCCAACCGGTCTAATCCGGTTCAGGCATATTGATTCCGAGTCAAAATCCAGGTCAATTGGTCAACGATCCGGTCAACCTTTGACCGAGTCAAACAGAGTTGGTCATGAGTTGACCCACTACACCCCAGGTTAACTCGGTAGGGTTTCCGAGGTGACCCAGCGATGATTGATATGGCTTCTTTTTCACAGCAAAAAAAAAAAAAAAATTTGCTTTAAAAGCATAATACCAAACTATTGATTTGGTTCTCCTAGTATAGAAAACTAGGTATTTGAGACATATGTAGGCCTCTATATTCTCAAGCCACTTTTAAAGACATTAGCTTAATGGTTCAACTCAAGGAAGAATAATCCATTCGATATTTAATTAATGCATGTAACATCAATAAAAACCAACATTACATCACTAACCATTAAACATAATCAAAGTGTCAACTGAACTACAATCTCAACCTTTAGGTCTGGAATGCACTAGTCCACTCAAAAACTACAATGACAGTGGGAGCTCTTCAACTTCAAAAATTACTATCACTTTTGGATGCATAACAACTTCTAGGTTAAGGTCTGCCTAGAGTACACTTGCATTTATGCATGTCTTTGATAATGTCGCCTTTGGGCAAACATTACAATGTCGCCTTTGGGCAAACATTACTTAATTCCTGCTAACAATTTTCTATGTCTTTGAATATAAGACAAAATCTTTGAGTTGTAAACCTACTACAGTAATCTTAGATTTTACCACTTTGGTGGGTTCCATCAATTCCACTGCAATAGCTTACAACTACACCTGGCAGCTTAAATTTGTGGGTTATTTAAACATGAACTAAATATCAATTTACATGTAAAAGAACAAGCATGTAACTGTTAACAAAATAAACATTACAATGCTCAATTATCAATTACTTCAAGAGTGTCAACCGGAACTTCATACTAATCCACTCAAGTTTCTGCAATTACTGCGAGACTTTTTCTAACTTTCGAAAAGTACCGCCATCTTTGGATGGACAGCATCTTCTAGGTTGAGAAATCCCTATTCTGTTTTTCACTTATTTTAACTTTAACCTTTCTTTGATAATGTCACATTTAAGTGAACATTAGCAACTTTGCTACCAATCATTATTCTCTGTCTTTTCAAACAAAGAAGACTTTGATTTGTATTCTATTACAATAAAGTTGAACTTTACCACTTTGGTGGATTCCACCCAATCTTATTGTAATAGTCTACAAATTCATTCCGGTAGCTAAAAATGGATAGGAATGTAGTTACGGTTGTGACTCTTGTGTGTTTTATCTGCTAGATGTACATTTATTGTGTAGTTTATTTACTATGTGTACATATTAAATTTTATAGCTCGGTTATTTGGTGTGTATGATTCATACCTGAGATTCTTAGGGTTACTTGATCTGGTTTTAGCTCTCAGGGAACCCAAACAGGTGTTGTTGCTGAACAAAGCACAACTGAAGGGAAATAGGAACAATTTTATTGCCCTATTAAGTTTATAATGACTTCGGAGTAATTTTGAATTGATTTTATCTTAAATTCTGTTCTCTGAATTATTTGTGTACATTTATGCTTCATTTGTTTGTGTTGTCTCTGATTGTGTAAGAAACACATTAAAGCATACACTTCTGTACATATATTCTTCTCTAATGTGGAAAACATGATAGGAATGAGTGAAACCCACCAAAGTGGTACATTCAGTTCAATTGTGTGTTTCCCAAGGTAAAGGTGACATTTGCCCAAAGGTGATGTCATCCAAGTTTATCGATAAAGTACCAAGAGCCATATTTTCTGACATTGGTGTTGTTGAGGTTTTTGACATGCATGGTTAGTGGGAGTTTTATGATCTCATTTAACCAAAGATAACATGGTGGTAAAAGCCAAAGTTTAAAGGCTGTGCTTATTAAGATTTATTGGCAGTGCTTAGCCAAGGTAATTGACGATATTTTGTCAGAATTTGTGATGTATGGTGGTATTTAGCCTATGTCCAAAGAAGTGGTGGTTTACCACAGGCGGTTTGCCAAAGTTTGTGATTTATGGTGGTATTTAACCTAAATCCATGGGAGTGGCAGTTAGCCATAGGCGGTATGCCAAAATAAGATATTAATTCAAGAAAATGGCAGTTTGCCAAGTGTTGATTAATATCAAAGTTTTCTACCTGTGAGGTTTTCAAGGTAGGCTGATCTTTAGATCAAGAAAGGACCTATAAGGAGATCTATAGTTCATGTGATCACAGGTATGATATCAACTCCTTATATATACGTTTCCAGGTGATTTGGATTGATAATTTTCTATTGTCTGTAACATTAGATAGTTATATGCCGTATATTGAGGTGTATTTTCTACTATTGTTCAACAGTAGAGATTATTGATTGGATCAAAGTTTGTTTGAGTGGTGTTCAGTCTTGGGATTATTTGGCCAGGAGTCAATGGAAAGACATCAGTATCAGTGTAGCCCAAGTGGGAGATTGTTAGGATTTTTTATGTGGGCTTAACTGATACCGATTGATCCATTGGGCCCAAGCAATTATAGACCCACTCTGATTAGGAAACTCCTAGCTCTTTCCATTGTGAGAGTGGAATAGGGTTTTAGGGATTCTATTATAAATAGAATACTGACGGTCCCTGCAGCCATTACTTTTACTTAATGCCTTATTGGTTTTGGGAGCACGGCTTTCTCACAAGAGCAAGTGCACAGAAAGAAAGGAAACCCTAGAGTAAGAGGCTGCAGAAGATCTCAGTAGAAGGACTCCACTTGCGTAGTTCGTCATTGTCATCTTCATGGGAATAATGTTTAACCACATGGGACAGAGGTTCATGATCTATGTTCATGGGACACAGGTACTTCTTTATTCCCATTTATGGTTCATGTCATGGTTGTCCCATTGATTATTATAGATATGGTAAATCTATATGGTTATGTATTTTAAGATGGGATACTTTATTGTTCTTGGTTTAGGGACTACACCTATGATTAATCTTCTATGATTGGTTGATGATTCTTGTATTCTAAACACTATAGGGTTATTCATATGTTTAATATGGTAAAGAATCCCCAACAGCCTTTTCTCGCTATTTTTCCCCTCCGGTCACTCTCTCTGCATCTCTTTCCTCAGCACTCTCCTTCTCTCTCTTCTCGCCCTCAGTTCAAATTTAAAGACAAAAACAATAAAGAATGAAATCTGAGAGAATGAGACCCGAAATCGGACAAAAACAAGTAATTCTTTCTGCTCGGCAATCAAAATAATTTACCTATGAAAATGGCAGCCATCAATTTTTCGAACAACAATCCACGTGGAGGGCATCAACTTGTATTCGACTTCAATGGATTTCAAATAATCCCATTTGGTCGACCAAATTTTGCAGAAATCCTCCATTGTTATATGTAGCGCATTAATTAGACTTGTGTGCTTTATCCAAAAGCTTGGTCAGTCTGGATCCTCCATCGGTATATGTAGCTCATCATTGCAGATTTTTGCCCTAGTCTCTGAGATCCATTACTTGGTGGGAAAGAATAAGGGACGGGAAAACCACAAACTATAAACCTTAACTCATGGTGAACTACTGAATGTATAGATGAGAGATTACCTGGCCTGCGATTTGCGAGCAGCGATCGATGGGTTCAGCCAGCACCGTGGTTCAGGAAGGCAAGAAGACCATTTTTCATTGAGGAGAGAAAGGTGATGGATTCAACCAGGTGGTAGCTTGCGGTGGGTCTCGTCACCTACGGCTTTCATGGAAGCCTTTTCTCGCTATTTTTCCCCTCCGGCCACTCTCTCTGAATCTCTTTCCTCAGCACTCGCCCTCAGTTCAAATTTAAAGACAGAAAAAACAAGAAAGAACTAAATCGGAGAAAATGAAGTCGCCGGAGAGAAAGGGGATGGCTCGTGGTGGGTTTCGTCACCTGACCGCTGCTTCGTCAAAGCCTCTCGCTCTCGCCCTCGCCCTCGCCCTCGCCCTCGCCTTCGCCTCTCTCTCTCTCCACGCTCTGCTTTGGAATGCTATAATGCTATCCGACCTGGAGAGAGTTAGCGAACTAGCAACGGCTAGATTTTGAAAACCAAACTATACTGAACCGAAATATAGCCGTTATGAGATGCTTTTTTATATTCAACAACGCCTTCGGACTTCGGACTTCGGACTTCGGACTTCGGAGCACTACTCTCTCTCTCTCTCTTTCTCTCTTCCTCTCTTAGAAAAAGAATGGCAGCATACGGCCAATGACTACAAAAGGAAAGAAATTGTTTTATACTTAAAAATGAAAATGATGTATCATGATGTATCATGTGAAAGAATAAATTGAAATTATGGTAATTTCTACCCAAAAAAAAAAAGAAATTCTAGCAATTGGATATCTATAAAATAGTCTGACAAGTTACTAATCAAAATTTATATTCAAATTCAATCTTCCATCTATTTTTGATATATCCATGCACAATTGATACTTTCATTCACTTTTTCGCAATCCTTATTTTTTAATATTTTAGTTTTTTACATTGCCAATTTTAATTAAATTGAAACTTAACATGTAAGTAGGACTTCGAGATCTACATGACCATGAAATTTCAATTCATTGTGATCTATTTTGCAACTGATTTGCAATAGATGTGTGGTAAAGTTCTAGGATGAGCACTAGCGGCTTTAAGTTAACTACGTGATTGCGGCTTTAAGTTAACTACATGATTGCCGACTAAAGCCACCAACAACCTACTCCCCTAGAGAGAGAGAGAGAGAGAGAGAGAGAGAGAGAGAGATGTACAATGAAGCAAACTAGTACATAGGGATGAGAAGAAATAACATTCAAGAGGGGTTTGGGTT
>NC_056567.1:484029-524081 GCF_013358625.1 Macadamia integrifolia | reverse complement strand
AAAAAAAAAAAAAAAAAAAAAAAAAAAAAAAAAAAAAAAAAAAAAAAGAAGAAGAAGAAGAAGATGCAAGCCTTCGTATTTTTGTAATGCTTTTTCTTTCAAGCCAAAAAAATATGGTATCACTTTAGACTATATGTCTAGTGCCAATGTTGCATAGAATTAACCCAAGAATAGCTTAGTTGGCAAGGGATTAGACCTTAACATGTGGGGTACTGGGTCTCAAGACTCTCAACTTGATTGTAGACTACAAGATCTAATTATGGCTTGATCAAGCTTTTGATTGACCTTGGTTATGGTTTTGATCTTGTTTTCGTCACGTTAGATCATGAACTACAAGTATAGATCATATTTGATCAATCTTGATCATGCTTATATGCATATGCTTGATCATGTTTGATTATGAATTATAAGTTAGATCATTAGATCATGCTTTGATCATATTCAGTGTAGTTCTTGATTAAAGAGAAGAAGACATAAAAATACAAAGAGAGGCAATCACTACAACATTCTTTGAGCAAACCAAAAGAAATGACGAGAGGTCCCTAAATCAAGTAGGACAAACCCTGTAGCGCAATTCATGTAATATAGAAAATAAAGCTTTTGCATTTGGGAAAAAATACTATCGAAGAGTTAAATAGCCCAAACATGAGAGCGAAAATAGAATAGGGCCCTTTTAATAAGACGACTCTTTTGCATAAAGCTTCTTATGATTAGATGAGTCAGGTTTCTAAAGACATCAAGACCACCACCGTTATTTGACTATGGCGATTCCACTTGAAAATCTATGTGTACCCTCTATATTATCAACTCGATGGGTCACCTCTGCACATGGTTCAAGTTAACTTGATTAGTCACCTCGTTACTATTTTTGAAATCTGTCTCTTCCTCTAGAGAGATAACGGCTGTGGCTGCATCCCAATTCAAAATTCAAAAGAGTAATTCACCATCATATGGATAATTTTCAAAATTTGAAAGTGCCACAAACTTCACAAAATCCTCTGAAGAAGTAACTAATGAATCATCAATCTCGAAATTTAAATTACATTCAGGGGCCTTAGAACCCAACTCCTTCTTTTTCTTTTTCTTCTTCTTCATCATCCTAGACTCTGCATCCTCCAAAAGATTTCGTTACAAATTTATTTGATAAAACTTAACAATGATATAAAAGCCAAGATTGTGTGAGCTCGATCAACTTTAATTATGGCTTTTCATCATGCTTACTTACATTCGATCAAACTTTCTTTCCCCTCTAAAAAAAACAGCAGGAAACAAAAAAGAATTCATTCGATGCTTTCTTAAGCATGAATTAGAAGGATCTATCATCAATCATACTCGAACATGGATACATCGGTTTAATTATCATCCTCGCTAAAGATTATTTGTGATCCTGATTGGACTAAATTGTTAGGATTTTTTATGTGGGCTTAACTGATACCGATTGATCCATTGGGCCCAAGCAATTATAGACCCACTCTGATTAGGAAACTCCTAGCTCTTTCCATTGTGAGAGTGGAATAGGGTTTTAGGGATTCTATTATAAATAGAATACTGACGGTCCCTGCAGCCATTACTTTACTTAATGCCTTATTGGTTTTGGGAGCACGGCTTTCTCACAAGAGCAAGTGCACAGAAAGAAAGGAAACCCTAGAGTAAGATGCTGCAGAAGATCTCAGTAGAAGGACTCCACTTGCGTAGTTCGTCATTGTCATCTTCATGGGAGTAATGTTTAACCACATGGGACAGAGGTTCATGATCTATGTTCATGGGACACAGGTACTTCTTTATTCCCATTTATGGTTCATGTCATGGTTGTCCCATTGATTATTATAGATATGGTAAATCTATATGGTTATGTATTTTAAGATGGGATACTTTATTGTTCTTGGTTTAGGGACTACACCTATGATTAATCTTTTATGATTGGTTGATGATTCTTGTATTCTAAACACTATAGGGTTATTCATATGTTTAATATGGTAAAGAATCCCCAACAATTGGTATCACAGCCAACCCTTACAGTGTTAGAATCAAGGAAAATTGATTTTGTATAGGGTTTGTGTCCCAAATCATGAAAATCATAATTTTACTATTAATTAAAGATCTCATATGGGAAAACTTTCTTCACGAAAGTTGTAGAGCATGAGAAGACGATCGCGGCGGTATGCCGCATGTCACCGAAAACCTCTGGACGCGCCGGCACGCGCCGCCGGAAACCGGCTGCCAGAGGAGAGAGAAATTTTTTTTTTTAATTCAAAAAAAAAACGGCGGCGAGTCATCGCCGGGTCACCTCGGAAACCCTACCGAGTTAACCCGGGGTGTAGTGGGTCAACTCATGACCAACTCTGTTTGACTCGGTCAAAGGTTGACCGGACCTGGATTTTGACTCGGAATCAATATGCCTGAACCGGATTAGACCGGTTGGTTTGGGAAAGTAGATTGATTTTGATCTATTTTTAGTTCTGCAACTTCAAATGGCTCGTACAGGCAAACGGTGAAGAATTTTTCACCCTGGTTTTTTGCGTTGAGTCCAATTTTTCGTACTCTTTGTTTTGATATATTATGAGCCTAGTTTTGATCAACTTTTATGATTTGTTTTGTATAAGTTACAAGTATGGGTGGTTAATGATTCTTTATGATTTTCCTATTAATTGGAAGAAATAAAAGAAAATCAACTCATACATTACTTGCATATCAGAATATGAACTTGGTTATTCTTGGTAATGTAGTTCATGCTTTTGTTTATGAATATTTTTATTCATGCTTAAACAATCCCACTTTTAGCAACCGGAATGAATTTGTAGACTATTACAATAAGATTGGGTGGAATCCACTAAAGTGGTAAAGTTCAACCTTATTGTAATAGAATACAAATCAAAGTCTTCTTTGTTTGAAAAGACAGAGAATAATGATTGGTAGCAAAGTTGCTAATGTTCACCCAAATGTGACATTATCAAAGAAAGGTTAAAGTTAAAGTAAGTGAAAAACAGAATAGGGATTTCTCAACCTAGAAGATGCTGTCCATCCAAAGATGGCGGTACTTTTCGAAAGTTAGAAGAAGTCTCGCAGTAATTGCAGAAACTTGAGTGGATTAGTATGAAGTTCCGGTTGACACTCTTGAAGTAATTGATAATTGAGCATTGTAATGTTTATTTTGTTAACAGTTACATGCTTGTTCTTTTACATGTAAATTGATATTTAGTCCATGTTTAAATAACCCACAAATTTAAGCTGCCAGGTGTAGTTGTAAGCTATTGCAGTGGAATTGATGGAACCCACCAAAGTGGTAAAATCTAAGATTACTGTAATAGGTTTACAACTCAAAGATTTTGTCTTATATTCAAAGACATAGAAAATTGTTAGCAGGAATTAAGTAATATTTGCCCAAAGGCGACATTGTAATATTTGCCCAAAGGCGACATTATCAAAGACATGCATAAATGCAAGTGTACTCTAGGCAGACCTTAACCTAGAAGTTGTTATGCATCCAAAAGTGATAGTAATTTTCGAAGTTGAAGAGCTCCCACTGTCATTGTAGTTTTTGAGTGGACTAGTGCATTCCAGACCTAAAGGTTGAGATTGTAGTTCAGTTGACACTTTGATTATGTTTAATGGTTAGTGATGTAATGTTGGTTTTTATTGATGTTACATGCATTAATTAAATATCGAATGGATTATTCTTCCTTGAGTTGAACCATTAAGCTAATGTCTTTAAAAGTGGCTTGAGAATATAGAGGCCTACATATGTCTCAAATACCTAGTTTTCTATACTAGGAGAACCAAATCAATAGTTTGGTATTATGCTTTTAAAGCAAAGTTTTTTTTTGCCCTAAAAAGGTATTGGACAGTTGATCAATGGCAATAGGGTGGATGAGGGTTTCATCACTATAACCATAAGTTATAGGTTTATTTAATGTGTTATTTTTTGCATTCCGATTGGATCAATTCGGATTGGTTGGGTTGGATTAGTGTCGATTTTGATCAATCCAATACCAAGTTCTTAAACACTGCCATTGTTCTCTGAAAACCTATTTATGAACATTAATTGATAAATGTTTGGTTTCTTTTGTTTTTGGGCATATGTGAACAAGTTTATATGTATGTCACGTTTAACGAATTGTGTTCTCCAATAAATGGATTAATTTATGACTGGTCGAACCAAGTGGGAGAATAAAAGTATGGATCTTAAGCTATTTTATGTGGCTCGACCAGTGGGAGAATAAATTCGGTATACTAGGTTGCTAGTGGGAGGATGTTACTAGTAGAAGGTCAGTCTACTAGGTTGCTAGTGGGAGAATAAATTCAGTGTTCTATATTGTTTTTCATGCAAAAGAATTATTTGGAGTTTTGTATTGATTTATTATTATCATGATATTGAATAATGATTTATGGGTTCAAATATATAGTAAATTCATATTCATGTCATTTTGTACTTGAATGTTTTGTTTGAAACACCCTATGATGGATAAATATATTAGAATTAAACTGGGTGTGAGATTCCGCACATTTTATGCTGCACAGTATATTTCTAGGAAGCTATGAAAGGATTTGATGGAATCCACCAAAGTGGCACATCCTATTATTTCATAGTTTTTCCAAGCGCAGCAAAGTTGGTGACATTTGCCCAAAGGTGATGTCACCCAAGTTAAAGAAAATACATGTATGGAAAGGACTATAACTTAGAGGTTTCTAAACCCACATGTGATAAAAGTAATTGTATTTTCACAGTAAATTTGGATTTACAAGAGGACCAGTACATTCTTAGCCCAAAGGATAGGAATGTAGTTACGGTTGTGACTCTTGTGTGTTTTATCTGCTAGATGTACATTTATTGTGTAGTTTATCTACCAGGTGTACATATTAAATTTTCTAACCCGGTTAGTTGGTGTGTATGATTCATACCTGAGATTCTTAGGGTTACTTGATCTAGTTTTAGCTCTCAGGGAACCCAAACAGGTGTTGTTGCTGAACAAAGCACAACTGAAGGGAAATAGGAACAATTTTATTGCCCTATTAAGTTTATAATGACTTCGGAGTAATTTTGAATTGATTTTATCTTAAATTCTGTTCTCTAAATTATTTGTGTACATTTATGCTTCATTTGTTTGTGTTGTCTCTGATTGTGTAAGAAACACATTAAAGCATACACTTCTGTACATATATTCTTCTCTAATGTGGAAAACATGATAGGAATGAGTGAAACCCACCAAAGTGGTACATTCAGTTCAATTGTGTGTTTCCCAAGGTAAAGGTGACATTTGCCCAAAGGTGATGTCATCCAAGTTTATCGATAAAGTACCAAGAGCCATATTTTCTGACATTGGTGTTGTTGAGGTTTTTGACATGCTTGGTTAGTGGGAGTTTTATGATCTCATTTAACCAAAGATAACATGGTGGTAAAAGCCAAAGTTTAAAGGCTGTGCTTATTAAGATTTATTGGCAGTGCTTAGCCAAGGTAATTGACTATATTTTGTCAGAATTTGTGATGTATGGTGGTATTTAGCCTATGTCCAAAGAAGTGGTGGTTTACCACAGGCGGTTTGCCAAAGTTTGTGATTTATGGTGGTATTTAACCTAAATCCATGGAAGTGGCAGTTAGCCATAGGCGGTATGCCAAAGTAAGATATTAATTCAAGAAAATGGCAGTTTGCCAAGTGTTGATTAATATCAAAGTTTTCTACCTGTGAGGTTTTCAAGGTAGGCTGATCTTTAGATCAAGAAAGGACCTATAAGGAGATTTATAGTTCATGTGATCACAGGTATGATATCAACTCCTTATATATACGTTTCCAGACGATTTGGATTGATAATTTTCTATTGTCTGTAACATTAGATAGTTATATGCCGTATATT
Source organism: Macadamia integrifolia (assembly GCF_013358625.1). Classification (NCBI taxonomy): domain Eukaryota; kingdom Viridiplantae; phylum Streptophyta; class Magnoliopsida; order Proteales; family Proteaceae; genus Macadamia; species Macadamia integrifolia. Next base: position 518,231 of record NC_056567.1, on the reverse strand, counting down.
GAGGTGTATTTTCTACTATTGTTCAACAGTAGAGATTATTGATTGGATCAAAGTTTGTTTGAGTGGTGTTCAGTCTTGGGATTATTTGGCCAGGAGTCAATGGAAAGACATCAGTATCAGTGTAGCCCAAGTGGGAGATTGGTAGGATTTTTATATGGGCTTAACTGATACCGATTGATCCATTGGGCCCAAGCAATTATAAACCCACTATGATTAGGAAACTCCTAGCTCTTTCCATTGTGAGAGTGGAATAAGGTTTTAGGGATTCTATTATAAATAGAATACTGACGGTCCCTGCAGCCATTACTTTACTTAATGCCTTATTGGTTTTGGGAGCACGGCTTTCTCACAAGAGCAAGTGCACAAAAAGAGAGGAAACCCTAGAGTAAGAGACTGCAGAAGATCTCAGTAGAAGGACTCCACTTGCGTAGTTCGTTATTGTCATCTTCATGGGAGTAATGTTTAACCACATGGGACAGAGGTTTCATGGGACACAGGTACTTCTTTATTCCCATTTATGATTCATGTCATGGTTGTCCCATTGATTATTATATATATAGTAAATCTATATGGTTATGTATTTTAAGATGGGATACTTTATTGTTCTGGGTTTAGGGACTACACCCATGATTAATCTTTTATGATTTGTTGATGATTCTTGTATTCTAAACACTATAAGGTTATTCATATGTTTAATATGGTAAAAGAATCCCCAACACTTCCTACTCAAACTATCTCCATTTAGTAGGTCTCAAAAATACTCATTCTATCTCTTCATAATGTCCTTATCCCTTAGTAGCACTCTACCATCATCACTTTTAATACATCTAACATGATCGAAATCCCTACTCTTCCTTTCTCTAATTTTAGCTACTTTTCCCCCTTCCTTGTGTTCAAATTATTATGAAGATCATTATATTTCTCCGCCCCTTGCTTTTCCCACAATCTTCCTAGCTTCATTTCTAGCAGCATTACACTTAATTTTATCTTCTACCTCTCTAATCCTTTGCCAAGACATAAAATTATCTTTCTTAATCTGAATGACTGCCTTGATAAGACTAAGAAACAAAAAGAAACAAAAAATCCACTGCCAATTGATAAATAAAGCAGAAATTAACACGCACTATTCAGCAAAAGCTATATGTTGGAACTACTTAAAATGATATTCACTAATGGTAATACTTATACATCAATTGGAAAACATGGGGAAAGAATAGGAAAAAGGATATTGCAATAGAACTATCAAAGAGCAGAACATGCTTACGTGCTCTACTCCGTCCAATTCTCAATCATTTGATCCAACAATGCAATGCCTCTGTGGACATTCTCACCGCCATTTCCAATAGAAACCATAGCTTGATTCAACTCCTCTGCCTCCTTAATCCGTGCTTCTCTCAACAAACTCCTATAAACCCATGATCGCAAATCAGTGCCCGGAATTGTATTTAGGCCCACTATCGCCCGCAGAACCTTCAAAGCCTCCAAAGCCTTCCCGTGCCTGCAAAACCCTCCAATCACAATCCGATATACCGTTGCATCCGGATTGCAGGGCGAATCGGGTCTCGACATCCAGCTAAAAATTTTCATTGCCTCCTTGAATCTATGCTTCTTGAAGTAGGAGACGAGGAGCATTTGGTTGATGGGTGCGAGAGCGGGATGGGCATTGGGGTTGTGCTTGAGGCGATTCAAAAGAGTCATGGATTGGGTCATGTCAGGTTCGGCTGTGAGTCGATCAGTGAGAACAGAGAGGGGCAGAGATTTAAGAGATGGGTTCGTGAGGAGGGCTGCATCGATTAGGCGGATTGCTTCAGGGAGATGGTTGGATTCACAGAGACGAGGCACGAGGAGATTGATCTCTGCGATTTCTTCTTGCGTGAGATGGGTAGGTTCCGTTGCAGCATAACAGATGTGATTAGAGAGAAGATATTTGGGTTTTGGATGAGAAGCTAGTAAGGAAGAAAGGAACTTAGCTGATGTTTTCATTTGGCGGGAGAGATTTCAATTGCTGTTTCGTTAGGTTCCCGGCGATCTTAGGAGCCGTTAGGGCTTTTAGGGCAACTGCAAACTGGTATTGTCGCTAAAGTGCGCCACATCCATATCAACATTCATGCACCATATTTATGAACTGTTTTTTTCAAGGCCAATGAGAGCACACACACATGGCCATCAACATTCATGAGATTTTCTTTCTCACAAGGGATAGGGCAGTAATGCATCCTCATATCTGGGCATAAAACCACACAATCAAACAATTTTCTTTTCACTATTTATTTAAATTCAGATCCTCTCCAACTGATGGGTGTCATAAAGGGACCAGCCAAACACAAAATGAGAAATAGAAAATAAAACCCCATGTTTCTCTCTCCTATTTTGTGTTTGGCTGGTCTCTCACCCCCTTGTTGGAGAGGATCTGTATCTTTCTTATTTCGAAGACTAGAAAGATGAGGAATACACATATCTTGAATGTAAATAATGAGAGCCAAGCTAAATGTTTGACAAAAAGTACCACTTCGTTGGTAGGCTTGAGCTTTAACAGAATAAGGTGAGGTTCAAATATACATAAAAACACAATGGGCAGTATGCTCAAAGGCCATGATTTGGTAATAGAATTCCAAAATGGTTCCAGATCAATTGCATCGCTCCAAACTTCATCAACCCGCCATCCCATCTCCTTGACCTGCTTCAATCCAAATAGTAAAACCCTGGTGCTTAGTTCAACATGATCTCCAGTCATCACATAGTTTGACATTAATGAGATACACATCTAAACACCCATAATTAGGTGTGACAAATAATAATGTCAATTCTGTGCCTTCCACCGATTTATAAATTGACTTTGTGGAACACCCAGCTGGCTTTAAAAGGCTTAGTATGGGATTAAGTTGATTAATTAATTATACCACCCCCTTTGGCCGCAAAATAGACAATTTTCCACTCAAATTAGGAAAGTGTGGCTCAAATAATCTGATATTATTAAAACTAGTGTAATATTTTGTGTAATTGCAAATAACTACTTAATTATTTACAATTAAACCTATAAAGGAAATAGTAATCATTTACAAGTCACATATATTAATAAAAATCTATACAATAGCTATTTTCCTTAGCTAATATTCCTTCTAAGCCGATAGGGTTGGAGTTTCATTACATTTTACTTTTAGTTTGCAAGCTTGTTCCTAATTTGTTAAAAAAAATTGAAATATATTTTGAAAATGATATATATAACAAATATTTTTGAAAATTTAACATCCCTTTTTTTTTTTAGTAAGGCACTGACTTGATTTAATCGAATAAAGTTATATCTTGAACAGTCCCTAATTAAATTAGTGACGGGAATTTCATGTTGTGAATCATTTAATATTCAGTTGAAATATTGGGAGATCCAATGTGCCTGCATATAGCCTCAAATTGAGAATATTGTTAGGTAATGACTTTTTTGTAATGCTTCTTGATGAGGCCAAATATATCACCACCCTCAGCACGGCTGAAGCGTGTATACAAATCTGTCACCTTGGCTTCTCCTCAAGCCGACCCGCCACCTCGATCTCTCCTTGGGTCTACCAGCCACCTCGGCCCCTCCTCATGCCGAGTAGCCACCTCGGTCTCCTCTCAGGCCAACCTGCCACCTTGAGCTCCCCACATGTCAAGTTGCAACCTCGGTTTCTCCACAGGCTAACCTGCCACCTCGGCCTCCCTATATGCCAAGCTACCACCTCGGTCTCTCCACAGGTGGACCTGCCACCTCAGTCTCTCCACAGGCTGACCTGCCACCTCGACCTCCCCACATGTTGAGCCGCCACCTTGTTCCCTCCTCAAGCCGACCTGCCACCTCAGCCCCTCCTCATGCGGAGCAGCCGCCTCTGCCCGGTACAATCATATAAGAAGCCCAGAAACGTATACACATCCACTCCTACATTAAAGGGACGTGATTCCTAATCACGGGGGTAGGACTCTATCCACTACATATCATCAAAAGCGTCCACTCCTCTCACGACTTGAACCTCTGAGATAAGAGAAGAATATTCTTGAAAGATACCTTAGGATATTGAATATTCCTGGAATCAAAGAGCCATTATCCTTAAGGACTCCACACCTAGGAAGACTCTCCACAAACGTTCTTCTTTCTCCCTCCATTAGCAGCCTATAAATACCAAGGTAAACCTCCCTCAAGGGGGATCGATCACTTCTTTACTGAAAACTCTCTTGATCTGCTGTGGAAAGATCTTACTTAGGCATTGGAGAGTCCCATGTCAGGTTAGTCCAGCTCTCCCCTGTCTTCTCTTCTGCGCAGATCTGCTGGAGCATCAGGAGCTACTAGGAAGATCGACTGGTCAATTTTTACCGCATCAGATTGATGCCGTTCGTGGAAAGCTGTTACAAAAATCTACTTAAACCAATGCAACTTAGAAGTGAGAAGGTCGTTTCCTCCACCACGACACGAGTAAGATCATCTCGTGGTTTGCTACTTGAACAAGTAGAGGAACCACGCCCACCTCCAATGGTTGATCGAGAGAATGCCCTAATAATAGAGAGGCCCTTACCAAGACCTTCACAAGTTCAGGACGATGTAGGGGTTACTCCAGGAGAGGGAGGGCAATGCGATCAAAAACCTCAACAATCTCGCCAAGGACCTTCATCCTGAATGACCCACCCGATCGTAGAAGAACAAATCCAGAGTCTGAAGTTGCAGGTGTTGGCAATTAACAATCTGGTGCTAGACTTTATACGCCAGTTCAGTCCGACACTTCCTGTCCCCTACACAGGTTCTACTCAGCCAGCCAAGCCTGCTCTGGACATGCGACCTCGAGACAAAACACCTGATAACAGTGTCGCCCCTCAATCGATAGCAAGGAGGGTGTTTATTAGGACATCACGAACAATTCGTTCAACACCACCTCAATCTCCCATAGAAAGAAGTCAGCGGGGGCCTTCACTTACCCAGAACTAGAGGGCACACCATTCAACCTGGGACCAGAGCCCAGAGAGATTGGATGCCCATAGATCTCCTCCCAAGACAGGACGCCAGAACTCACCACCCAGGCCAAATAGAGGTGCGCATCAGCGCGGAGAAGACCTACCTGACAAGCATCAGGATCATGGAAAAAGCCCCAGGCGAGCTGAACATGAACTCCACTCCTTGAGCCGCAGAGCCGAGGAGAGAAAGGACCACCTAGAACAGCGCATCCAGTGTTTCACTGAGTGGATTGAAGGAATGCAGAGGCAGAGGTAACTGGCTGAGATAATGATGACCCCAGCCCATAATGCACTATCCGATGAGATGATAGATGCCGAGTTGCCCTCAAATTTCATTGTGCATGTCTTTAACACATGCACGGCAACGCGGACCCCTACGATCACCTCCTGTGCTATAGTTCAGTCATGATAGTTCATAAGAGATTGGATGCAACCCTCTGCCGAGCCTTTGCAGCTTCACTGAAGGGTGCCACGCTGGTGTGGATGTCGAACCTGAGGCCCCGGTCCATCCACAACTATGAAGAACTAACGAGGGCGTTCCTCACTTGTTTCCAGGCTAACATGAAGCAGAAGCAGACCTCACAGAGCATGATAAATATGAGACAGAGGTCCGAGGAGACTATATGAGATTTCTTTGCTCTATTTATCAAGGTGACACTAGAGGTGAAAAATCTTTTAGAAGGAGTAGTATATAGCTCGTTGTGCAATGGGATTACCTACCCCGATTTGGTCCGATCTCTGGCTCTAGACTTGCCATATACAATGCTCGAGTTGCTCAGAAGTTGTAACTAGTATGCTAATATGGAAGAGGTCATAGCCGCCAAGGGGATAGTCAACAAGAATGAGCTACCAGAGAGAGAAAATAAGAGACCACCAAGGCCTAGGGATAACTCCCACGAGCCAAAGAAGAACAGGGCAGATCGATCGCTTAACACAGTCGAGCCAAAGCTTTATGAGCTCGATCACTCATGGCCAAATTTGCCTATGGAGATCCAAGATCATAAATAATTTCGTTGGCCCAGACCAATGACAGCTAAGCCAGAAGAGAGGAACCCCAACCAGTACTACCGATACCATTGGGGTCATGGACATGACATTGAAAATTGTAAGTCTCTAAAAAGGGAAATTGATGAGCTCATTAAGGCAGGGTACCTTAACAAGTACTTAAATAGAAGAGAGATGAGGCCGAGCCGATACAGGGTCGAGCTGCCCAAGGATCTAGCCATGGACCCAGATGACACATACGGTAACCAGCCTGTGGGTCCAGCCATCCTGACAATTATGGGAGGGCCCACCACACAATTAGTCAGAAAGGTCAAGGCTCATGCACGGTTCGTGTGCATCACAGAACAGCCCATCACGACCCTTAAGTCAAATCCACCCATCACGTTCTCAAATAAGGACCTGGAAGAACTGAACTGGCCTCGTAACGATGCAGTCATAATCTAGTTGGTGGTGGCCAACCACCCTTCCCACAGGATGCTAGTGGACACAAGAGTATCCGTCGACCTTATGTCCTTTGAAGGCTTCATGAAGCTAGGGCTTGGAATTGGAGCTTTAAAGCCGGTTCTTGGGCCCCTGTACAGATTTTCAGGCATACCTGTAGAGCTAGAAGGGGTAGTTGACCTGCCAGTAACCATTGGTTAAGGAGCTCAAACGGCCACCACCATGGTCTCATTCATGGTTGCCAAGATTACCTCACCCTACAATACAATCCTTGGCCGACCTGGTCTTAATGGCCTTTGAGCGGTTGTGTCCATCAAGCATATGAAGGTCAAGTTCCCCACTACCAATGGAATCGGGGAATACAAGTCCATCCACAAGGAATCTTGGGAGTGCTATGCCAACTTTATAAAGTCTGTCAAGAAACTATGCTCTAGCTTAGCATGCATGGTAGAAATCATCAATCGCCGTGACGAAAGCCTTCTGAACTGAGCTGAGCTAGTGGAATAACTGCTCACAGTCCCACTTATTGAGGCCGAGCCATCAAAGACTGTTCATCTCGGAGCATTGCTGAGCTCCCAACACCACGACGAAATTCTGAACTTCCTCAGTGAAAACTTTGATATCTTTGCGTGGAAGGCTTTTGATATGCCAGGCACCTCAAGGGGTATGGCTAAGCACAATCTAGACGTTAATCCCAACTTCAAGCCTATTCAGCAAAAGCGTAGGAACTTTACGGCTGAGCGAAACACAATCATCAACAAAGAAGTGAACAAGCTCCTAGCCGTAGGGTCTGTAAGAGAAGTAAAATACCCGACCTGGCTTACTAATGTTGTCATGGTCCCGAAGTCCAATGGGAAGTGGAGGATCTGCATAGATTACATTGATCTGAACAAAACCTTTCCTAAAGACTATTATCCTTTGTCCAGGATCGACTTCCTCATAGACTCAATTGCAAGCCATGAGATGCTGGCCTTCATGGATGCGTACCTCAGCTATAACCAAATAAAGATGAAGGTGGAAGATGAGGAGAAGACAACATTTCTCATCACTCAGGGCAACTATTGCTACACCATAATGCCCTTTGGCCTCAAGAATGTAGGATCCACATACCAGAGAATGGTGAATACAATGCAGAGGCCGAATCGAGTAGGAAGTGGAAGCTCTTTGTCGATGGGTCCATCACTCAACAAGGAGCGGTGTAGGACTTGTGCTGTAAAGTCTAGAGGAATTCGTGATACAGTATGCCCTCAGATTTACATTCCCCGTAACAAATAATGAAGCAGGGTATGAAGCCTTAATAGTGGGAATCAAACTGGTAAAGGCTGTAATGGCGGATGACCTAGTCATGCATAGTGACTCACAACTGATTGTGAACCAGGTCAATGGGTAATATGAGGCCAAAGAATAGAGAATGGTCAAGTACCTGTAGGAAGCTCATCGCCTGATTACCAGCTTCAGTACATTCAAAATGGTACAAGTTCCGTGAGAAGAAAATGCAGTGGCAGATGCCCTCAACTGGCTACAACAGAACTCAATGATTGCGTAAGCTCGGTATACTTTGAAGTGCTGGAAAAATCAACTCATGATCAAGAAATGATGTGCAGCAATATGTAGCCAGTCGAGCCGAGTTGGATGGACCCTATTACAGATTACTTGTGAGATGGGCTTCTCCCGGGAGACTAGACAGAGGCAAGAGCAGTTATGAGGAGAGCAGTCAACTATACCCTCCAAGGAGGAGTACTGTACAAGAGGGCAATATCCTGGCCCCTACTGAAGTGCCTCACACCGCGTTGAGCTGAAGAGACACTCTGAGAGATCCATGAAGGAATTTGTGAAGGCCACATGGGAGGAAGGGAACTAGCCTACAAGGTGTTGCGCGAAGGATTCTACTGGCCAAGGATGCAGCAAGATGCAATGAAGTTCATCCGACGATGCTTTAAGTGTCAGGTGCAAGCCCCAACACCACATGTCCCGGTAATAGAACTTAGCTCCATAATCTGCCCGATTCTGTTCACAAGTGGGAAATGGATATGCTAAGGCAGTTCAAGAAGGGCAAAGGTGGTGTCCAATTCTTGATTATTGCCATATACTACCTTACAAAATGGGTGGAAGCACGTCCCCTAACAAGAATCACCGAGTAGGCTATGAAAAAGTTCGTAAGAGATGACGTCATATACCACTATCGTGTCCCAAAAATCGCTAGTGACTGACAATGGGCGACAATTCAATAATCAAAATTTCAGACTCTTCTGCGACAACTTCAACATTGATTTCTGAAACACTGTAGTCGCACACCCACAGTTAAATGGCTCGGCAGAAAAGGCCAACCACACACTTCTGAATGGAATCAAGAAAAGGCTAGACCAGGAGAAGAAAAATTGGGTTGACCAACTACTCAGTGTGCTCTGGGCCTATCGCACCTCAGCTAGGATCCCCACAAAGAAAACGCCTTTCTGACTAGCATATGGGACTAATGCCTTGGCCCCTATGGAGATAACCTAAGCTTCGTTCCAATCGACAATGTTTGATGCATCACAAAACGAGGAGGCTCTAGCGTGAAATGAAGCCTACAAGCAAAGGGTATGGCAATATCACAACCGAAAGGTTCGATCACGAGGGTTCATAGTAGGCGACCTAGTCCTCAGAAAGGTAACAGTAGCAGACCCGAGAAATGAAGGTAAATTAAGTGCGAACTAGGAGGGCCCTTACATAGTCTCCAAAGTGGTTCGCCCCGGCACTTACCACTTGCAGACTCAGGGGGTACAGCTATACTAAGGACATGGAATGTTGAAAATCTCAAAAAAATTTATCAGTAGATCACATTGAAGTCCCGCACGTCCGGGTGTTAGTCCTATAGATTTCATGTTTTCAGTTTTAATGTTACATTATTCAATCTCATTAATGGAACGGATTTGACTATCTTTCCATGTATTTGTTACAAGTGCATGCCATATATTAATAGATGAAGAAGTTCTCTCTCAAATGGTTGCTCAATGTTCCAAAGACCGAGCCCCAGGTCAGTATCCTCCAAGACCAAACTTAGGTTTGGCACCTCAAGACTGAGCCCCAACTAGGCATCTGTTAAGACCGAGCCTCAGCTCGACAAACTCTAAGACCGAGCCCCAGCTCGGCGCTACCAAGTCCAAACCTAGGTTTGGCACCTCAAGACCTTAGCACCTAAGGAACCAAGACCGAGCCCAGCTCGGCATCTACGAAGACCGAGCCCTAGTTCGGTGCTACCAAGACCAAACCCAGGTTTGGCACCTCAAGACCTTAGCACCTAAGGCACCAAGACCGAGCCTAGCTCAATATCTACGAAGATCGAGCCCCAGCTGGGCACTGCCAAAACCAAATCCAGGTTTGGCATCTCAAGACCTTAGCACCTAAGGCACCAAGACCGAGTTCAACTGGGCATCTACGAAGACCGAGCCCCAGCTCGGTGCTACCAAGACCAAATCCAGGTTTGGCACCTCAAGACCTTAGCACCCAAGGCACCAAGACTGAGCCCCAGCTTGGCATCTACTAGGGCACAAACCGAGCCCCAGCTCAACACTACTATGGCACAACCTATACATGACACCTCAAAAGCCCGTAAGCTAGACCTATGAGGCCAATTATGAGCTCAACTAGATAATGGAACCAAACCCTGATGGCTAAATGAATTATTATTATTCAGATAGTAAAAAAAAAAAAAACTCATTCGGAGCTACGCTTGAAGTACAAGAACATATGGAAGCACAAATTTTATGAGAAGAGAAGACGTCAAAGAAAAATTTTTCCATTCATGAAAGAGGGGTAAAATCCCTAAATTACATCACTCCCAAAGGAGACATTTACATCAAAAAAGAAAAGAAAGAGAGAAGGGAAGAAAAATAGTAACAAAGTTACAGGGCTTGGGGGAGTTAGTCTAGGGGGGCTGGCTGGTCCACGAGCTTAGCTCTTCACTTGGCTAAGTCCTTAGGGTCGGTTGACCTCTTCACCAACATCAACCTGGCCGCCAAGCTGCATTGAAGGAGCGGGGGCTAGAGTACGCTACTCATAACCCGACAGATCATACTTTGATGTTTTGCTCAGGATGAACTGAATAGCATTGTCCGAGCCAGCATTAAAGGAGGCAACGTTGATATCGACTAACTATTGTTGACTCACCACAGAGTTCAGCCACCTCTCAGCCACGATCTCATCTTTCACCGCCAGCTTTTCGCTCAGCTCAGTAATCCAGGCTGCTTGCTCCACCTCTTTCTTCTTACTGGCATCTTGGGTCTCGGCCAGCTCACTCTGGAGTGCATCCTTCCCCTTCACCAGTTCACTGTTGACCGCAAGTAGCTTGGCGATTTTGCGTTCCAGCTCGCCAACCCTCTCCTCATTACCTCTCGCCCGTTGCTCCTCATAACGGGCCCTTTTCTTCTCATTCTCCAGCTAACCCATAGCTATCTGAAGATCTCTATAAAGGCGCTTTACTTCGTCTTCTGCCTTAGCATGGCCAACAACCATGTTTTCAAACCGTTGAGCAGCCTCAACCTCAAAAGAAAAACTCTGTAAGGACCCAACAGAATAGTCAGTACTCAGGACATCAAGGTGAACACAAAAGAGAGAAAAGCTGATGATACTCACATCGCCCACCCGAACATATATCAGATCCGCAAAGTCAATGTCAGATAACTTCTTCACACGGGCAATGTCCCTCTTGGGACGGCTCCGATGACACTAGACCTAAGCAGTGTTGGGGTCCAGCATGGTGCCATTCTCCATCAGGTCCTCCCATGGGGCCACGGGTTGTTTCCCAGTCTGAGTTGCCTTAGGGGGTTACCATGTTGAACATCATCAATGGGCGAATGCCTCCTCTTGTGGCCCTCCTAGCCCACAGCAGCTCGGTTCAGTGTACCAGTCTACCCAGGCCCCTTTTCTTCTGGACCCTCTAACTTCTTGCCCTTGAACGAGCCTGAAGTCCCTTGCGGAGTTGAGTACTGGACGGGTGAGGGCATCTCCTTTCCATGCTTGCCACCTATAATGATTGGTGAGGCCTTGTGACCCACGCCAAGGGGCGGAACAGTCTTCACGCTAAGGCTTGGGCTCGACACGGCCTTACCCTTGTCCGTATTCTTTAGCAGGCCGCCTCCTTCTTCCTCGCCTCCACCTCCACCGTGGCAAGTGCCTTGTTGTCTACCTTCACGTTCACCACTGCAAAACAAAGAAGAGTCGACTTGAGTTAGTACAAAGATCGAGCTGAACAGAAGAAATGATCAGACTCGATTAGACCCTCACTAGGGACTTCACTCAGCTCCCACTCATGGAGGAAGTCGTCAACCTGTAGCATCCGGACATCCACAGCCTCCCCACACAAACACATTTGGTAGGTTTGGAGATTGACCACGGATAATTTTGGAGCTCGGTTCAGCACTGACATAGTGGGCTTTGCCCAGCTGCTCTTGAAGGAGTTCTGCTCTAGTGCCACATAGAAATACCTCTCCTTCCATTTCTTCACCAAGGAGGGCATGTTGATGAATATCTTCAGATCATTGTAGGGACCTTCCCTGTCCCTCTTGGTAAAGTAGTACCACCCCAAGGTGTACCTCAAGAACATTTTACGGAAGACCTCCAGTGTCATAGTTTGGCCCAACTTCAAGATGAACACCTCAAAGTCGAGAAGAATGTGCTAGGAGTTTGGGGTGATTTGGCTAGGGGTGAAACACCAGTACTCCAGAATAGAGCTGACCAGCTCGGGCATGGAAATCTTGAGACCACTCTGAAAGGCGACCTTATAGAGGGCCACCTCATCCCCAGAGGCGTCTACGTGCTTGTTTTCGTCAGGGATGCATATCACCACATAATCGAGGATATCGTACCGATCCTAGATCAAGTTTAGGACCTTGGGCGTGAGTATGCTCTGGGTGTTGACGACAGTCTTTTTTCACTGGAGGATGAAGCAAAGCCTTCCCCCTCAGACTCTACTAGGCCTGCCTCAGGGACCTGAGTGCCTGATGGCCCTGCCACCGAAGTGCCCACCATCGCGACACTGGAGGCTCAATTGGGGCCTTTGAGCCAAGATCAACCCTGGTCGGGTCGGTCACAGGTTAGACCACCTCCACAGACTCAGAACCTGAGCTATTGCCCGAGCCTGAGTTACTATTAGAACCTGAACCGCTTAAAGTATCTGTTGTAACCCGATAGTTACTGAGAGGGGGGTGAATCAGTAAGTCCAATTCCGATCCGTAAAAACCTGTTTGATATCTAGCCAAGAAAAACCTGATACACCTATTCCTGTTTGCACACAATCGTATGCACACTCAGCCTCTCATAGGCACTTTCAAGTGTGTACATCTATTCTGCATTCCACACACTTTAATATAAAATACAAACAACAAACACCCACAACACAGGGTTTTTACGAGGTTCGATAATTTGCCTACATCCCCGAAGTAGTGCCTGTAAGGGCTTCATACCTACTCAATACACTACTTTTGACTACACCCACAATCGGGAGCATCCACACTCAATTTTCTCAAGCTTAAGCTGAAATGGTACTTGCAGTGCCGGTACAATATATAGCACCCACAACACGGGAGCACCCACTCCCAATGGTTAGCACCCACTAAGCACTCAATAAAGAATACAATTAAATTGGGCTTGTATCAATGCCCTACAGTCAAGCCCGGCCTAACATATACATCCATAACCAGTTAGCATGCTTATAGTTCTTCCACAATTAACCTAGCATGTATACATTCATCCACAACTAACCCTAACATACATACATATATATAATATAAATCAAGGGTTAGGAAATCTCACAACCAATTTTTTGGGATGACTGGGAACTTACACTACTCACACCTTCTCTTTCCTTGGCTTCTTGCTCTTTAAAGCAACAATAAGTAAACTCATCCTTGCTTTCTTTTCTTCCTCTTTGGGTTTGAGTTTATGTATTATTAACACACTTTAACCACCTCTTTTACCTCTTTCTATGGCCTAAGAACAATTATCATCAAGTATTCATGTTCATTCAAGAACCAACAAAGAGGGAGAAGCTTCTCTTGCCAAAATCGTAGCCTTCATTCACTTAAAACTCATTTTTTTTTTACTAGCAGGGTCTAGGGCTTGAAAAAACGAAGAAATAGCAACTTGGTTCACCAAAATCGAAGTTAAAATGAGGGAGATATGACCATTTGAAGTTGGAGCAATGAGATAGTCTGAAATTGAATCTTTGTAGGGTTGGCGTAGGCTATGCCGGCGGTGCGCGCAACAAAGGCTCAGATCTGGCTGTAGATCTCATCAAAAGGTATCTCTTAATCTGAGCCGTCCGATTAAACCAACGGAAAATAGATCTAAACCATAGGATTTGAATCTCTCAAAGTCAAAGATGACGTCAGCATGACACAGGTGCTGACATCAACCGACGTGTTGTCCAGCTACCATTGGTTACGTCAATGCAAATTCTGGATCTATGTCGGCTTAACCTATAAAGGAGAAGCATTTATGACCATTAGATCTGGATCTATAAGATCTAGTTGATCCAGATCTAGGGGATTGGAATCTAAGCTTTGGTGATAATGCACAAGTGACACACACTAGTCAATGCAATATAGTGTAGCGCCAAACCATCATAGCCAATGCACCCAAACAACCCCAACACATGTACAAGCATCTTTGCGTCAGCATAGCACGCTCCATTCGATTAGCATTTGGCCTATGTGGCTCAATCTTAGTCGTTCATTCTACAACATTATACTTATTTTTATTACAATCAAGACCTTGCCTCTTTATATTTCAGTGCCAAAAACCCCTCTATTAACTTAGACCTTCAAAATCTCGAAATACACAAAAGCCCCTGAAAATTCAAAATTATAATCTGAAAAATCCACCCAACATCGAGAGCATCTGTTGATTTTTTGGTTTGGATTTTCAAACCGGCTTCACGGAAACACATTTAACTTTTTCATACGATATTCGATCGAGATGAAACGAAGTGTGTTGAAACTACGACTGGATGCTCTAAGACTTTTCGAAAGACCCGATCATATGACTCAGCCATGTAAAAAGACCAAAATACCCTTAGATATTTTCAATGATGCATCTTTCTCATATGGAATCGAAACGCGATGAAATTAGAACCATTGGAAAGATTGGATTTTTTTCGTATCGTTACATGGAGAACACTTCTTTTAAAAAATTCATCTTTAATGCTGAAACTACCCTTGACTACTACAAATACCGTAACTTCTTCATATGATATCGGAATGCGATCAAATCAAATGCACTGGACTAGATAAATTGCAATCTATCTCTTTCATGAAGAAATGGTCTCCCAAAAATATTATTTTCACAATAAAAAATGCCCTCGAGCGTAAATAGGTCAATTTTGCCAGTTTTGACCCAAAAACCTGCACCACCTACTACCAAGGATATATCAAACCACTCCATGCATACCATGCCGATCTATTATCTCATTGATGACACTGGACACTACCACATCATCATTTCTATCCACGTCACCCAAACTGGCTACGTCATCATTGCCATATGGCCAGGTTACCAACAACGACAACCATAAAACAATAGTATCGTCACTAGAGGACGAAGAATCAGGGATGGGACACTCCAGGTGGTTCTCCTCAGGCCTCATGACCATCAAAGGAGTTTAGTTGGGCAAGTCAGAATCACGATCAGACCCCATTTCAGGATCACTAGGACCCATGCTAGGAAACATGGAGGGTTGAACAGAAGAAGAACGACGAGTTAGAACCATAGTACGTGTACTTCCTGGTTGAAGATGAGTTGAGCTGGTTGAAGACATGAAGCCAAGCTGATCTACGACTAACCACGCTGAGGCAAGGAGTGAGTTGAACTGACTTGATCTCTTGAACAAACTGCGAAGTCTTCTAGGTGGAAGAGCATTCTATTTATAGGAGATGAAGGAGGTAAACGAACAGCTAGATTTGACCGAAATCAGTGGCCACACAAAGTGGCCTCTTCGCCAACCCGAGGTGAAATAATGGTGGAGTGACACGCGACAGTAGCAACGCATTTTGCACTGAAAAGACAGTGCATACCGCATGAGAGCCTAAATCAAATTAACTACTCTAGTAGACCGATTCGAACTACTAGAGTGGGGGGTGGTGATGAGGCCAAATGTGTCACCATCCTAAGCACGGCTGAAGTGTGTATACAGATCTACCACCTCGGCCTCTCCTCAGGCCGACCCACCACCTCGACCTCTCCTTAGGCCGACCTACCACCTCTGCCCCTCCTCATGCCAAGTAGCCACCTTTATCTCCCCTCATGCTGACCTACCACCTTGGCCTCCCCACATGTCGAGCTGCCACCTCAGTCTCTCCACAGGCCGACCTGCCACCTCAGCCTCCCCACATGCTGAGTCGCCACCTCAATCTCGGCCAGGTACAATCATGCAAGATGCCTAGAAACGTATACACATTCACCCCTACATTCAAAGGACATGATCCCTGATCACAGGGGTAGGACTCTATCCATTACACGTCATTAGGGGGACTCTATCCCCCTCAGGATTACTTGCCACCTTGGCCTCCCCAAATGTCGATCCGCCACCTCGGTCTCTTCACAGGCTGACCTGCCACCTCAGCCTCCCCACATGCTGAGTCACCCCTCAATCTCAGCCCAGTACAATCATTTAAGATGCCCAGAAACGTATACACATCCACCCCTACATTCAAGGGATGTGATCCGTGATCACGGGGGCAGAACTCTATCCACTACACGTCATCAGAGGCGTCCACCCCTCTCACGGCTTGCACCTCCAAGATAAACAAAGAATATTCTCGAAAGATGCCCTAGGATCTTGAATATTCCTGGAATCAGAGAGCCATTCTCCTTAAGGACTCCACACCTAGCAAGACTCTCCACAAATGTCTCTCTTTCTCCCTCCATCAGCAGCTTATAAAAACCAAGGTAACCCTCCCTCAAGGGGGATCAATCACTTCTTTACTAAAAACTCTCTTGAGTATTTACTGTGGAAAGATCTGACTTAGGCATCGGAGAGTCTCCCGTTGGGTTAGCCCGGCTCACCCCTATCTTCTCTTTTGCGTAGATCTGCAGAAGCATCAGGAGCTGCAAGGAAGATCGATTGGTCAATTTTTACTGCATCACTTTCATAGGTGTATTTAGAACTTAACATCTTCTTTTCATTACACCTTGTACAACAACAAACAATAACAATCATAACCTTATCTCAACTTAATGGGGTCGGCTACATGGATTCGAGATAGGAATAGGATTATAAAAAGACAACATAAGTAGGGTGAGGTGAGGTACAAAGTAGGTAAAATGTAGAAGTTAGAGCATCACAGGAACATGCCCTATAAAAGGGTCCACAACTCGGGTCCTTGTCCTCCACAAAACTCTATCTGTGGCCATATTACAATCTAGCCCAACCATATGCATATCTCTTCTTACCACTTCATCAATAGTCATTTTGGGCTTGCCTCTACCTCTTCTGGCTCTATCTAATTGAATATGATTGCTCTTCCTAACTGGGGCATCCATAGGTCTCTGTTGGACATGACCATACTCTTTCATTGCTTTTAATGCGATCATTCCTTACTCTATCTCTCTTGGTCTTGCCACACAATATCCTCAGCATTCTTATCTCCGCTACATTCAATTTATTCAGATTACTCTTCTTGACTGCCCAACACTCTGCTCCATAGGTCATAGCTGGTCATATAACTATCGGATAAAATTTTCCCTTGAGTTTGATAGGCATGCATTTGCCACATAACTCCCAACGTACTTCTCCATTTCATCCATCCCACTTTAATTTTGTGGACAACGTCATCCTCTATATCACTCTCTTTGCTAATGATGGATCCCGGGTATTTAAAATAGTCACTCGGAGGTAGTTCCCGATCTCCAAGTTTCACTACTCCATCCCTTCCACTGGTTTGGCTGAACGGGTACATCATATATTCTGTCTTTGTTCTACTTACCACAAAACCCCTTGACTTTAAACACGATCTCCATAGTTTCAATTTAATATTAATTCCTTCCACCGTTTTATCTATTAGAACAATATCATTAGTGAATAGCATACACCATGGGACTGGTTCATGGATGTGCCTGGTTAGATCATCCATAATGAGTGTAAACAAATGGAGACTTAATGCTGATCCTTGATGCAATTCAATCGAAACCAGGAATTCATTACTTTGTCCCTCTGTCGTTTTGACACTCATCACCGCTTCCTCATACATGTCTTTAATAATATCTACGTAGTTATTTATGCCACTTCTCTTCTCTAGGACATGCCAAATGAGCTCTCTCAGTACTCTGTCATAGGCTTTCTTTAGGTCAAGAAAGCAATTTGGATATCCACATAATATCAAAATTGCATAGTCTTATTCTTAAAAGTTCTTTAAATTATGGCTATACATTAGTTTTTAAAAATTATTTGAAAGCGATTTATTATTATATCACTATCAAAAATTGTCATTGTTTTGCACACTTTTCGTGTACACATGTTAAATGAATTTATTTACCCTGATTAGAAAATAGTGTGTTATACCAAAATGGAATATATATATATATATATATATTTCAAATTATCTAACACCTTTTTAGGGTATAAGAAAAGCACTTTCCTAAAATGTAAAATAGTCTTATTTTATGGTAATCATGCTTACCTTTGCCTGAAATTCTACTCATGCATTGGAATTCGTTAGTTCATTAAATTAGATGTATCATCTCATCCCTTATGAATTATGATGGTGCCATATGTAACAACCCCAGCCTGACCATCCTAAACACAACCCATATGTAGGAACACAAAAATTTGTAGTTAGTTGGACTTTAAATTATGTTTCCATGTTAAGATTTCTATCAAAACATAGTTTCAATATAAAAGGTGAAAGGTTTCACACTGCATTAACAGGATAGAAATGCTTGGTTCTTGTGATCCTATTAAAGACTAACCCAAGTGTGTGTTACATATACGACAATGTATGAAAACCGGCCACATATAATAAATCATCTAAGGAGAAAAAGGAATCCCATAAAATGGAACATGTAATTTATTAATGTAAAGATATCATTATTGGCTTTAGAGGGCATACACTCAATAGGAAATCTCTTGTGGTTATTTTCTCTTAAAGAGAGAGGAAGACTTAAGAGAAGATGGTTTCATTGTTTATTTAAGGATACAAGTTCCATGTGAATGGGGGATTGAGTTTTGAAAAAATCAAGTCTTAGGTGAACATCAAAGAGTTCAAGCTCTCATAACCTTTGCTATTCTTTCATCACTTGTGAATGTGTAGATGTAGGCCACAATATCCCACCATATTAAAAATATTTTCAATGTGATATTAATACTTCAATCAAGTTTTCAATTCATTATTTTTAGTGAAAAGTTTCTCTTTACCCACGATGAAGGGTTTATTTATGAATCTACCCACCTATATGTTGAATGTCTCTAATGCCTTTCAAGATCCAAATCAATTCCCACCGATATGTCAAAATCAATGAGAGATTAATAAGAATTGATCCAAATATGCCCTAACCCTAGCTTTTGGAAGGGGATTGGTGAACTAGATCCGCTAATCTAATTACAGTAGAAAGGCACAAATTATCCTATCCAATAGTGAGAGAGATCCTTTCAAATCATGAAAGATGTTCAATGGATGACCTCATGCGAAAGCTCATGGCAGCTTCTCCATGCAAAGAAAACAGTCTTATAAGGGCCACATATACATCTAATAAATATGGATAACTAATGTAAAGACAAATTGAAAGGGTATGGACCATTCCCATCGAAAAGCCAGGGTTTGACAAAAAAAATATCTTGGGAAAATTACAGAGAGTTTTGATTTATCAAATAACCCATTCAATCTTTAGTTTATCCGAATTATCCAAAATAGAAATTGATATTACAAAACCATCCAAAATGGTGTCATTTTCTCACATCGCAGCTTTGGAAAATATGTACTTTTGAGTAAATATATTGAAGTAAAGATTGGGTGGATAATTGAATAAAATCAAACCCTTTTTTAGGTAATTTTCCCTTTTTCTTAATATCTTTAGCGATGGTAATGTAAGGTTTAGATCTCACCGGAGGTTCAATGTCGGCTCTTGGCATCAGAAGTAAATATGAATAAGTACAGGGGCAATCACGAAAAATAATTACCAAGCTTTCGTAAAATAGATTTCTATATTATAAATTGATCACAGACCCTGCGTGTCTCTCTGTCCATTTGCATCTTTCTCTCTGGTCTCCATCACCCCTACTTCGGATCCTGGTTCTTCGTTGCTGTCGAAGAGCCAATCCTCTCATCCTTTCCAGTAATTGCTCTCCCTAGATTTCTCGATATCCTTGTACTGTTAGCTGATCATGTTTCAACTAACTGTGTTTTTTTTTTCTTTGGCAGATTTAGTTATCGGAATCGTAATTGTAGCAATCTCCTGAGTTCGATCTCTGTTGGATCCGTTAGCCAAAATGGCGTCGATGAATGGAATACGAATGACGACATTCGAGGACTCAGAGAAGGAGAGCGAGTTTGGCTACGTTCGAAAGGTATAAAAAAAAATTGTTTTCTTGTTTGTCTTCTCTTTTCTTTAGGTTGAGTTATAAATGAATGAGTTGATTTTGATCTTCCCCTGCTATTTGATGCGTTTGATGTATTTGTTTTTCACCAATTATGGTTCGGTGATTTTCTCTGTTGTTAATTTTTGTGCTCTGATGATTTTCCTCTTCCTCAGTGAATTTGGTGGCACCGTGTTAAGATGAATTGTTTATCTTAAGGACTTCCTGAGCGTCATAATTATCATTTACCTTCTTCTTCGATCACTTTGCTAGTGCGAGATTTTAATTTACTTGAGGATCTTTAAAAGATCCCCCCCCCCCCCCGCGGGGGGGTTTAATGATTGTTTGAGTGCAATCAGTAGCCTCTATATTAAAGAGCAGATTGAACACAATGCTCAAAATGGAGAAGAATTCGCCTCCATTATTGGAGATTTAATTAAGATTTTGGTGTTGTTCCATACTTATCTTACATGCTCGCATATAGGCACTGGTATTACTTATTGTACATGCTTGGATATAGGCACACAATACGGTGACAGTATCTCCATATGTTTAACAAAAAGTTGCATCCCCTGATACAGCCAAATGTACTGAAAGATATATACGGTCATGAGATAGGTATATTCTTCCAGTTCTCTAGACATAGGAAAATTATTTGACATAGTTAAAGAGTAGAAACATATATCACTGGTTGTATTGTAGTTAACAAACATGTATTGGCACTCTTCTTTTCTTTCTTGCACATTGTATAAGGGTTCGCGAAACGAAGGTCCCTGACCTTGAAATTATCTTATCTTTTTTTTTTTTTTTGTAATGGACCTTGAAATTATCTACTTTAATGTCATATCATGGGTAGCAATCCTGATGGAAGCTTCCACATTAGTAGGTCCAAGTATCAGTGCAGGGGTTAATTATTTAAAAAAAAGCCTGATCTTTTTTCCCCCCCTAACCTTTTTGGGTAGTAGATTGAGTTTTAAAATGTGAAATTCTGAGTAAAATAGTTTTAGCTGTGCATGAAACGCATCGATGTCACGTTGCTTTGCTTCCAGGCCTCTCCAATGCCTTGGGTCACCTAGACGCCATGGCAACTATACTAAGACATGTATTAGAATTGTGGATGTGTTGTCTTCTCCATTCCCTGGTTTAGAATTGTGTTGTCCATGACCTGATGAATACTACTTTAGTGTTACAATATCTGTTTAACTTAATAGTTCTTCTTGTTTAGCTTTAGATTAATGGTAATTATTGGTATCAATCGACTATATTGTTATTGATTTGTATTCTTATTCTAGAATCCTCATTAGGTCCTGGAAGTTATATTTTCTTTCTCACTATTTTTATCGTATTTGTTAGAAGTAGTTCATATTTAGTAATATTATGATGCATGGGAGCTATCGGTTTCTATGCTATTCTCCATTTGCTATTATATTCAGTTCCATATTGTAAAATGTAAACCATAACATATGTCCCAGGAATTATATTTCCTTTCTCACTATTTTTATCATTTGGCAGGTATCAGGACCTGTTGTTGTTGCAGATGGGATGGCAGGGGCTGCTATGTATGAACTTGTTCGTGTGGGACATGACAACCTTATTGGAGAAATTATTAGATTAGAAGGAGATTCTGCTACAATCCAAGGTATTTAATTTTGTTTTTTTTTCTGCACATGTTAGTTTTGTCAATAGCTTTGTGCCGGTTCCTTCTAATCCTGTCCTCCTTGGTTTTCTGTAGCTGTAGTTGTCTATTAATGATTTTGTTCATTTAGCTGTATGTCCATTGGATTTAGTGTAATCTCAATGCTAATGGGACACTGGTTTTTCCCTGAATCTCAGTCTATGAAGAGACAGCTGGGTTGATGGTGAATGATCCTGTTCTACGAACACATAAGGTACTTCTAGCTTTGCTTCTGCTTCTGTTTGAAATTGAGTTTGTGAGAACTTCATGTTGCATATGGTTTGTTGTCATTGCAGCCCCTTTCAGTGGAGTTGGGACCTGGAATTTTGGGGAACATTTTTGATGGTATTCAGGTTTGATTCTAACCGCTATTGTAAATATCATTGGTCTAGTACTTAAATTTCTTGTCTCTTTTCTTCCATATTTTATTTTACACTTTTTTTGGGTGATTTTTTATTTTACTATTATTTATTAGAAGAATAGTTTTTGCTCAAGGAGCCTTTTCTTATCAGGAGCTAATGGTTTCCTTCTTTACTGCAGAGGCCCTTGAAAATTATCCCTTGAATATCTGGTTATTAGAAGAATAGTTTTTGCTCAAGGAGCCTTTTCTTATCAGGAGCTAATGGTTTCTTTGTTTACTGCAGAGGCCTTTAAAAACTATCGCTAGAATATCTGGTGATGTCTATATTCCTCGTGGGGTCTCTGTACCAGCTTTAGACAAAGACATTCTCTGGGAGTTCCAACCCAAAAAAATAGGTAATTTAACATTACAATCATAATGTAATTTTGAGCAGAGATCATGATACTTGATTAATTTAAGGTTCACTGCTGCAGGTGAAGGAGACGTTCTAACTGGCGGAGACTTATACGCAGTAAGTTTGATGGCATCAATTCTACTTTTGAAAATATTTGAGGATCCATTATGACAAACTGGGAAAAATAAATGGAAAATGGTGGTGCCTGTGTGGTACTACACTGCAAGTCTACTTTACTCTGTGTAGCATCTTAGTCTTTTAATAAATTATTTTGTATTGCAGACTGTCTTTGAGAACAGTTTGATGCAGCACCATGTTGCTCTTCCTCCTGATGCTATGGGAAAGATCAGTTACATTGCACCTGCTGGTCAATACTCACTAAAGGTTTGTCAGTCAAAAATCCTTTGTATTTATAATAAACCTTCTGAAAACATTGATGGTCAATATACTTTCTTTTCCTTTCACTATATTGAAACATTTAAAATGACTAACTAGTGTTGTTGAATCCACAGCTTAACACTATCCATGCATCGCGATCTCATGTTCACCTTTGTCTTCTGTTTGTTCACTATATCAAGTTAATTTCGTCTACATATATGTTTAACCTACTATATGTCTACAGGATACTGTGTTAGAGCTCGAGTTTCAAGGTGTCAAAAAGCAATTTACCATGCTTCAGGTTATTGAATTTATTTACTTTTGGTATTGTTTCAACTTGATGTAGACTTTTGCTTTCAGATTCAAGGGTTTTTTTTTTTTTTTTTTTTTTTTTTTTTTTTTTTTTGGGTTAAGTAACAATTTTGATGATTTGAATTCATCTTATACTGGTTTGCTCTACCCTTCTGCAGACTTGGCCTGTCCGTACACCACGGCCAGTTGCATCGAAACTTGCTGCTGATACACCTCTCCTAACTGGGCAGGTTGTATAACAAAAAAATTAGTTGTCTGATGTTGTTATCCCTGATTGATTCATTTTAAGGAGTTCCTCATAATTTTTGTTGAATATTATATATTTTATACAGCGTGTTCTGGATGCCCTTTTTCCCTCTGTTCTTGGTGGGACTTGTGCCATCCCTGGAGCATTTGGTTGTGGGAAAACAGTCATTAGTCAAGCTCTGTCTAAGGTTGGTTTGTCTTTTATTTGTTGGAGTATGCCCTTTTCATTTGGCTAACAACCCTGGATTCTCTTTTGGTTGTCTCGGGATGATGGGTACTTGATTAATGGAGTTCTTATGCATAAGTTCTTGTCCATGTGCAGTACTCTAATTCTGACACTGTGGTTTATGTTGGTTGTGGAGAGAGAGGAAACGAAATGGCAGAGGTGTGTAGCTCTTTTGCCTTTTTCATTATTTACCAGTCCTTTTATATTCTTCATAACATTAACCTTTACTGAAAATTTTGCAGGTTCTTATGGATTTTCCTCAATTGACTATGACATTGCCTGATGGCCGTGAAGAATCTGTCATGAAGCGTACAACACTTGTAGCAAACACTTCGAACATGCCTGTGGCTGCTCGAGAGGCCTCCATTTATACAGGTCAGTATTTGCTTTTGCTTGCTGAGATGCTGTGGCTATTCAAACCCTGAAATTTCCTTCTTGAATCAAATTGCTGAGATGATGTGGATATTCCAGTTGTTAAAGTATATCCCTGAGATTTCCTTTTTGAATTAAAAACACTGAGACATTTTAGTTCTAAAATATTTGGGCCTTAAAGTGTCTAAAAGTGCTTGTCATATTGAATTTTGTGAATGGCGTTTATCTTTTTTCCAATGTTATTTGCCTTAGAAGTGAGGGTATAATTTTAGGATGAAAGCTGACTTCATTTAGAGGCATATGTGAAGCATAGTTTTATGCTTTAATTGTATTTGGTTCTAAGAAAACTCCACG
The DNA here is from genome assembly GCF_013358625.1 of Macadamia integrifolia. Classification (NCBI taxonomy): domain Eukaryota; kingdom Viridiplantae; phylum Streptophyta; class Magnoliopsida; order Proteales; family Proteaceae; genus Macadamia; species Macadamia integrifolia. Next base: position 493,947 of record NC_056567.1, on the reverse strand, counting down.
TGAATGGTTCATTTTTCAGAAATCCAGTAGCCTTGGATTTCTAAATCATCTTGAGGCTAACTTGATGGGGAAATGGCTCTTCTTTATAGTAAAGAACTTGTAGATATGCCAGATCTTGGTAATTCCTAACATGGTTTGAAATTTTGTTTTTGACAAAGGTCAAAATGAAATGCATGTTCACTCACTAGGTATGCAGAGTTTCGACCAAAATTTCAGTTTTTACTCGGTTTTGGTATCGCTTCCAAAACAGTTCATATAAAAGCATATTGTTCCAATCAAAATGGGTCGATTTCGTGAGTTTAAGTGTTTTCACCTATTAGAGGGGAAAAAACTTAAAATTAACTCCAGATTGGTATTTTTGGCCAAATCACCTACATTTCTTAGTGGAACAAAGTGTTGGAAAATACTATAATGCATCTACAATGATGATTTTCTGCTTATTTTAGCAAGATTTGTGTAAGATTCAAACTTAGAGGTATACCCTTTTTCCTCAAAAGTTTTGAGCCTTCCTGGAATATAGAGTTGGAGAAACAGTTTCATAGGGGGGTTTCTTAACTTTAGTTGTGCACTTGTACTTGACTACTTGTAACACTACTTTAATACTGTAATATTAATATTATTATTATTATTTAATTCCTAATGCATATTTTAGTTGTTTTCATTGAATTTTATGTGTTCTAATTCTAAATTATGAGGAGAAAAGGCTTAATGAAAATGTATATAGCAGGTTTACTGTATACACTACTACAAACCACGCTACCATTTTTGGTTTGTATTTTGCAATCTAAAGGTTCCAATATGTTTAGAGATGTTTAATTAGGGTTTCCCTGAAGTTTCGGGCCAAAATATGGCATTTTGACCACCGAAGTGGCCAGCCGAAGCATGCAGACTTTTGGTCTAAACCCAATATATATTAGTTTCGATCAAACATCGAAACTGTAATCTCGAACCCAGATTCCTGGAAAACGAGGGAGTAAGAAGCATGTATATGATTTTGAATGTGTGCTCAATTGCTGGCTTGAATTTGAGGGTTATTTATGCTAGTTGGAGGTTTTGCTGGTTGTTTTTTGGACCCTAGGTTTGAAATTACGAGTTGTAGACGCATTTTTCTTTTGGTTTTGGCGAAAGGGGTGAAATTCGTCCATTTTTCTGAAAGGGAGCTGGTCATTTTAAGCTCCAAACAATGGAAACTTCAGGGAGTGCCTATTTAAGTGTGATTACACAGGTTTAAGATCATTAAATTAAAAAAGCACCCAAAGTGGTAGTTGGCTTTGGACCCTATTTTTCCGACTGTATTGTATCATTTCCCTTTGTAACATATTCTATGCATAATTTAGGCCCAGAACACAACATTTAATCAACACAATTGAAATGCAAGAGACTTTGTGAAGTTGGAGATTTGTAGATCAGCCTATAGTACTTATAAAAACTGAACAGCAACCTATATATTTTACCCTATTTTGTAAAAATTCAATATTTGGGGAAATTTGGCCAAATGTTACTCAATTCCATCCGTCCAATCTTGGGGTGGATGTTCCATAGTTGGACCACCAAGCCTTGATCTAGAACCTAAATGATGGATTTTAGCCAAAAATCTTTGTTTTGTAGCAGTTCGGGAGCTCGCAGGAGGAGTGGCAACGTTGTGAAATTTTGAAAAAATTCGTCAAAATTTATTCGAAATCTTGTTGAAATCACACTTTTCTTTATGGGCTCTGTATTGTTTTGCCGAAATTAATACTTCATTGTATTGCGCCTTTGATTTCGTTTCGGTTTCTGTTAAAATGAAACATTTTTGCTGAAATTGAGAATCCTATTAGATCCTAATGTGACAGTTGGCAGCATGTTTGCATATATTCATGACCTCTGATATATTCCGGTTAAAAAAATTGGTGTTGTGATATATTGTATTCTAATTATAAATCTCAGTGGTAACATGGAATGGATACTAAGTGTGCACACTAAAATTAAGATCATGTAAGTATTAGTGTATTTAATTGACTTGAAGGAAAATGATGCAATAATGAGCATTATACTGGATCCAAAAGTGCATTCAATGAACTGTCTTATAAGGAGGAAAAGAAAAAGAATCAGAGGTATCACATCCAAAGCCATTCAAAGTTGAACTGGAGAGAGGGCCAGCATGAGTAGTTTAATCTCAAGATGATGCAATTGCATTAGACATCAAACCCGTTTGGAGGCCTTTGCGCAAGCTTATGGGGCATAAGGTGCTGTTGGCAGTCCAATGGACAGAAATTGACCTTTGGGTATTTATATATTGGGCTTTATTTTTTTGGGTTTCATTATAATGGGCCTAATTTATAAGCCCTAAAGCGGGGATAAATTTAGTAATTACGGGAATAGTTGTTAATTGTTTGAGTTAGTTAGGATACTTAATAGTTAGATAGAGTTCTGTTTTGAGTGTATTTACTTTATTGATTGTGTTAGATTGATTAGGAGTCGTTTTATGAGTCAATTTAGGAATTTTAGATGGTCTTTACATATGTAATTTAGTACACCCCCATCGATTAGAGATGATTTGATTAAAGAATATGGGTGATTTTTAGGAGTTTTGGTATTGTTGAGCAGTGCATACGGGATTGGTAAATTCCATACCTGATTTTTCTCTTCTTCTCTCTTCTCTCTTCTTCCTTCCAAGCAGATTGATCACATCTCTTTTCCTTCCCCTTCCATCAATCTGATTTCTTCCCCTAACAATGCAGTTGCTTCCTTTATCTCGGATTTGATCACAGATTAGAGATCCATAATTTTTAGATTGCATCATAAGATGTGTCAATGCAACACCTGGGCTGGCTCATTTTTTACTCAATGTTCCTTCTCTATGTTCGTTTTTTGTGAAGCATAGTTTTACATTGTTTCGTAATCTCTATATTAATTTACGTTCGAATCTTGTGTTTGTGTGCGTGTATGTGCCTGTGCATTTTGTTTACATGTTAATCATGCATATTAATGTGGATCACTTGATCTGGATCAGGCCTGGGTGGGACAAATTGAATCTGTACTATCTGGTGGATTTGCTGACCCACTGGCTATATCAGTTTTCTGTACACTGGCTTGGCCAACCAAAAATTATCTGGGTTGGTATTGCCTGGGATACCGAGTGGCCAACCCTAAGGCACTGCTTGGGGTGTGTGTGTGTGTTCATTACTTAGAAAGGGGGTAAAATGAAGGTCCATTTCCTGTAAACTGCTCTTTTTGATGTCTTGTGCTGTTGTGCATAACCATGTGATGGAATTCAGTATGTTATGCTGATGTGATTTTGGATGTTTCAGGCATCACGATAGCTGAATATTTCAGAGATATGGGTTACAATGTTAGTATGATGGCTGATTCAACATCTCGTTGGGCAGAAGCATTGCGTGAAATATCAGGGCGTCTGGTAATTTCCAAGTTTTGTTTGACAAATTTTTTGCTGTGTTTAATTGTTCAAATAAGATGGATAAAATCCAGGGTTTAGAACATCCCATCCTGGAGGGAATGGAACTGGAGAGGCAAATATTGTAATGGGTGAATCATGCAACCAAATTCTATCATATGGAACAACAAAACAACTACCAGAAACCAGCATTTATCACAGAACATATCTCCTAAATGATATCCTAGATTCTTGTTGGTTGAATGGCCATATGTCCTCACTTATCGCTACTTTTTTGTTTTGTTAATATCTGTTCTGGTTGGTGCTATTGTTATTAAAGAAGCAGAACAATTTGTTATGTAACCATTGTTCAAAATAGCTCATGTCCCCTTGCATAGACATTTTTCTAACTTTTATCCATATAACAAGATTCTAAACGGGCTCTTTCTTGTGGTTGATGCTTGCCAGTAGATTATAAAAATACAACATTTCAGAACCACGATTACTGACTTTGATAAAATATATAAGCTAAAGTTAAGGTCTACTAAACTGTGTTATTAACGTTGATTCAGAATTTGGAAGTCAAAGGCAAATCCCAAAAGAATTAGTAACTAGTAGCCATAATTTCTTGAATAATATCTGAATGATGCAAGTAGGGTTATGTTTTCTGATCTTAGGTGCACTGCTTATTGTCATTTTGGTTAGCCATTTACAAAATTGTTTCTATTGATCATCTTTCTTATGCTTCTAGCTACTTGACTAGCACATAATACTTTTGGAATCCCTGCCTTACTCTAATGTTGGAACTTTTTCTTTTTTAATTTTTTTCCCAGGCAGAAATGCCCGCGGATAGTGGTTATCCTGCTTATCTGGCGGCACGTTTAGCCTCTTTCTATGAACGGGCGGGTAAAGTGAAGTGTCTTGGTGGGCCAGAACGTACTGGTAGTGTTACAATTGTTGGTGCTGTTTCTCCTCCAGGCGGAGATTTCTCAGATCCTGTGACATCTGCGACCCTCAGTATTGTTCAGGTGCAATGGCGTTTATTTAATAATTCAAGTACCTTCCACTTGGTACACCACTTTAAGTTGGGTGGATTGGGAAAAACTATACTCCCTTTATAGCTAGTGTAGCACGTTACACCAGCATTGAAAGTCACCAATCAGTAGTACTCAGGAGATCTATTTTTATATAAAAATTGATCAGGTGGATATTCATCATTTTTTTAGGGTCATATTTTGGTAGGTCAGGAGAAGGAAAATTAGGGAAATTGCAGATGTGATTCTTTGGCTCATACACCAGTTAGAATCTTCTTGTGACCCATTAGACAATGATAATTGAGTCCCACCTGACAGATGGGTGTGATATATAAGGGCATGGTAGGCAGGGTTGATCTTCAATTTTCCCATCTTGATATTCTCTTTATGTAAATAACATTCCACTTTTTATTTTACTTCTTTGTAATATTTTGCAGGTCTTCTGGGGTCTGGACAAAAAACTTGCTCAGAGGAAACACTTTCCATCTGTAAACTGGCTTATTTCTTACTCAAAATACTCCAAGGTATGTGATTGAAATATTCCAGTGCATTGCACATTCCACACTCAATTATTAAAAGGGATGCTCTTCTATGCATATGACACTCCCTGCCTTTTCATCGGATTGTTTGGAATTCTCACATATCGTTCCCTGCAATCCAGGCCTTGGAGTCTTTCTATGAGCAATTTGATCCAGATTTTATTGAAATCAGAACAAAAGCACGTGAGGTGTTGCAGAGAGAAGATGACCTGAATGAAATTGTCCAGGTATGTAGTCAATTTTGCCTTAAATATGCTTCCCTAGCTGTTGGATGAATGTGCTAGTTTCACTTTCAACACAAATTTTTTTAGTGTATACCAGTCTCCTCACCTCAGACTTTGATCCTAGCAAAGGAGTTGATAGTGACTAGTGAGAATCCAATAGAAAGTCAAGTATAAATCTCTAGGCAAGAATAGCTTAGCAAAAACTAGTTCACTGAAGGATCACTGCAACCAGCCAGATTTGGGAGAAACAACAGAATCAGCCTATAGATTTTGATCCAAATCTGATGACAGAATAGGGAGATCCAGTATAGTACTAGAGTTGTTAGGAATGTAAATAGCAGTTCCAGAACAGTACTAATCAACCAGAAGAATCAGATCTGAGAACAGAATTCAATTTTTCTTTTGGTGTAAACCAGTCTCACCTCAGTCTTCGATCCTGGCAAAGGAGTCAATAGTGAGAGTCCTTCCAAGCAACTATTAAATTAAAAGCAGCAGCTACTGGGTCCACAACAGCAAAGTTCAGCAAAACTGAACTGTATAACTTCACAAATTGATAGATAGGCCATAGGACCTTACATGTATTTATAGTGCCTTTTTAACCCAAAGTAGGATAGCATAGGGACTTTTTACATATAGCCTTATTAAAAATAAAATTAAAAAAAGCAGCAGTTCAATGGCATAAAACACCCCATCAACCAGCCATAGGAAGTAACCTATTCAACTAGGAGACTGTCAGTTGAAATTGAGATGAGCTGGAAATCTAACATCTTGCCTAATCCAGCCAGGTGGTAACAGAATTTAAAAGAAAACAAACACTAAGACCCCACAAATCTGGAGTAAACTAATCCTTTCCTCCCATATTTTAGGCCTTCTAAAGTACCCCATTACAATGAAAACCCCTTATACCAAGGTCCCAACACATATATAACTAAGCCAAGGCTTATTTCTACTAATTTTTCTTATTTATCTGCATCAGTTTGAGATTAGGACCTTACTTGTTCTGAGATGCGGTATATATCTCAGGCAGGCCCTGGACCTACCACTTTTGGAGTTCCATTTGAGATTTCTTATAAAAGAGGTCGTAGAGCCCCCAGTTTGTAGTTGTTAGGTCTGTCAAAATGCTAAGTTTGATTACTTGGTTTAGGTTTGTGACAAGGATAGGATAAAACTTATTTAGGGATCTCTAGTCTTCCATTGGCACTATCACACGAGCTTAGCTGACTTACTAGTCCCTTTTTATCCTTGTATTGCAAGCCCAAGTTCCAAAATAGATGTATAAATCTATCAATGGAAAAATGAAATTAATGATTATGACAATTAGTTACAACTATGTCAAACTCCACCTTCGCTAGCTCAGGCTTGTTTAGCTGAATGAGCTGGGTTTGAGGCTGAGGTTGGGTTAATGAGCTGCAAGTTGCGTTATGTCATGGTGATTGGAGTAGGTCAGCTTGCTGCAGGAATCTGCTGTTCCTTTTGGGAAAGTTGTCCATACCTGAGTTACTGAAAAGTTGCCAACTTACACTTCTGCAAGTTCCTTATTTTTTTCTTTTTTGGGTGCTAAGATTCTCTGTATGATGACTTTTCTGTCCTACAGGAATGTTTTGAGTCAGAAGTACTTTTTGTTTCTGATCTTGGGGAGTACTTCTGTAGAGAAGAAATGCTTTAGGTGAAAGAAGTGTTTTTGAGAAAATCTTACACATTTAAATTTTACACTCCTTGACAATATCAAAAAAGCACAGCGGAGTAACCCCTCCCCTGTCTAATCTTTGGCTTTCAAGGATGAGAGAAGAAAAAAGAAGAAAATCTATTATCTAATATTTATTCTATCATCATCTCCCTTCAAAGCTCCCTCAACCTATTGTGCTGGACGTTGAGGAGGCCACCAAAGGCGTTAGATGATCTCACTGACAGAGGATTTGGTTTTCGCAAAAGCCATGGCCGTGGGCTTCATTGTAGCTGTTCTTGTTGGCTGGGTGGCGAGGCTTAAGAACAGTGTATGCTGCAGAGAAGGCGACAGTGACAATGATGATGACTTATCCGACAATGAGGAAGAAGCTCAGATTATCAAGTGTGAAGAATGGCCATCGACTCTTCTAGGTTTTTGATGGAGGGATTTCGATTTGTGTCTGGTGGGGGGAGACACATGGAACTGAGACAAGGAAGCCACTCTCTCTGCTTTTGCTTTCGATTTTTTCGTGAGAGCAGCAGCACTCAACAGCCCAAAAATCTAAAAATTACACGTAGGGGAACATAAGCAAAACTCAAACACCAAAATTTGGAAACAATGGAAAAACTTTGGAATATGAAACATTAGGAACCTAACACTGTAACTCCGAGTCCAGCAATCTTAGAGCCGTAATTCCTAGCACAACCTTTTCCTTGGTTTTTGGCCATCTCTGGACTCTCTTCTGTCATGAGCTTGATCGACTGAAGAGAATTTCGGAAGGAATCAGTGGTGAAGCTCAATCACCGGTTTCTACCTGCAATCTATTGATCGCATATGAGCTGCAAGTCATCCACCATTTTCTGAATTGAGTCCTCTGATCTAATATCCATCCATCAAAGGAAAGTTGGAAACTCGAGTTGGGACTTGTAAGTTGGGTGTTGGTTCTAGTTTTCAATGCTCAAAATTTATTTAGACATTTCTTTCTCCTTCATAGAGATGTTGGTCTAACAAGGTTGGAAATAATTTAGTTTTTATTTCGTTTAGTCATGTTTTGAGTTAGATATGTAGGATTGCAAGTTAGTTTTTGTCTTAAGAGTCTTGAGAGTCTAGTTAGAAGTCTCTCTTTTTTTTTTTTGGTATAATTGCATGTAACCAATGTTGGAAGACAACTTCAAAATACAAAGTGATATTGTGTTGCTCATGTGTGTGTGTGGTTTTTGGTTCTCTCCCTATTACTCTGTCAGACTTCTTCCTCTTCCCTAACTGGCCCTCCACCAATTTGGTATCAAGTCCAAAATACATCCGTCTCGTCCCCATCAATCTCTCTCTTGTCTCTAATAAGGTAAGACCTGTCCTTCTCTCCTATTTTTTTTATGTTACTGTTTTTCTGTAACAAGATCAACAATACCCTTTGCTGTTCGATACTTCCCCTCCCTGCACTATCAAATCCTAACCCCCTGTGCTATCACCCTCCCACCCCATCCCTTCGATTCTCACTGACAAACCCCATCCCTTCGGTTCTCATTGACTAACCCCACCACCCTCCTTTTCCCATGTGACCTTGATCGACCCCCTCAGGGTTCCGCCAGCAATGCGAGGAAAAAACAAAAGTATGAGAAAGTGAGGTAGAACAAACTCATGCCTGGTTCTTCGAAGTTACTGTTCCCCCTGATTCTTCGAGGTCGTAGCCTCCCCTGGTCGAACTCAAACTCCATCTATCCACCGCAGATTGTACAGAGGTTCGCCAGAGGTGGAAGATGACTCCATTACGTCTTCCACCCCTCCCCCATGATAAACCCCTTTATTTAACCCACTTTTCAATATTGCCCTTCACCCATTTAAGTCATTTGTTTTAAAGTTTTTATTTTCTTTTATTTCCATTAGTGCCCCTTCCCTTCCGATTGAAGGAGCTAAAAGAGCTTGAGGCAGGCTTAAAATGACCATAGAATTGTTGTGAGGAATAACATGCATGGTCTAGGTCTGGTCCCAAGTATGACCTCAAATAGATCTGACTGGAGGGCAAGGATCCACGTAACCGATAGCTGAGATTCCTGACTTGTTGGTGCTGGGCATCTTTCCTTTTACTTTCTTTACTTTCACTTCTCCTTTTTTGCTTCTCCTATCTCTGTTTTAGCTCCCTATTGGGCTTATGTCTCTGTGCTTATGACATTGCAGCTTGTAGGCAAAGATGCTTTGGCAGAAACAGATAAGATTACCTTGGAGACTGCTAAACTTCTGAGGGAGGACTACCTTGCCCAGAATGCATTTACCCCGTAAGTAACTGGCGCTACAATTTTATAGTTGTTGGGTTCACTTCATGGAACCTGTTCTTACATTATTTATACCTTGGTTGTATGTCCTCACCTATTTATTTTACATGGCTGTAACAGATATGATAAATTTTGCCCATTTTACAAGTCGGTTTGGATGATGCGCAACATTATCCATTTCTCCAATTTGGCCAATCAGGTAGGGCCTCTACGTTTTTCTGAAGTTTGTGAACAATTAATCTATTATTGCTGATCCTCAAGGTATGTGTTTCTGTGTCACTTGAATTCCCATTTTTATTCTCTTTTACTATTGGAGCAGCACTTTTCACTTACATCCACAAAAAGAAATTCGATGTTGCCTTTTCTTCTGAAGTTAAAGCTCTTTCCCTACTGGAAAGGATCAGTTTATGATGTGATGCTATAATCCTAATCTATGTGATGGGGTGTAGTCATAAGTACTATTTAGAGTTTGAATCCCTTGGAAGCCAGTACCACTTATGAAAATTAAGTGGCTTTAAGCATTCTTTTCTACCATGTGATTCTTTTTACTGCTACACCTCTGCATGTAATTTGTGAAGAATCTTATGGTGAAAGTGTTTTAGATTGGAAACAGAAACAGCCTCGTCCGAATTTGCATGTAACCTATTGCTCAATAAAATGATTTAAGATCCTTGTGGTTCCAATACTAATGATGGATTTCTGCAGGCGGTGGAGCGAGGTGCTGGTATGGATGGGCAGAAGATAACATACAGTCTTATCAAACACAAGATGGGAGATCTCTTTTACCGATTAGTGTAAGTAAACTGTAGGAA
>NC_056567.1:476177-483969 GCF_013358625.1 Macadamia integrifolia | reverse complement strand
GGGGCACTTAACATCACTGGAGACCTGGGAAGGAAGCTTTGCATTTAGTTGCTTTATGGGAAGCATATAATAACTGATGACTCTTGTGCACGGCAGGTCTCAGAAATTTGAGGATCCAGCAGAAGGTGAGGCAGCTCTGGTGGCAAAATTTAGTAAGCTACATGATGATCTGACTGCAGGTTTCCGCAACCTTGAGGATGAAACTCGATGATCCAAGTATCTCGAATCGGTTTTGTGTAAAATCATTTCTCAGTGGCAATGCTGATCTGCAGCTAGGACGCTGGTCTCTTTCGGCATTTGTAACATGTCTGAGCCACACTATGGTGGGTCCATGTTGTGGTGACTTTTGTAGTCGGCGTTTGTGCATTGTGTTCAAATTAAATTTGGGTTGCGCTTTATAATTTTGCCTAGATTAGTTGTTTATCTAGAATAAGAGACAAAACACTGTTAATTCATATATGATGCCCTTGTATTTAGACGTGGTTCAGTTCATAGAATCTCAATCTGTTCGCACAAAATGGTGTCGTAACTCGTGAATTCAGATCTCAAAGAATCTTGTGTGGTGGCCATTGTTAATCCAATCTTGATCTACTTTCTTTGGTATAATCGAGGCATGGAGCCTGGTTACCAAGTTTTTTTTTTCCTGGCTACTAACATTGAGTCTCATGATAAGAATATGAAAGCTTACCGTTCTTTTCTTTTAGGTATTTGAGGTACCAATACTTGATCCTGGTTCCTAAGGTATATAAGATTTTGATCATTGAAGCAGCCAGGGGCATTCGTGGCTGACTGTTGGATCTGCCCTTCTATTGAGAGGTGAGGTAGATTCAGGTCACTTGAGAAGTTGAACCTTTGTTCCTAAAATTAATCAACCAATCGACAGGCTTTGTTTGAACTGAAATATTACACTTGGAAAGGAAATTTTACTTTTTCCATGAACTGAATACAGGAATCGAAACTGAACCGAATAAGAGCTTGTTGTTGCCAAAAATACCCCGCTAGTCGAACCTACACAAACACAGACGACGGAGGCCCGGAGCTTTGTCTAGGGTTAGTCCTCCGACGCTCAAGTCAGGGTTGGCCGCACAGTTCAATAGGGGAGTAATGGTGAGGGTATCGGAACTTACCTTCCCCTTTCTTCTGTGCCTTCTTATATAGCTCTTGGGGTCTAGGGTTTTCCCCCTTCTTCCCTCTTAGACTCCCACTCGAATACGTCCAACCTTCTGGGGGGAATATTCCCCTCATGTAGACGACGTGATCCCGCGTGATTTTGCGAGCGTGCCTCGGTGATTGAGCGTGCTTGAGCGTGGGTGGTTTCTTGGAACCTTCGTCTGGCGGAGGACACGTGTCTCAGAGACGACACGTGTCATTGCCCCCACCGAGAGGCTATTTTGGCTATATCAGAGCTGAACTCAACAGATTTGATTTTGGTTCACACCAACACTCTTTTGGACTGAATCAAAACCTAATTGAATAACGGGAACCGAACCAATTAACACCATTACAATCTGTGGCATAATGATACCCTTTCATCCTTTATTTCTATGGATGATAGTAATTTCCACAATTAACCTGATAGTAATCTACATTGGCTCAGAGAGGAAGGAGACCTCGATTAACAATTTTACTGTGATTTTCACTGATGGAAGCTGACCGTTAGTTTACTTACCATTATTATACCAAGAAAAATAAAGATAGGAACCTTGAATATTCGATCTTTCTTAGATTTATGCCGGACCCAATTGTTTAGCCGCGGCCACTGAGCTAGATATGTAACACACCCTTACTTTAAAAAAAAAAAAAATGGCTAATGGGTAACACACCCTTCCTTTAAAAAAAAAAAAAAAATGGCACATGATATTATAGCAGACGTGAGAGTTAAGTGGAGTATAGATCTGAATCAGAAGTGTCCTTTGAGTGAAAATAATAATAATAATACTAATATCTCGATCAGTAGTCGCCACTTTGGTGATAATAACCCATTAATAAATAATGGCAATTGGCCACCGGTAGATCCCTCTCTCTTTATTGAAAAAGTGATGGTTTATTGTCTCATTTCTTGGGTAAGCCCATTATTGGCTTTTTTAATAGAAATGGGAAGGATTAACTTTGATGAAGTCATGCCCACCATCAGCGTCCATTAATGGTGGCGGGCCTGGGAGCTGCGTTACCAAGGTTTCAACAACTATTTTTTGGCTCTTCTCCTTTCTCTTTTTTTTAAATTATCTGCAACTAGTCCTTTGTTCTCTCCACCACCTTCTCTCTGTGAGTTATATAAACCAAGTTGTTCTACAAACAACCTTACAGTGGGAGGAGGAACAGGAGGAGGGGGAGGTGGAAAAGCAGTAGAGCTGTAGAGATATGGAAACAGTAGAAGACATTGTAATAGTTGGTGCTGGAATTGCAGGACTCACTACAGCCCTAGGACTTCACAGGTATGCTACTACTTTCTCCTCCTTTAATTAAGGGTTTTACTTTATTACAATAGGTCAAGCTGAAGCCAAAGTTTTGTCGAAATCTGGTTGAGTCTGGCTTGGTTCGGTCTTTAACAGGTTGGCTTAACGTGCTCTCATCGATTTGGTTCTGGTTTAACAAATACTGACAATAATGGCATTTTTGTTGATAATTCTGGGTTTAGTTGGATTTGATCCAGTTTGATTTGGGTTCTACAAGTTTCGTAAAATCTCAAACCGAAAAAAATAAAAAAGGGCTGAACCAGTTGGTTTCGATTGATCCGACCGATTTGGGCTGAAAATTGGCATTAAAAAAAAAAAAAAAAAAAAAAATTAAAGAAGAAGAAGAACTTCTGAGTCAGATTTATGGCTACTAATTAATGCTAATTTTTTGTAGGATGGGACTGAGAAGTTTGGTGTTAGAATCATCAGAAAGCTTGAGGGTCACTGGGTTTGCACTTTCGACATGGGCTAATGCATGGAAGGCCTTGGATGCTGTAGGCATAGGTGATATCCTAAGAGAAGAACATGTTGAGCTTGAAGGGTAATTTGATCAGGATCCTCTTCTGTTAAGCAATCTTATTAGGGACGAGTTTTCCATCTGTTGTTGACCTACAAATTTGAGTATGTGTTTGCAGGTTAACGGTTACATCTACTGTTTCTGGCCTTTCTTCCTCTCTTATGTCATTTAAAGCCGAAAAACAGTAAGTACTTAAAGCTGAATTTGGTATACATTCTACGTCAATAATGGAGCGTGGATCAAGTGGTTTTCATACGATCATGGTCCACACATATAGGTCAACTATGGAGTGTGGATTCTATATGTGTGGATCTGGATCATACAAGAACCATTCTTTTACGAGAACTTGATCCATACTCTCAATAATGCATTCTAAGAAACTATTAAGGCTGTATTTGGTATGCATTCTCGAATTGCATGATTTTATAATTGTGGGTTTTGAAAATGCAGTGAAGTTCGTGCTCTAAGAAGGAAACTTTTGCAAGAAACCCTTTGCAAGGATCTACCACCAGGCACCATTAGGTTCTCTTCCAAGCTTGTTTCGATTGAGGAAGCGGGCAACTTAAAACTGCTACACTTGGCTGATGGATCCACCCTAAAGACTAAGGTAAAACCCCCCTTCACCATTAGTTTTTGAGATCGATTCCAGCTGATTCTGATCCGATACAGATCAGAGTTGGTAGGGCCAATTCAACCCTGTTTTTGAGTTTAAAATCCTTGGCCATCCCATCCGGGACTGATTCAGAGTTTTGAATCCTTGGTGATATTATACCAACATTGCATGTTTTCCAATTTCAGGTATTAATTGGATGCGATGGAGTGAATTCAATTGTTGCAAAATGGTTGGGTCTTGAAACGCCAGTGTTCTCTAAGAGATGGGCAATAAGGGGTATAGCGGAATACTTGGGTGGCCATGGCCTTGAAAGCAACTTCTTTCAGTTCTTTGGCAATGGCTCTCGCTGTGGTATGATTCCTTGTGATGAGAACACTGTATATTGGTTTTTCACATGGACTCCCTCTTCCCAAGGTAAGTATTTCACAAATTCAACTTATCCTAATGCATGTTTTTTTTTTTTTCTTTTTTGAGGGGAAGTGTCTCGTTAGGGTGAGTGTGGTTCCCACGGGTGTGCAAGGGTAAATGGGAGTGCACGAGTCATGGGGTGTGGAAAGATCATTTTGTCCCCATGTGTCTGGATGCAAGACCATATTCCCCAAAAGAAAAATCAAATTTTTTTTTTTTTTTTGTGTATAATTTGTTCATCATTTAGGCTCACGAGATCTTGAACTTGGATGTAATTGGGCCATATCCGGACAGTTGTGGACTTAATTTAAAATATATCATTTTATTTTTTTGGATTCACCTGATCTAGGGGTGTCAAATCCCACACCAAACCGATCAAACCATTTAAAACCAACCGAAAAGCCTAAATCGATCTGATTTCTTATTGGGTTGGCTTCGGTTTGTGGTATTATTATGGAACATAGAACATTGACAAGAAACTGATACCAACCCAAAAATCAAAAAAAAAAAAAAAAAATTCCCACAAAAATAAACTGAACTCAAACCAGACTAAGAACTGAACCTTCCCTTATTGATTTGATTTTGGATTCACCCATTCTCAGTTGAAACCGATTCAGCCGGGCCAAAATCAAACCAAACTGATTGATTTACACCCCTTACCTGATCCATATCGATATCAAGCTCGGCGATACTGATACATATCGGTGGATACACCAATTCAATACCTATATTTAGAACCATGTGCTCTACATATCAGTTTCAAACACAAACGTCATTTATAAATTTGGATCTCAATACAAAAAATTACAACAAATCTTTCACCTTAACTGAATCTTTGTCTGTTCTTTCCAATGGTTGAATGTAGAGAAAGACATACACGATAAGCCTGCAGCCGCGTTGAAGCAGTTTGTGTTGAGTAATCTTGGAAAAGCACCTGAGTCACTAGTGAATGCCATAGAAAGCACAGACCTGAAAAGTATTGTAGCCTCACAATTAAGGTTCAGAAAGCCATGGAAGGTGTTGTGGGGAAATATCACAAAGGGAAATGTCTGTGTAGCTGGGGATGCTCTCCACCCAATGACCCCAGACATTGGTCAAGGTGGGTGTTCAGCATTAGAAGATGGTGTTGTTCTGGCTAGGTGCCTTGCTGAGGCCCTGTTGGAAGAGACAAGAAAAGAATCCATGAAAGTAAAAGAAGAAGAAGAAGAAGAAGAGTGCATTAGGATAAAGAAGGGTCTGGAGAAATTTGCCAAGGAAAGGAAATGGAGAAGCTTTGAACTTATAAGTACAGCTTATGTAGTGGGCTTCTTACAACAAAGTGATGGAAAATTACTTACTTTCATAAGAGATAAGCTGTTGTCAACATTCTTAGCTGGGATGCTGTTGAAGAGGGCTGCTTATGATTGTGGCAAACTCAAAATCTCTTAAGTATTTTGTGCTTTGGAAGTAATTTATGGTTGAGATATGTATTAAATAAAAATAAATAAATAAATTGTATCATCCTTTTGATTACTTTTTTCTCCCCAACTCGGCTTTTGATGTATAATCTTTTTTATAGATGTTTAGTTCCATTTGCTTGGGGCTCGACCCTTGGATAGTCAGTTTGGAACTCGAAGATCCCTCCGAAGGTGAAATCATTCTTATGAAAAACTTGTATTGGTGCTAGAGTGATAAAAAATTTGAAGCAAATGAGTATTGTTGAGTTTGAGGTTTGCCTTGGGTGTAACCGTGGTATAACCAATGCACCAGGTTTGCTTCATTCTGAGTGGATTTTGATGTTGGGGTGTGTCTCGATCTTCAAGGAGGGACCAGCACATTTTTTTTTTTTTTTTAAATGCTTCGTATACTATCACTTTGTGGGAAATTTGGAAGTTGTGAAATTTAAGGTGCTTTAAGATTTCCACCTCCCTTCTGTTCTTGGGTAAATTCGGTGAACAGGTCCATTGATGAAGTTATCTCTCTCATTTCGGGCCCTATTTCTGCTCGTCCATTGGAAGCTTCTATTTTGGCCATTTATCGTTTAAAATATGTTTTGCATATGCTTCCCAAAGATATGGGAAAAAACTGCAAACGGAAAGCATTCTCGTTCCCCTTTTTTTGGTGTTTTTTAAGACTTAAACTTGTTAAATATGATGTTTACTTAATTGACCATATCTCTCTCTCCCAAACTCCGATTGCCTTGATTTTTTCGACAACTTGAAGCTAACTCAATGGCCTATATTTCTCAACCTTCAACTCAATATCAATGCATGAACCCAAAAATTGAGCTACAAACTGATGCATTTGTTGAAAAATATTTGTAGTTAAAATGATGATTCCTAACTCAAATTGAACATGCATCACTCCGATATTGAGGTTGGCCAAGTCACATTGCTCAATAAGACATTGGACATGTGATGTGTATGAGTTTAAAATTTATGTTAGATAATATTCAATTATATATCTTAGAACTTATAATGAGACATAGGATATATATGCATTAATGGTGGATATTGTTGTTATTTTAAACATTAGATGCAGGTATTCATGTCATAATTCCTTAATTTATATGAGTTTACTATAGTTCTTTTGGTACCTTTGGTTTGAAATCTACACGTTTAAAACCAATACCGTCCGTTTCCATTTTTTACTGTTCTTTGTTTTTTGACTGTTTATTTGATCGTATCGTTGGACATTTTTTACTGTTTAATACATGTACCATTTGTTTCTGTTTTTTTGTTGTTCCCATTTTTGATAACTGTAGTTCTGGCTCTCCCCAATCCCCTTGATGGGACTCTTTACGTCTTTACAGATCCAACTACTGGAACTTACCCAAGAGCTTCGGGTATTGGATGTATTGTTCTTGATCCCTTGAAGCAGGTTAGGTTTATTGCTTTGGATCATTTTGTGATCATGCCAAATGTGGTGGGTGAAGCATTTGCTGTTAGAATGGCCATCTCTTCAGCCATCCAAATCGGTCTCTCAAGTGTCATCATCCATTTAGACTGCTTGGTGCTTATCAAGTGTCTCTCCCTCTCCCCCTCTTCCCTTCCTTCTAGTATGTCCTCCATTGTTCAGGATATCTTACTTTTGAAGTCATCCTTTACTTTTGTAGCTTCGTGCATATTAGTGGGGATGAGAAAGGGGAAGCCCACTCTATATCTAATTGACAGCTATCCTTCCCTCATCACGTATTTTGGGAGTCCTCCTTTCTAGAGGATCTTTGGAATTCTATAAAGCTCCTTTTGCTTTGACAGGTTGAAAAGAAAAAAAAAGAAAAAATTCCTGTAGCCTTATCCCTTTTCTATGGATCTTTTGTGGCAATCAAGGCCTTTATGGGAGAGGGTCGGCCAAGCTGCTAGCTTTCTTCAAGCTAGTGGCTCAATCAATAGTGGGGCTGGGATGCAAGGGCATGTGGGTCATTTCCATAGGGGAAGGGAGAGACTGACATAGGCGACGTACCCCAGCAGCGTGCCCAACATTTTCCTTTTATTTATCTATTTGCAAATTAAAAAGTTGGAATTATGATGATTTTTGCGTGAATGTAAGAAGCATTTGGCAACCTCATCAATAGGAGGAGTATTAATGTCTTCTCTAATGAATCCACGAATTTCAAATTAGTTAATTTTCTGATCCATTGGTCAGAAACTTCCCTTTTCCTATGTGGGGTGGGGAATTTTTTTTTTTAACCATAAAAGCACAGAAAGGAGTAATTAAACAAAAAAGATACAACATCAATATTTGTTGGAGACAATGATTCTGTAACTTGTGCGGCTAGTTGGGCATCCTTAATTTTGAGTAAGAATTCACCACCCCCTC